>NC_091026.1:310530-613560 GCF_041296385.1 Aphelocoma coerulescens | reverse complement strand
GCTGGAAACTATTCCAGGTGTGACACTACTGGCCTGAGGAGACTGGGATAATGAGCTCAGCCTGCAGGCCACCCTTCTTTGGTAGCAGGTGATGTGTAGTGTTCCCCAATTGCCATGAGCACACCCTTGGCTCACACTGTCACCTCTAGGTCCTCTCCAGCAGGGCTACTGCTCACCCAAACAGTTCCCAGCCTCTCCTGGCACTATGTTACCAGGTGAGGGCCTTTGTATACCTTGTTCAACTTGATGGGATTTCTGCTGGCTATCCCAAGTTCCTGAAGATTCTTCCCCAAAGGTTACTACGTGGCATGTCAGCACCTCGACCCTAATTTAGTGTCATCTTCAGGTTGGTTGTTTCTGCATTTGATATCATCAGCCAGGTGACATTGAAGGTGGTAAACAGCATCAGTCCTGGTGCTGACCCAGGAGAGCTCTGATTCCCTTCAGCCACCAGGCAGACATTGATGGCTCTTTCAGTCTAGTGCCTTTCTGAGTAAATTCTCTGACTGTGACATATGAACAGAAGGAACAAACTGCTTTTCTGTTTGGTACCTTAATGGTGACCTGTTCCTAAAGACTTTGAGCAGAGGATAGTGGACTATATAGTGTGCAATAGCAGCAAAGGCAAAGCATTGTTTAAATTAAATGGAATTCTATAAGTAGACTTCCAAAAATTACATTAAACTAGAAATTGTTCTGTTGTTCAACACCTAGTCCATTATTTTGGAGTATACAAAATATGGAGTATACATTGTTCTTTTGCAATTAAAAAAAAAATGAACATTTTTGTCTTTTGTTCTTCACTGGCATCACACCAACCTCTCACCATTTACAGCAGCAGGAGGGAGAGTCCTCAATGCCAGGACAGCCAGGGGACTCCCGTGGCACACCAGTCATCCACATCCCATCCCTGCTTCAGCTCAGGACCCAACCTCACCTCCCAACCACAGCATTACTGGCTTACCTGGCACAGGTGAGTGGCTCTGCCCCTCTGCAGTCCTCAACATTTGCAGAGTGTAACGTCGTAATGAGTCTATCTCTTCAAAACACTCTGTTTTTAGGAAAACATGTCCCCAAAGATACATTCCTGATTTTTTGAAATCTGAGTAATAATGAGGGTAAAAGGTATGTGATTCCTTAAACCTAAAGGAGTCATCCAATGTAAAAAAGAAATCTTAATTCTAAAATTACTATTTTAGTGATGACTTGTAATCTATGCAGTTTTATCTACTTGATAATACCCAGCTTAGTGTTAGATCTAAAAAAAAGAATGAAATGAGAAAATTATTCCTTTGATACGCATTAAGTTATTCAGTTAGTAAATTAGTGAATCTTATCCTGTTATTAGCCATTAGCATGTTACACTTCTTGATGTTGCTCATGAAGAATGCATATGAAAATAAGGAAAAAAATTCCCTTTTGAAGTTCCTGCCACTTGATTTCTTGACATTTCTTTTAATTTGTGACTAACCTCTTGAATGCAGTATTCCACTCTCTGGTTTTATGAGAGATTCTTCATTTTCAATTTGTTCTCCCATTGATCAGACTTTTTTTTTGAATGGGTAGCTCTCAAGATAATTAGCCTTTCAAAGAAACCATGTTATCCTAAATAGTTATTAATGAGTATCTTTCCCATTCAGTACTCTTAGCCCTTTTTCATTAGGGGATTTTCAAGGCCTGGTCAACCTGTGCCTGGTACTACTAAAGACAGCAGGAATCTCACTGAAGATTTGAGGGAGAACAAGAGCAGACCCTGGGAGTGAAGAAACATCATTTGCATTCATTTTGTCTTTGGCAGATGGCTGTGTTCTAGGAGAACCTACAAACAGCCCTTGAGGCTCCAGGGTAGACTGAGGAGGGAGTAAAATGAGTGAAAGAAAACAAGGTATGTTTCCTTCTCTTTTGTCATCCTCCGTATGATCAAGGTTTCCATCTTCAGAAGAGCCCATCAGCTGCAGCAGCTGTGCTAAGGAGCCTCAATTAGACTGCCCTGTTCACAGTGCTGGAGACGAAAAGCTCCCTTTTATTTGAAGTCAATGTACATTACATAAGCATAAACCCATTCAAACCAACAGTCATTCTGTATCTGAAGTTATTTTCCCACTAAAGAGCCAATGATCTTTAGTAAGAATATACCTTGTTTTATGAATTTTTGCCAGTGTTACCCTTGCAATTAAGAGCACACTGGATAATAAAATACTCCAACACGTCATGCACAGCTCCAGTGATCCAATCCTATTCTGATTCCTGCTTGGCTTTTCTGGGCCAGTTCTTGTCCCTTCCCTTCCTCTCATCTTTAACCTTAAACTCTTAAGCCCTGAGCATGGACAGCTATTCTCGTGCTGAAAGTCATGGGGAATTTTTATGTCACACCCTGTGCTTTCTATTTGCTCCTTCAAAACAGACTGAAACATCATCCTTCCTTTATCTGCTTCCCTATATGCTCTTCTGCTGTCTCTCCCTGCTTCCTCCACACTCAGTCATCAAAGATCCTCTACGACAAACATGAATTTTCCTTTTATTTCCAGACAGACTTCTATCCAAACCAGAACCTCATGGCATTTCTCCATGAAGGTGTAGTTATCTGTTCAAGGTCAGTATTCTAAAACGGGGTGGTTTAGAGTCTTCCGAACTCATTCCATCAGTTTATTTCCCAGTTTCTGTGAACAGTATGATCACTCCTTTTTTGTCATGTCCATCCACTGTCTCAACTTCAGCAGAGGTTACACTATGGGTACACTTGGACCAACTGAATCCAAACTTAATACTTTTTTCTCCATGACAGAAATGGCATTTCAGATATGTCCTTTTCTATGCCAGCTAAGAACTAAAGCTTTGAACCAGGCTCTGATGATCTTACAGCTCATATCCGTAACATTCCTGCTTTCTGGGCTTGACCAATGCCATTAGAATGACCAAGTAAAATAATTTTATCTGATTTATGACTTTACCTCCTTAGCAATCTCTTCAGCCTCCTTTTGTTTCCTGCTTCTCTGTAACTTCAAATAAGTTACTGCTCTATGTTTTCCCAGTGCCCTCCTTAGCCCACCTACTCTAGCAATCTCTTTCCCTAGGAAATTACTTGTCCCTCCCACGGGCAATAATTCCAAAATTTCCTCTGCAGTCAAGAAGTCATTTAATCCACATTATCTATCTATCTATCTATCTATCTATCTATCTATCTATCTATCTATCTATCTCCTAAATTTCCTTGAAGCACTGTGAGTAGATGCTTATTTTCCTGTCCCTTGCACAGACACAGGGACAAGGGCCAAGGGGGTTACCAGCAGCACGACCAACACCTCTCACTTGCGTTTGTCTGTTTTGTCCCCAGCTGTCACTTCCCTGCCCTGGGTTTGCTGTTTTCATCTGCAGTTATGCACAGTCAATTTCAGTGGCATCTTATTCTGTGCTTCAGGTTTCTATAAGCAACAGAAAATAACAGTTGGCTATTTTGTCTCTGCTCGTCCTGGTTCTGCAATCCCTAAAGACCAACATCTTCCTTTGCAATAGACACTGGACATTTTTCAGAAGAAATAGATCAAGAACTTTGGTAGAAAAACATCTCAGAAACATCAACATCTCCTTTCAGATAGAAAATCAATATGAGATTAATGAAATTGAAAAAAAAATATCAAATAAAACCCAGGGTGATCCAACACAGGTTGTAAAAGTCAGTATAAATGGCTGGCCAAACAACCATCATGCAGTCACAACTTAAAGGGAAGCTTCACTTGGGAGAAGAGCAATGTTTATAGAGAGGCTAATTTTATCTTAGTGAATACTATTAAAATACCTATTAAAAGTTACAAGTTGTAGTCCAAAATACTGCTTTGCAGCTCAGAGGAGAGCTAGCACAGGCTATGAACTGGCCTCACATGGCGATCTATTTTTGATACCATAAAAAATACACTATTTCAAGAGCCCAGGCAAGCTGCATGGGTAGAGCCCTGCCCTTCCTGCAGTTGATAGTTTTGCTAGTGACATCGGTGAAATGATGTTTTCCTCTGTTGTTAGCCCATGCAAGTTTAAATACTGGGCCAGGAAACTCGTATCAGTTCTATTGCATGCAATACCAGTGATTTTAAACCCATTTGCTTAGGTGGATTACTAAATGGAATTTGAAAAGTGATTTATTATTGAAAATTATTTTTGTTTGTTTATTCATCCAGTTTTCCTAATTGTGCCATGTTATTTTGTATGGTAGTGTGCTTCTGCTGTATCAGGACAAAGTAGGCACAAGCCTTTGTGCATATGAGGTGAGTCGTTTCCCTTCTCCGTTCCACTGGAAAACCAACAAAAGCAAGCCTTTAATAGCATGAATTCCATTATGACCCACCTTAGCAGGCACCTAAATCCTTCAGCTGCTATGATAATTTATCTTTGAACTTGTTAGTAGCAGTGCATAACTAACAAGTAAGCTGCAGGAACATGCAGTTACTCTGTATTTACGTGGTGTTTGCTGTGCAGTTGCGGTGTAATTACAGAGATTAGACCTGCTCTCTAGAATAAGAGTACATGGTGTACCTCATTTTGTGCAGTTTCACACCAGCAAAGCAGAGCACAGCGTGACGGAGCTGAACAAATGTTCCATTCTGCAGTGGGTGGAAGCGAGCCACAGGTACGGAGCAGGGCCGGGGCCGCGCAGAGAGCCGCGGTTCAGACCAGCGCCGCGGCTTGGGGCTGCTCGGGGTGGCAGCCTGGCTGCTGCACCTCACCCTGTTTGTATTTTGGACTGCTGCCCTTTCAGTGATGTAAGTGAACTTGAATATGCAGATTCAAAGTCAGGCAGGCTAGAGTTCGGGGATTTTTAGTACAGTAAATTTCCCCTCTGATGTATACTATTGTAGGTTTCTATAATAATTACAGGAAATGCATGGAAAGCATCTATCTTCTTAAAAAATTTTAATTTTTTTAAGCTTGTTTGATGCTAGCACATCCCCACGGCTTTGACCTAAAACTACATTGGTATCACAATACCAAATGTGAAGTTGCAGCACGTAGGTGCTGGGAAAAAAATACCAGCAAGTGGTGGAAAGCGCTAAGAAATAATGCTGTGCCTCTGAGCTGATCACATTTTATATGATTCAGCATAAAATATAAGTAAAATTAAATTTAAAGATTCTATTATGTTTGAGATCCACCAGGAAGGGCAATACTGTACAAATTGGTGCACGAATTGCTGTGCCACTGCTCCAAAGCAGTCTTTCGACTCATGCATGCAGTACTGCCTTCTCCGAGGAGAGTGCACGGGCCTTTCTAGAGCATGGATACAGCACCACACTAGTTAAGCAACTCAACAGAAGAAACATGGATTTATTTGCTGTTGCCAAAGAGTAAAATTGCAACTCAGCATACAATAAAACCATCTAAGAGTTCTCTGTTCTGCTTCAGGTGGAAGAAAAAGTAGGGAGCTTTTCTGAGTGTAAATTATTGTTGTTCAGTTTTATAATAATTTTCCTGTCTTGAGGGACTTGATTTCTGAGTATGGTGTTAACAGTGTCTCGCTCTGAAGGGCCAGCAGTGTGACATGACAGGGCATGAGCTGCACTGCATTCATTTCCAGTACTGCGTTGGCAGTGTGCAACTACATCACCAAATGAGATGCAAATTACCCTGATATAATTATCTCATTTGAATGTCTCGCGGTGATTTCAGTCTGTGCTACAGCCAGTGCTCTCATTTGTATCGCTTCTGCTGGCCTTGGGAAGGCGGGTGGGGCTCCCTCATCCCTGTGGCTGGGCTGCATCTGGCACCCAGGCTGGTGGACAAACCGAAAACTGATTGTTTGAACCTTGAGTTCAGGGACCTTTGATGCTTAACATCAACAACTTATTTCTGCCACAAACTACATTATCTGAGGAGTTGTTCCTGAGCACAGAGAGTTAACATTTCAGTCCATCTCAGATGCTGGTTAAGGACATGAACACAGTGCACTAAGTCTTTTCTGCACTGACAGATTTAAAAATAATTTCAGAAGAAGTTAGAGAGAGAAAATAAAATAAAACTATATTTGGTTTCTCACTAGCAGTATTCCTATGTGGATTTTTTTTTATTTTTAACTGTTTTTCAAGGTCTTCCTGTTTTCATAGTAGACAGTAAGGAACAATGGAAGAGATGCCTGTCCATGTCCCATTTACAATCACAAACACTCAATCCATGAATTCCATGACTTTTTCATTTCCATTTTTCCTACTTAACATCACACAGTGCTGGGGTGGCAGCTGCAGCAGCTGTTTACAGTAGCTGGACTACCAGCAAAGCATTTCCCTGGCACACCAACCAGAGCCAAGCCTGTATTTTACAGACGCCTTCAAAGCAAACATTGCAGGCCAACTGCGAGACTTGGATTTGAAATTCTAAAGCTCGTTAGCTCTGACGTACCACGGCACTCAGTGTCTGAGTTGGCTTTTACCTCCTTTTCCATATTGTCAAAGTCACTCAATGCCTTTCTTTGTAAGAGGACACAAGGGACCCAACCCAACTCCCACCAAGAAGTGCAATCATTCCTTCAAACTTTTATCTTAAAAGACAGTATTTTACAGTCTGAGAAGGGCAGTTTCCTCCATCTAAAAGATGGAGAAAGAATAGCTTTGCACTGACTCCAGCATGGTCCTGGTCAGACTCTTCACCTGAGGTTCTGATACAGCCTTGTTTTTCATTCAGCTGTTACATTAACCAGGAGAATCCTGCCATTATTTCTAGGAATGAAGTAATTTTTAAATGGTGAAATTGTGCATAATTTCAATTGTTCTCAGGGAGAATACTCAAGACTGGCTCTCATGTTTTGTTCACAGAAACAGACACGTGATGCAAGTTCATATATACAATGAATGGCTTTGGGACAGATGTTTGAAGACTTCTTGCAACAAATTGCTCACAAATGATCTACAGCAAGAGTTACTTCCAGAATGGTTACTGCATCTATGCTAGGAAAAAAGATATTCAAGCAAATCAATCTGCTTGTGGACAAATAATGAAAAGAGAAAAATGAAAAATTCCTCTAACAAATATGAAACTGCAAATTATTCACAGCTCGGTTGGCAACAACCAATTTTTGTGGTAGTAGGAGCTCATGGAGTAGGAGGTAACTGTGTGAAGAATGATTGATTTGGTATCTTATATTGCAATTCTGGAAGGGCTTCAACATCTAATTTAAAAGCCATCCTCCTTCTTTTACCCAGTAAAGAAAATAAAATGATAGTTGATGTCTGTGAGCTGTTTTGGGCAGATAGGATCTATTTTGTGTCCTCTGGACACTGACAACGGCTACCTCATAAGAAAGAGCAGTTATTAGAAAAAATATCTCTTGCCAGAAAAAAACAAACAAAACCTGCCTAAGGAAGGATATTGCCATCACAATCCTCTTTGCATCTTCCCAGGAAAGACACGTAATGGGTCTGAACTTGGTGAATCTTTGAGTTGTGGAGCCTTGTGCTAAGCTGCACATCCACCAGCCCATCTTTCGGTACAAACACTGATTTACTTCCCTCTTGGAAGAATACAAAGCACTTTTGGGACGTCTCTCAACTAAGACCACCTTCTGTCTCTCCTTCCCCACTCCTGGGATGAAGCCAGCCACCCTTTTGGTGAGAGGCTCTGGCATGCTGCAGTGGGATGCCAGCAGAGTTGTCTTCTCAAAACAAAGTGACTGTAACATGCTCTGTTTATGCCTGTGGAGTGGTGGGTGAGAGTTTAGCATTCAACTCTTCTTAACTCCTTACACGTGTATTCTTGATTGAATATGTAATTCCTAATTTATTCCCAAGCAGGCACATGCTCTCTTTCCAAGGCATAGCAGATGCGAGGGAGTCCGCTTCATCCCTACTGCTTTACTTCACAAAACCCTTCAAATGCTAAAGCCATAAATAGGCATTATAGCACAATCTTCGGCTGAATGATCTCCAACATTACTGCAGATCTTAGTCATAGTGAAAGCTTTTACAAGATACTTTGAGCTAATGGCAAAATAGTTTTCATTTAAAGCAGCGATGTGTTCCTTCCCACCAATGCTAATTGCTATGATTCTATTGTAAGTTCTGGGCTTAGTTACACTGAGCTTGAGTTAGCTCATTATAACTTAACTCTAACCATTTACCAGAGATTAATTTTACCATTTCTGTGGTTTCAGAGAGAAAGATAGAAGATACACTTCCATGTCACCAAAGTCAACAATGGGAAAAAGGTGCATTTCTGCAAGAATGTTCTAGGCAACCTCCTCAACAACAGAAGGATGTGCTGCAGAAGTTGATGTTCAGGAGCCATTTCACCCTCCCACAAGGATACAGAATGAGGACATCTGCATCCAGCTGAGCCATGCCAAACCACCTTGACTTCCTGCCTCTTATACCTTTCTTTCCATGCTGCAAATCCATGTTAGATTCAAGACTGCTTGAACTGTCTGTGGATGGCAAGGCCAGTCCATGGCTGGTGAACATCCTACCCACCACTGGTGCTTTAGGAGCCCTTTCTGCAGCACCTGCCTCCTTGGGACAGGAGCTGGGGCACACAGTAACTCATCACCTCACTGTCAGAGCACAGCTGATATGTTGGTGGACTAACTTCAACAATTTCACTGCAGAAAAGCTTTAATTCTGACTATTTTAAGACTATAGACAAATTTCTCAGCCTGCTTCAGTCTACAAACTGCAGATACATATATAGGTTGTTTGATCCTTGTATACAAAACCCACCACTGCCCTTTGTCTTTACCCTCCCCATTCCCTGCGATTTGGGAAAGTTTGCCTAGAAAGGGTCAGAAAACATTCACCTGCTGCAGGTCCTCCTAAGCCCACGGACTTTTTTTTTTATTTATTTATTTTGCTACATATGATTAACTCCGCTGAGTTTCTGCCAGGCAGAATTTGCAACTCAAAGTACCCCATGAGTGCTGCAACACTGCCAGGAAGTAAATACCACCACAGTCTTCATAATCACTGTTTTCCCAAAGAACAGGTATAGCAGACAGGCTATTTTAGGCTATAAATGGAAATCAGAAAATGAGATTTTCTTTCCCTGCTAGTTCTTCTCCTGAGAATTTTAGTCCTTTCCTCTGTGCATGTGCTTTGGTTGTTGGTGGCAGCATATTGGTAGTATGGGTCTCTCAGAGCATCAGTCACTGGAGCCTGTTCCACAGCACTGAAATGCCAGGGAACATGGGAAATCATTCCCACTAGTACCAACATACTGTTTGTTGATATAAAATCATGTATTAGATCAAAACCAGATTGGGATAGCCTGATTTACTCCATGACTCTGGTGACAGTCGATTTAAAATTCGGGTGTACAAAGTAAGTAAAGGTATTCCCCAGCTACCTGCTCTTCCTTTTCTAATAGTGGTAATCCATTTGCAACTCTCAGTTTTGCAGATTGCCTGTCACCTCCTGTGGATGATCAAAGTCCAGTCATGAATACAGGCACTCTGGACTTGCAGTCCTGTCAATATCAGGGATGTCTGGCCTTGCCTTCAGTTTGTAGCACAGACACTGTCATCTAAAACATCCATATCACACAGATCTAATGCAAGATCTTCACATGGCCTTTAAATCTGAGAAGTTCCAATTATCATTCTTCTATCATCAATTCTTCTATCATCAGTTCTATCATTCTTCATGTATTATGCATTTTTTTTCTGGAAAAAGCTTTGCATTATTAGGAATTCAAGAGATAAGGTTTTGCTACAGCAACATGCTGATCTCAGAACTTGAGAACAGATCCTTAGCATCACATACACTTTTCTGTTGCCCCTAATGGTAGTGAGAAGCATTTTCTGGGCTAGGAAATACCCTCATTATTTCATATGACAGGGTGATACTAGGCCTGTGTCCCCTTGTTTGATTAGATGCTAATCACAGGTATCCTTTGAGCTGCTGAGTAGTCAGTGGTTTATTTTAGTCAATTGTAGTACTGCTGAGAAGCACTCTCTTCCTGCTTTTAGAAACAAAAACCCCATTTAACCTTGGAAAAACACGATTCATGCTATTTTCTTCACCAAAGGAAAAGGAGTGGGGTTTTTTGGGTACAAACCTATTCAGTGAAAGATATCTTAGTCAACAGGGGTCAGCTCTGGCACTCATAGAAGACAAAAGATTTTGAGAGAATATGTGAAAAAAAACAGATGGCTTTAACTAAATTAATAGAAACCATACTTTGTGTTTTACCCAGCCATCACATGTGGTAATCCTGACATTCCAAATTGTTGTCACAGTCTTACTCTCTCATTCTCTTAGTCTTCCACTTTGCTTTGTTATTTACAGTATTCATGTGCTTGACTTCAAGCAGCCTGATGCTGTTCACGGGTTACTTGGTTTGGCATTAAAATATCATTAAAATTGAAGAATCATTTAGAAAGTTGGAGGGCTGTTATCCAGTAAAAATTCTCAGAGCACAGTGGAAGGTGTAAAGTGACTGAACTTTTGGATTTACTCTGAAGAGGTCCTATTCCCCTCTCTCTCCTTGCCCACCACCAGCTGCAGCCACCCTTGCTGATTCTGCTTCCTCTGCCCCTTTCTCATGGAGGTGCCTTTCATTTTACATGATTTATTGAGATGTTTTCATCCTCATCCCTCTCTAGTCCTCCTTCAGACACAGCCGGAGACCCAGCTGTTACCTGTGCCTGCCTTCTTGCTCTATCACCAGCTGGAAACTGGTGATATTGATGGCAATGGTTGACCTCCTTCCTTTAATCCCACAGTTTTCCTTGTAAAGCCCTTTATCCCAGAACTCTTTCTCCTTGAGCCACTGTGGTTCCTCAGAATTGGAGGAGCAGCAGTGAACAGATTACAGCTGTGAGGACACACAGCTCAGCCAGCAGCATCCTGACCTACAACAAAGTCCAAGAATCCAATAACCACTGAAACTTGGCAAAGCTATGCCTAAAGGGCGGCAGCTACAGGTCCATCCCTGTATTTACAGCACCCACCAGGTACTTGATACTGCTGATGGTCCTATGAGCTATCAAGGAGAACTTGTATCAGGATACGTATCAGAAAAGCAGCTTTTCCCACACTAGAAATCCAGATCAGTAGGCAGAAACCCTCACTGCCTAAATAGGGTTCAAATCTGAACAAGAAGTGTGGGCTAATCTGTCTGCCAGTCTTCCCCTGCTAGAGTTGTGCTGCTTGAACAAGGACTACTCTGGATTTGTTATTAATATTTACTCATATTGCCGCAACAGGCAGTCCCATGCCTGCTGCTGTGCAGGCACAAAGGAACAGGTCATCCTTACCCAGAACATCCGCAGTGCTAAATCATGATCTTCATCTCCTGCTTTCCCAGCATTCAACCAGAGGTTATTTTTCACTGCTAACCTAAAAGGGCTCAGAAGAAAGCTCAGTCTTTGGTTTAAATAATTAACTACTTTGACCTGGATATTCTGAGAGGCCCCACTAATCTCAGCCTTCTCAGCAGTTTCTAAAATAAAATAAAAACAGTAGAATAAGATGAAATAACATAACATAAAATTAAATGAAATAAAATAAATTAGTCTAAGTCACCATCAGTTTTATGACCAAGCTCTTCAGCTCACACTTGGGATCAGACCTGCTGCTTCTCTGTCCTGGTCAGTTTGTGCCCAAGGCAATGGCAAGACAGCAGTTTATTTCAGCTGAGAATTTGATGCCAGGCTATTTTGGGACTGAGTGAAACTTGTCCTCCATAATTACTTTACAATCAGTGAAGAGCTCTTTCTAGAGCAGCCTGGTGTGATACAAAACATGCTTTAAATATTCTGGGCTTGTACTGTGTAACAGCAAGAAAGGACAATGGCCTGGAGAGTGCAGGATGTTCACTTAAGAGGCCACAAAAGTACTATGGCTGTGACAGAACCAGCAGAAACAGACCGTTTAACCAGCCCTGAGGCTGCTAACAGGGGGCCAAGGAAATCCACAGGAGAGCTGGAAAGCTTATAATGTGTTATCTCCTCTGTAGTGCTGCATGGAATTTTATTACAAAAATATATGTACTTTAACAAATGAAATATCAACCTGTGACTTTATTTCTGTGTTGAGGAAAGAAGGTGAATACGTCATTTATTGGGATCCTCCAGGTGAGCACACACTGCTCCTGGAGTGTTTAACCACCCTCGGCAGCAGCGAACCCTGCGGGCCGAGGCAGTGAGGGGACAGTGGCCACACCGTGTGCTGTCACCTGTGTGTGGCCACACCGTGTGCTGTCACCTGGCACCGCGCACGTGTCCCAGCCAGGCACAGGTTGGACAATCCCTGTTTTCACACCTGCTCTCCACAGGAAGGTCACCGAGCACTGGGTGAGAGATGACTGCACAGACTGGGGGTAGGGGAAGGCAGAGCGGGTGACACTCTGAGGCCCCAGCACCTGCCTGCAGCTGGGCACAAAGGGCCTCTGCTTACTTGCCGAGGCATGGCAGCCCCTGCCCTGCAAGTCTGGGCTCCCGCCTGTGACATGCACGAAGAAGAGCGTTAGAGAAGTCATCGGGAGGGCGGGTTCCTGGTGCGTTTGCCCCCAGGTACCCGTCCGTTCAGTGACAGTTGCTGGTGATGAGGATGTGCACCACGTCCCCTGCACACAGCAGGACACCAGGACCAGCTCTCGGTAGCCTCTGCCAAGGCTGAAGTCTGCAAGGCCAAGCGAGGAGTTTCCACCCAGCCCTGACCTTGAGCACGTCGGTGGTGTGAGGACACCAGGCAGCACTGCCAGCCAGACTCACAGGATTTTAATGTCACTTAGCAAATCTCACTTGCATCTTGGTTCAGGCTGTGATGAATCTTCAGTGCTTGAGAAGATGGGAAAAAAATAACAACCCAACACCCACAAGTTAGGTGATCTACCAACAGGATTTTTTTCTTACCCCCACAGATAACCCTAGGAATCTGGCAGGGGAAAAAACAGAAGTCCCTTCTGCTCCCGATCACAGCAGTCCACCAAATCCCTCAGGACTCACAACAAAAAGCCATTTTCTCTCTTCAGGAATTTCTACTCAGTTGCACAATCCTTCCATGAGCTTCTCAAACCACCTCTGTAATCACAAGGTGCTCCAGAATTTTTATCCTCCCATTACTATTAACTGTCTTCTAATTTCCAGCCTGCATTAACTCAAGACTGATACCCATTAAAAGGGAGGTGTTAAACCTTTAACTCATGTAGTTCTTCCAGCCTGATACTTATCCCTAAGGGGATTTATCAATAGTTGTTTTCTGTTGTGCTTTGTTTAGTGGGGCTAAAAAGGAGAAATTGATGTTTATCAGTCCTGAAAGTCCATCCTGCACAGGAATGGTTGTGAGTCTTCACCTGGTAGCCCAGAATAGGTCTGCAGTTTGCTAAAACACGGCATTCTCAGCTAAATGTGAAAATTGCCTTTGTTTTGCTCCCAGGGAAGGTGCCAGGTACCAGGGTATGAGTCCTGGGCGGTGAATTTGCAAAGCCCCACGTTTGCAGGGTGGGCTCAGCTCTGCAGCATCCCTCAGCAGCAAGGAGTCACTGTCACCTCCCTCTGCAAAACTGTCTCTGCCACCTTCCTACAGTATTACTACTTTTAAAAAAAGTTTATCCCGGCAGATTTTGACTAGCAAACAGCAGAGCCTTTGGGAGCACTTCCTTCAGTTTTGGTGGAATTCTCTGTGGTGGCTGCTGGGTTGCGCTGTCCCTGTCCTGCACTCCGTGCCTTCCTCTCGCCCTGCTCTGTTTGCCATCTCGAGCCCCTGCTGTCTCTCATGGGGATCTTACAGTGAGCCCCTGCATGTTCTGAGCTCTGTGGGCAGGACAGAGCCCTGCACCACCCACAGGGTGCTTCCTCCCACCCCTCTCTCTGCCCCTGTCCCAAATCTCACACACCTGCTGTACCAGGACACTGCCAGCAGTGAACCTGCGGCATCTGGAGAGGCAGGAGCTCCAGCTGGCACATTCAGCACCTTAAAAGCCCCCAGGCCAGGGCCGGAGCTAGAGAAGATCGTCTCCCACTCATAGATTTGTTATATTTGGGCCTCCATTGTGTTTACTCCCCACAAATATTCTGTCAAAATGAGATTAACAGTAAAAATAATTGCTAAGAAAGCAACCAAAGCAATTATTGTTGCATGTTTGTGGAGCAACAAAGAGTTGGAAGGGGAACATATCTCCCAGGCACTGTGCTGGCCACGGCCAACAGCTCCGTGTGGGACAAGAGTGCGAATTCCAGCTCCCTTTGCACCCTGAGAAGATCCAGTGGCACCTGCATCTCCTCCATTGCTGCTCCCCTGCACGGGAGAGCTGTGAGGAGCTGCCCCCGTGGCCCTGCCCTCCCTCTGCATGTCAGAGTGAGCCTGTCCTCCTGGGGAGACACCACAGCACACTCAGACAGGGGTAAGGAGACTTTTAGGGTCCCTGTCTGGGTTTCCTTTGCCCATGAGCTGAGCAGTGACCAGACACCAAGTGGGGACACCCAATCTCCCAAACTCTTTCCCAACAGCAGCTGCCGCCGGTGCCACCACTGCCGCCTCACACAGACGATGGGTTCCTTCCATCGCTCCCAGGCTCACACAGAGCCTCTGCTTATACTGAGATTTTATAAAAAATGAGCTGCATGTCCCTGTGCAGCCGACCTTCTCCCGGCCGGAGGGAACACTGTGTCCGCCAGCTGCAGCTGGGGTTGTCCTTCTCCATCCTCCCACACTGCCGTGGTGGGGGCAGGAGTGAGGAGCTCTGCTGAGATCCTCCCCCAGGCATTTTGCCATCTTTCTTTTTTTTTTTACCCAACAATGCATAAACTCAGAAACTAAACGTAGTGCCCGGGTTCCTGCCCCAGTACAGCAGCGATAAGGAACGCAGCACGGCTGCAACACACTGGCTCTCAGCCTCGTCTTAGCAGCTCAAAAGACATTTTCCAGAAACCTTTTCAATTTTGCAAGGAGGTTCTGGGCAATTAAATAACCAATGAACTTTGCTTGGTGTTAAGGTACAAAACTCGGCCAAGGAGGTGAAACGGAGTCAGACTGGATATTTTGGAGGACGGCAGGAATCGGGTCTATCTGATCCCGCATATTAGAAAAACAAGGCGCGGGGAACAGACTGCTGCTTTCAGTTGACTTAATTAGTTTATACACTGAAACTATGAATAAAGGGGCTGTGCAGTGCTTTGGCTTCAGTAGTAACCCCGCAGCCATGACAACGGCGAAGCATTGCTGATCACCATGACAAAGAGCTGAGAGGGCTGCTGCCACTGAAAGCCAACTCCGGCCCATCAGGCATTCGGTGTGCGTGGAAAAACCCACCCTGGAAAACCCACCTCGCAGCTGCTGTACTTAACGCTCCAGTTCGAGTCCTCTGTAGAAATCAGAATTTGGGAACAGGTTTGGGCAGCTCACACACGTCCATGTCGTTTCACGGACTGCTGGTAACAGCAGTATCTTGTGAAGCCAGGATGTAACACAGAGGTTTCTTAAAAAACAGAGATTTGAATAGTTACAGGCCAGTAACAGAGTGCTGCGCCCCTGCCTGCCCCAAGCTCACAGCCTGGCCTGGCACAGGGGAATTCTCCAGCTTCCAGCCCATATCTTGAGGATTTTGTCCTAGATCTGATTAAAAAGGACAATAAAAAAATTCCATGTTTGCTCCCAGCCCTTCCCTCTGGTTCACTCCCTGGTAAGAGACAGGCTGAGCAATGAGTTGGCAGTCACAGGGATGACTCTGTCACAGGGTGTACAGGTGTGCACCCTCTCTGCCCAGCCCTTTTCTGCCCTGGTGCCCCAGCACCCAGAGACCCTTGCCACACGGTGGGCACAGCCCCTTGGGATGCTCCAGCTTTGCAGAACAGGGAGCAGAGGAAAGAAAAAGGGGGGCCTTTGCTTTTTCATCTGGAAAACATAATCTCAGGTTGTCCCCCCAGGAGGGTCCAGCAGGGACCCCCTGGCCCAGCTGAGCCCCCCTCGCCCACTGGTGACCAGCACAGCCCCACCTGCTTTGCACAGGGGCCATCACTCCTGGGGACGCCTCATTTGCTGCTGTAGACTGAGCTCCTGATACTGAGCCAGCAAAAAGTTTACCCAGAGAGATTAAATAAAGAAAATAAACCATGCTGTGAGAAAGACATGAAATTGAGGCATTTTCCCAACGGGACCAACTCTGCACGTGTGCGAACGCAGATGAAGCGCCCAGGTAAAGGAGGTAACCGAAGCATCTCAGAGCTTACTGAAAAGTGATGGAGAGCCACACCCAGCTCTGAGAGGGTCCCACACCTCTGGGACGGGGGCCACGGCCTCACGCCGGGCACTTCTAATTCAGCTGGAGCTGGGCACAGGAAACCTGCTCATAGTGTCACCTCAAGCTGAAGTGGAGCATTTGGGTTTGCTTTGCAGCAGTTGTGTTTTCCCATGGAGAAACCATCCAGGCAGGTGATTTCTGAACAATTTTCCTTGTCTGCTTCTGTAATAAGAGGTGGTAGAAAGCAGTGAAGAATAATCATACAATCACAGAATGGTTTGGGTTGGAAGTGACCTTAAAGCTCTTCTAATTCCAACCCCCTGCCATGGGCAGGGACCCCTTCCGGTAGGTGGAAGGAAATAGAAGGAAAAGGACAAATAAAAGCCTCTAAGTGCTGAACCCTACAGAATGCATATCCCTTTACTTGTCTTTGCTCATCAGTAAACAGAAATATTTTTCTTTCTGCATTGCTAATTGTCAGCTTCTTCATATCATCTCTCAGTGTTGAATAAATAGAAAATAAATACAGAAATATGCTCCCAGAATCCTACTGCAAGAGCAAATGGGCCACTGCCAGGGATTTTCAGGGTGTTCATCGCTTCACACGTGTGAGAGCAAACCCACAGGGAGGGTGTTGGGAGGAGGGTGTCTCCTTCCAGATGCCTTCTCCCATCCCTGCATCACCAGCTAACGTTGGGCATGATACAGAAGGTTCATTCTGCCACCAATAGGCAGCACAGCAATGCAGAGCTCCACTGACACCAATTTTTGGCTATTTTTAAAAAAGACAATGCATGCTCCGATTTAACAAGGATAAAAAACACGGGTTACCTTCCAAAGTCCCCCCAGACAAAATGTTTAGGGCTGGAAAGCCCTGTGGAGTCCCCCTGTCATCCCTCTCCCAAAGCACACAGGCCACTGAGCCCAGCAGCTCATGTGCCATCAGCAAATATTTGAGAATGATGTTGCTATGTTTGACATTTTCAACTGGCTCCCCATTTCCATGACTGTTACAAGCCCCTGGAATCTTTGTTAAACCTCCAGCAGACTCAAACATCTCCACATGCCCCCAAGTGTCACATTGGTCTCTCAAATTTATTCCTTCTTTTACTTTGCAGTTATTCTCCTGCTCAGACCACTAAAGCACTGGGAAACTGCACAGAAAACAAACCATTTAAACATTCTCTAAAGCCTTACAGAAACTGTACAAATCCAGAGGGGATTTGAAACCTTTCCAATCTTCTCTACCCCTCAAAATCAGCAGCCACCCAAACGCTTCACTGCTTCAGCAGCCCCTGAAGTTGCAGGGAACTAATCTGCACTTTCAACATTTGCAGGGATTTCCTTCCATTGCCACAATTTTTTTTTTGTTCAAATTAAAATGCATTTCTTTCCAAACACACATTTTCTAATATATCAAGTGATTTTACTTACTACTTGAATAACAACAAGAACTGTCCTGTTCCAAGGGGGAAAAAAAGTAGAATTCTTCCATAACTTTAATGCTGTTTGTAATAGTTCTCAACCAAAAGAATCCCTTTCCCCCCTGTAATTTCCTCCATTCTTCCCTTTGCCAGCTGCCATAAACCCCCAGCACTCTCGCCCCTGGTGCTCCAGCAGGGAGGCTGGGATGAAACATTGGGACCACAGAATCCTAGAAGGGTTTGGGTTGAAAGGGACTTTACAAGCCATCCTTTTCCAAGCCCCTGCCATGGGCAGGGACACCTTCCACTGTCCCAGGCTGCTCCAAGCCCCATCCAGCCTGGCCTTGGGCACTGCCAGGGATCCAGGGGCAGCCAGAGCTGCTCTGGGCACCCTGTGCCAGGGCTTCACCACCCTCACAGGGAACAGTTTTTTCTTAATATCTAATCTAAATCTGTTTTTTTAGTTTAAACCCATTTTCCCTCACAGAATCATGGGATGAATCAGAAGATCCCTTTCAGTGAGTCATCCCAGAGGAGCTCAAGGACCCTCAGCAGCTCCAAACTGTCGAGCAAGCAGCAAACACATGGGTACCCTCCCAGGGGGAACAGCCCTTCAGAGGAGAGATTATCCAAAGCCAGGTGGGATGGGCAGACGTGGGGAGCAGCCACCAGCCAGGGCTTGCTGCAGCTTCCACTCCTGAGCTTTAATCCTGATACTAATCCTTATTTTTAATCTGAGTATTAATCGAATATTTACAAAATGCTTATCTGGAGTCAGAGGCCCCTCGGTTCCCTGCAACTCAAGGGTCTGTAGGAGCAGTGAAGAGGTTCAGAACAACCAAGGAAGGAAGTCCTGGACCCCAGGAGACCCTGCAAGGGATTTCCCTGGAGAAAACCATCTCTTAAATTTGGGAATGAAAATCTGAGATGAGGGCATGGTGCTTTGTTGCTGTGATCACTGGAATGGTGGCTCATCCCTGGAGGAGCACGTCGGGGACACCACCCCTGTCCCCTCACCCAGCGCGCTGCCCCATGGCACCAGCCAGCAGGGAGCTGCATTCCCAGCCAGGGAAAGAGAACAACCAAAAGGGAAACAGGAAGGTGCCCCGCTCACCTGGATCCCCTTCTCCCACCCCCTGGGGGAGGGACAGAGGTCTGGTCCCTCCTGTAAGCAGAGAAGCCCAAGGCCAGCAATGATTTAGCCTTTACCACTTACCCACTCCCTGCTCCTGTGCAGGTGATGCTTCCCATTTCCTCAGAAAAGGACAGGGTAGGAGGCACCCCAGAGAAGCAGAAAATTAACATAAATATGTATATTTTGGCCCCGGGGCTTAAAAACTCTGAATTAACCAAGTGTTTGAATGGTTCTGGAGCTTTACACGTACCTGCACCTGCGGTCTCCTCACCCCCACTGGTGGACAGGAGGGGCCGAGGTGGAAAGGAAATAGGGAACAACAGCATCAAAATAAGATTTATTGTTTAGAACCAAGATTTGGAAGAGACAGACATGGCAGATAACAACAAAAAAGAACGCCAGGCTCCAGCTGTGAGGGAGGGTGGTACCGAGAGGCTGACAGGCAGGGGGGAGTTCCTGTGGCTCTGGTGTCAAAAACAAGAGTGAGAGGGTGAGAACAGCCTGGGCTGGGAGCGCAGGAGCAGCAAGGGAGGCCCATGGGTGCAGAGACTGGGCCCGGATGTAACAGCAGGAGCAGCATTTTCCCACTCCTTAGGACAGTGCTAACCCAGCTTTCTAAAAACCAGGTGAGCAGTCCTTGGATAAATGATTGCTCATGAGATTATTGCTACGATCTACCTCTGTCCATCACCTCAGTCCAGGAGACAGCTGAAACCCACCTCCAGTGAACCCAGAGAAAGAAACCCCCACTGCATCAGTTTAGATCATTGAAGGCACTTTAGTGTCTTAAAAATGGCTCCAATTACCCACTCACGTGTGGAAGGTTTTCAGTCTTACATTTAAAATCAGCAGTGACTCGAGACTGTATTTAAGTCTGGCAAGAAAATGTGGCCAGTCTATGAGAAAAAGAGAGAGGTAAAAAGGGAAGTGACAAGCAGACTCATTCTCCAGTCCAGGATCCGGAGGTTTTTTACTTGATTTAAGTGGATTTAAAATAGAATCCCATCTTTAAAAAAGAACAGTGAGAAATTTAAATGGAACTGGAACTTATCTTTCTTGTATGCATGCCTAGCTTATCGCTTGGAAAGTTGCTTAAATGACAATTAACTGTGTGAAACAAAAAGCATTTGAAGGAGTGCCTCCTCCTCTTCCTCCTCCTCCCTCTTCTCCATCTGCTGTTCATGGAAACCTGGCTCACAATGGAAGGGAACAATTTGGAACAAAATCCTTTTCCCCCAAAATAATTCTCCTTTATTTTTTATTGCATAACATTTTTGTATTTCCAACTATAAATAAAAAAATGATTAGAAAGAAGTTACAAAATTGTGTTGAATGGACCAGAACGGCACAGAATTCCTCACACACGATAAATCATTTCCCATCTTCCTCTTCCTCAGCCGTGGCAGGGCCTCGCGCTTGGCACCGTAGCTGTGGGGGCCACGTGTCAGTCACTGATGGTCTCATTTTCAGAATCTAAAAGAAAAAAATCCATATATGGATTTCACATCGAGGAAAACCCAAACCAAACCCAAAAGGGCCATGTGAGCTGGTGGACCCCAAGTGTGTGGGAGGTGCTGCTGCCAGAGCGCGCTCCCGGTCCCGCAGGGAAACAGAGACTGAGATGGGCTGTTGTGCTGAGAGCTCAGGTGTGTAAACCATTTCTTTTGGTGGCAGAACCTCAGCACCTTGCAGGGCCCTCAGACCAGAGCTCTGATTCCCGTGGGGGAAGAGCCAGGCTCCCAGGAGGCAGAGATGGAAAGAGCCAGCAGAGACACCCAGCGTTTGGCTCAGTGTTTTGGGTCCCTGCCGCTGAGGGAGGAGGGGAGATGGATGTGCGGATGTGTCAGAGGATTGTGGGGCTGCCAGGGCAGGTCGTGCTCCCCACACCTGCAGGCTTGGCTCCCCTGTCCGACAGAAACGAGCCAAGCCTCGGGTCACAGAGCACAGAATGGTTTGGGTTGGAAGAGACCTCCCTGCAGCGAGCCCCAGGGATGCCATGCCCTCCCACAGCAGGGATGGGATCCATCCGCCTTCCACAGGAGCTGACCGCAGGGCAAGGTGCTCGGACAGACGTGGGAGAGCACAGCAGTGACAGGACCAGGATAAAAGGCAAGGAGCAGCACATCACGGAAGCAGCAGCAGCACAGGGTGTCACCTCGTGTCCCCCCAGCCCACACCCACCACATGCACTGGCTGTGCTGGGGACATGCTGGCAGGGACATGCACCCCAGGCACTGCTCCACAGACAGACACATGCACACTGCTGTGGGGTGGCAGCCACAGACAGGCCTGACGGAGCAGACGGCTTCGGGGTGCACCCAGAGCACGTGCAGCGAGTCCCTGGAGCAGCAGTGAAGGCGGGGGATGCTGGGGACAGCACATGTGTCTGGCCCAGCTCCTGCTGGGTCTCTGGTTTTTGCATTTGTTAAACACAACCCCAGCTTTCCCCCTCCTGTATTCCCTGCTCACTGTGGATACCCAGCACTTGGCATGGAGTTTCATCCAGCAAGACAGGACAAAATTAACCATCTCTAGGTAACTGGGACAAAACATCTGGCAGCAGTGGGTCAGCCACAACACCCAGAGCAGAGCCAGCTCCCTGGGCACTTGGCTCCTCAAACAAACACCCACAGGTGCTCACTTCGTACTCCACAGTCAGCCTGAGCTTTCCCAGGCTGAGCGGGCAGCAGCGCTGCCGAGGTCGGGGAGCGCGGTTACCCCGGCGTCTGCTCGGTGACAGCAGAACCGTGGGGAAAGGCAGTCATGGCACAGCCTGCAGCTGCTGCCTAATGGGGACAAAGATACTGCATTCAGTCTGTCTAGTCTGATAAACAAACTAGAAATGCTGAGAAGTTTTTACCTTATTTGCAAAGTGATTGAAAAAACAACACAAGAGTAAATGCTTTTTGGAGATATTTTATGTCAGACCTGAACGATCCCCATTTGAAAAGGACTGGCAGCTGGTTATTTCTTTCTAAATCTCCTAAGTTTTTACAAGGTGTAAGAGCCCTGAATACCTCACAAAAACTGCAACAGGCCCAAAGAAGAGTGGCTGGAGAGGCTCTCACCATGCCCAGCTCTTCAAAAGCCACATTGCCATAGCTGGTGCTCAAGTGGTGCCTCAATAAAGAAAGGTGAAGTTTAGGGATGTGCTCCTTTCTGAGGGGAAAAAATAATCCTAACTTTTCCCTCTTCCTTGTGACTACAGCAATGTGCTCAATATTCACCATGCATTCATCCTGTTGTACAAAGAAATTCATCCAAGTGCTCCTTGCTCACCAGATTTGGGAAAACCAAGAGCTTCTCACAGGAATTTCGCTGTTATAACAGATACTTTATCGAATCATGGGGCATTGTCTATGGACACCTTCTCCACAGTGACCAAGGGAGCCCTAAAGCTTCCCAAGGCTTTGTGTGTCAGACTGAAGGCTCGACCCATGCAGACCCTAAACTCCTCATGAGAAAATTATTTCAAGGGAGAAGTTTAATAACCAAATACAGATCCAAGCATATGCAGCAACAGCCTTGACAGCACACAACTACCCCTGAGAAGAGAGCAGAGAGGACCACATCATTCCCAACAGCAGCCACCTCCTGGTCCAGGCCTGACTTCCAGCTGAATCAGGTGTGAGTGATCTCTGTGCTGACACAGCCAACGTCAGCAGTGCAGCACATCCAAACCCCTCTGAGCAACAAATTCCTTCATAAAGCAAAATTTGTAACCTGACAGCTCCTGAAATCCATCTCATTACACTGCACTTCTGGAGCTCAGCTGCATTAATAAAAGCAGCAGCACGGTCAGGGCTGGAGCATCCCTGTCCTGCTGAACCTACTGGGATCACTCCACAGCCAGAGGTGTTGCCCCTGCCAAAAGGCACCGACATGTGAGTCACAGCACAATTCCCATCAGATCAACAAACTGGTTCATTTCTGGAGTATACAGACAGGAAAATGACTGTCAGGGATAAAATAATAACAGAGATCAGCACATCAGACAACTCCACTGAAGCTGAGTCTGCCCAAGCACCAGCCAGGCACAGTGCGACACCACGAATCACTGAGATGCTCCTCAAGGACCAATCCATGATAAATAACCATAGCCAGAAATAACACACAATCATGTTTTGCTGTTTTATAAATTCAATCCCATATCAGACATTCATCTATCCGTGACAAGAGCGCGTGAGCTCTGCAGAGACACCGTGCCCAGACTTCCCCACAGGAATCACCAGAAATCGGGGACAGAGGGGGGTAGATGAAGAACCCTAGGTAGAGAGGGCAAGGAAACCTTACTGTACATTACACACAGTCAGAAACTGTTTCATGGGTGACTATCTCTGAGCCAACACTTTCAACAGCAGCCATGGAAAACCTGGGGGAACCAGCTGTCAGAAGGGCAGAAAATAAGGCAAGTTTTTGCCATAAAAGCTAATATCTGATGAGTAACATCAGTCTCTCTCCAAAAGCCTTGAACATTTTCCTTCATTGCAGCAGGGGTGGTGGGGAGAGTGGGGATGACAGGGGAAGCAACACTGAGGTCATATAAATTTCAGAAGGGCGACTTCTGATTACAACTCTCCAAAGACAACTCCCAAGGCATGTGTGAGGACAGATGTTTTTCCTGCTCAAACACACGCACACTGGACAAAATCAGCATGGACCCACAAAGTGTCCATGGGGAAAAATTCTGAGTGTTTCCAGACCTGACAGAAATGCACTAGGATAATGAAAAATGCTTGAAGGGAAAGAGCTACCATTGACAAAGCCAAGTTAAACTAATGATTCAAAGTATTAGTGATTTCCTTCTGCAAACCCCAAACAGCAAAACCTGCCCGTGGAGGAAGGAGCTCATTCCAGGAATCCTCTCTTAGCACCCTGTTCCCCAGCACCAGTATCTCTGTGGGAGCACAGAGACTGCCATGTCTCACCCATGCAGTCCCTTGCCGTGCCTTTGATCCCAGCTAATGCCAAGTATTTCAGAGAAAAGTAGAAGGCAAGAATGGAGCAGTGTGGAGACAGGTATGGAGCAATGGTTAAGTAATCAGAGAGTCCCAGGATGGTTTGAGTTGAAAGGGACCTTAAAGCTCATTTCATTCCACCCCCTGCCATGGGCAGGGACACTTTCCAATGTCCCAGGTTGCTCCAAGCCCTGTCTAACCTGGCCTTGGATACTTCCAGGGATGGGGTAGCCACAGCTTCTCTGGCCAATGTTTCCTGTTCAAATGAACTTTTTAAAGAATTTTTTTTTCTTTTTTAAAGGAATTTTTAAAAAATTCCCTCTTTAAAGTTGTGGAATGGAGACCAGAGTTAAACAGGCAAACAAACTGCAAGGGACAGAGCTGCATCATTTCTTTGAGCGAAATCTGTGCCAGGGAGGTTGAATCCAGATTTGGAAAAGAGCCTTAAACCACTCCAGTGCTTCTCCCTGCCATCTCCAGTACCCAGCTTTGCATCCCTGTGGCAGATGAGCAGTGCCAGCGGCAGCAGCTCCTCTCCATGTCCAGTCTTACTCCAAGAAAGCTGGGAATGCAGTGGGAAAGCAGGATGTGGTTGTGCATTAAGATACTCCATCACAACATAAGGCACTCAGAAAGCCAAATGAATGGCACACAGGTGAACTTCAACTATTTTCCCAACTTCCCAAACTGAAAAATTCAAAACTTTCCTACTACTGGGTGAGTGACTTTGGGGGTTAAAACATTCTTTCAAGATTTGTATTAAATTTCTGTAACTGAAAGACTGAAAATCAGAGTCTGATTAGATCTGTGAACTCCCTCACTGAAAGCTGGTATTCAAAGCTGAGCACCTGTGCTGATTTCCCACCTGTCCTTGCAGCACAGTGCTGGCTGGGAATGTCAGGTGATGGCAGAGCTACAGGACATGCAGGACTGGAACCAGCAAGGCCAGGAGTTCTACCAGCAGGTTTGACCCATTTGCTGCACATTGAAGCAACATTCAGAGTCAGGAATGAGTTCAGTTCTGGGATCTGTGGGGGATCTTCTGGGGTGCAGTTTTCCTGGTCTGATGGTGCAGTATGGACCCCTCAGTTCCCTCTTACTCCTTGGCTCACCTTTTGCTTAAGAAGTTGCTCCATTTATTTAATCTCATGTCATTTGCTTAATTGCCACTGAGGTCAAAACAATCCTCACAACTGAGGGCAAAAAAAACATGGCTTGAAGTGAACAGCCAGAAGAGCTGCAGCCAAGAGGGCCATCAGGAAATTAAAAATCACGAGTACAACAATGCCAGCAACACATTCTGAGCTACTGCTTGGCCCCAGTGCAACAGGCAGGTGCACACCCACCAAGGCCCTGGAAGCTGCATCCGTGCCCTGCTCCCCAGCCACCCCCACCTCTCCCGGGAGCACAGCCATGCAATGCAGCCATGGTGGGGCAGGCGGGAACCAGCATGGACCAGAGACTTCCCAACAAACGTAGCACAGACAGCAAAGCCACACGGACAGACAGAAGCAGGAGTGTCACACCTGCGTGCCCTTCTCTCATTCCTCCTGCAGCCTAACCCAACGATGGTGACTGCCAAGAGGGTGCTGGCAGCAGGACCAAGCTTCCTCACATTTAAATGATGCCAAGATCCTTCAGAAGGGCTTCCCTAGTGCTTTGCAGCTTAGGAGAGACAAAGTTCATGGGCCTCCTTCCCACCTACCAAACTGAGCATCCTCACGTGCTCAGAACCCCTCTGCTCTGCAGCAGCCCAGCACCGGGAGCAGCACGGGCAGGGCTCAGGGCACGGTGCCCATGAGGTGCCAGCACGCACCCCCGGGGCACCGCTGCGGGGAGCACCCAACAACTGGCGGAGGCACCGCATCTGCTCCTGCTACACAATCAAGGGACAAGAGTGAGTCTGGAAAACAAACACAGAATAACCTGGAAGAGCTGGAAATTGACACTGTTCTACATTTTAGAAAAACACTGGGTTTTTCACACCATTTTCAAGCACAAAATGTTTATTTTTCTTTTTAATCTATACAATTTCTCGGGGCTTTTAGTGCCACTGACTTTGTCAGTATACAAGGGATGGACTATACAGGCAATAGCGACATAAACTGTAGGATTCAGTGCGAGCCGAAGGGAACCCAGTGTGAGAACATATTTTCCATGTTTGCTCATGAAGCATACAGACATGAATCTAAAAAACCCAAACAAATTAAAGATACATGGTACAGAGAACAGAAATCTCTTACTGCAGTAAGTATTTTGCCCAGGCAGAAGACTCTGCATAATTGTCTATAAAATTCAATTCTAACTGAATTGATGAAATAATATATTCAAAGGGTACAAACAAAATAATTTAGACAGGTATAATGCTCGAAGTACAATAGAACTATACAATTCACAGCTTGGCAGCACAGGACGTCTCTGCCCCTCAGCAGAGGGTTACAAAACGTCGTCGCGGCGCCTTTGGGGGTGGCTGCACCCGGGTCCTGTGCCTGTAACGCTGCCCGTGGCGCTCTGGGAGGGAAGGAGACTTACCAGCGGCAAACCAGCTCTAGTGGTTACCTTGTGCCTTTACACTGAGGTGCAGGTGGAGGCTCTATGCACAGTAAAATGGGCAAAAAGCAACTTTCAAACAGGAGAGAGGTGTCCGTGCCACCTGGAGCGTAAACTTCGGTAAAAATAAAAATAAATAAATAAATAAATAAATAAATAAAAAATTCCAAACAGAAGGCGGTGAGACTCCAAACCTGAAGTGTCAGATACGAGAAAGAACAGCTTCACATTTTTATTCTGTTTTAGCATGAACACTGCTGGCACACCAGGGACCAGACATCACCCTCAGCCTCAGCGGCCGAGCAGAGCCAGGGCACGTGCGTGTGCTCTGCTTGCACGGGTCTTAGAGCCATCTGGAGATATGTCCTCCTATGATCAAGAGCTCCATTGCTTGTCTTCACTTATGGAACATGCATGAGCTTGTGATTTAACTAAATTATAAAAGCCCAGATAGGGAAAGGAAATGAAATCCAGAGTGCTGCTGATCCAGAGGAAAACAGCATTTGCTGCCTGTTACAGAATTAAGTCGCCATCTACAATGAGTTTACCACAGGCTGGGAAGGAGAACAGACAGTGCTGCCTGAAGCTATTCCCTGTCCTGGTATACACCTTCCTTGGATCACTCTGTAAATGCTCCTACATTACAATGCGCACTTCACTACTCCTTGCACAAACACCAACAATTTTACGATCACTGCATCAAACAAACGTGTCAAACAAACCTCACCCCACAATTCTTATTTCTAAAAGCTTCAGAAATGAAAATTCAACCCGTGAATAAAAACAAAAGCATTTACAGCAGAATGAAGCTGATGAGGAACATCAACTGTAAACCTGCGATATCTTTGCAAATAAAAAGAACTCCAACTCACAAGCAGATTGTAAATAAAACACACCTTTCAAATAATTGTACATCTCTTTCCAGCAGGGACTGGAAAGCTGAGATTCAAGGCACTGAACTCCTGCAGGGTTAGTACAATTTGCTAATTATCAATTCAAGTACATTGATGTTAAGGATCGCAAGTGTGAAACAGAACACAAGGAATAAAGTGTCTTCAGCAATGGGACAGAAGCAGATATTGCCGTAACGACAAACGATCTGTGGAGACGCCGCCTCACAGTGATTGCTGATGCAGGGTGCGGCGGTGCCCCGGGGCCGCGCCTCGTCCTGCACGGATCACGGCATTTACAGAGCAAACACTCCAACGTGACGGCGTCGAAATCACTGGGACCCACGGCGGGGTCCCCCACGGCAAGGCCACCCACCGACAGGGCCGTCCCCGTGCGAGGCCCCGCGCTAGGTCAGGCGCAGCCGCGGGCCGGGCGGGCGGGCCGGGCGCTGCAGCGGCACCGGGTACATCCGCAGGCAGCTCCGGCCCAGGGGCGAGAACCGCACCATGCCGGGCCCCCGGACCAGCCCCGGCTGCGCCACCGGCCCCGGCCACGGCACTCCGTACACGGGCGAAGGGAACACGGCTCCGTACTGACAGAGAGGCATCACGTACGGGGTCACCGCGCCCGCCAGGGCGGGCCCGGGCACAGGCACTGGCAGGGACGGCGCAGCTCCAGGAGCTAATCCCGCGGGCACGGGGCAAGCCACCGGCACGGTGCACTTGCTCCCCAGTCCTGTCCTTACCGAATTTACCTACAAAAAGAGAAATACAAGAAGTGTCGCTATAGGGCACTGCTCTCCCCGTGCCAGCAGCATCCCGGCCCAACGCCGGGCCCCGGGCAGCTGGGGGCACAGGCACAGGGGTGCCACGGTGTCCTTGGGGCTTTCTTTTGGGTTCGTCTTTTTTCCTTTCATACTTTTGTTGGGAGGTCGGGGCTTTGTTTTGTTTTCTTTTTTTTTTTTTTAAAGACAGAGTATTTGGAAATTAATAGAAAAGGTTGATATGAGGCAGAGGGGAAAGTTACCTCAATATAACCTCATTCTTTAAGAAGGAAGGAAGCATCATTAAACAAGTGAAAATTAACATCCTTGCATGTCCAAAGGAACTCAAGTATCTGTTAACTTGTGCATAGAAGTAAATAAACTTCACTAAATGCAGAATTAACCCAAATCCCACTCTCTTACAGCCAGCCTCAAAAGAGGTTTAAAAATTCTAGCCCTTATTTCTGTACTAAATTGTTTCACCTGGCCCCAGGGAACTGAGGGTGGCAGGAGACCTCTCGTGGTGGCTCTGCCCGGCCCCGGGGGTGGCTGCGCCCAGGTGAGGCAAAGCCAGCGAGGAGACAGCAGGGCTGCTCTGCCTCGTGGGCTGCCAGGACCAATTCCAGCTGGTTTTCTAAAGATCTATTAGCATACACTTCAATTATTCATCTTTTGCCTGTGAGGGGCAGAGAAAGAGCTCTCCTCCCTCAATATGGGATGGCAGAGCTTCCCAAATTACACACTCCCCATCCTGCATAATGCCGTGGGAACTGCTGCTACCCCAAACCTTTGCAGCATTTCATTACATTTTTCATGTCACAGAATTTACAGCTCCCTGCCAGGGCTCCCACCAGGCCATCACCTATTGGTGGCATAACGAAAAAAGCATGTTATTTAATTCTGGGAATCTCCCATCAATGTGGTATTTCACTTTCAATTGATAAAATTGGTATGAAGGTGAAATTTCAGCAGAAAAAATGAATGTATGTATAAGACTGTGTGGGATGCTTACTCCATGTTTCTGATTTTAATATCTCCTCTCAATTAACAACAAAAATAGCAATGTCCTACTTTGGGGAATTAACCTCTGTTCCATGAGCAATTTTAGAAAAATAAAGAACTATTTGATAACCTCCTTCACTTCCCTGTCTCCCATTCTCACCTGAAACCTGAATCTGATGGTGAACACTGAACTGAAAGAGATGCTTCAGTATCATGAATTTAACGCCAATAACGTATAAAACCCCACCAAAATTAATACAAACCAAAGAACAAGAAACACAGGAACCAAGGATATATTTTTAAGACCTGCAGACTCCTGTAAGCTGTTATTAGATTCTTGTTTTAACATCCTCAAAATGATGGTTTCCATCAAACTAAGCACCCGTGAGGAATGCCAACAGATGTTTGTGAAAATACCGCATTTTGGACCACCCAGGTCAAAAGGCATGCGTGGGACTGTTGGGGTGCCCCGTGCAGGGCCAGGAGCTGGACTCCATGACCCTTGTGGGTCCCTTTCATCTCAGGACATTCTATGGTTCTATGACAAATCCCAAGTCTGTTCTTTGGACTTGTTTTAATTTTTCCTGTGCTTTACCAGGCAAACTTTCAAAGTGCCACCCCAGTGATACTCACAGCTCCAATACTGTCAGGTGACAGGATTTAGATTTTTCTTTTGCTGGCTACCCCACGAGTATCAGTGTTTTCCTTCTGTGTGGACCAGCTACTGCTGAATTGAAACTGAGTGGCAGGGCAGAGTCAGAGCTGGCTGCCAACACGAGCAGGCAAGGATGACAATCCATCTCTTTTATCACTTCTGCCTGCTTTGCTAAAACCCCAAAGCTATTAGGCAGTCCTGAAGATCTGTGTGTGTGCTTTACCAGTTCCCTGGAAAACCATTCTGCCATTCGGACCAAGGCAGTGTTGAATAGCTTCAAACACAAATTCATTTTTTTTTATTTTCCCAATCCAATGGAGAGGGAAGACACAGTGAAGGTGCTGTAGCGTGGTTTTGGCATAGTGGCCATGTCCAGCACAGCTGCTCCTGGCAGCCCAAGCCCACGAGTCAGGAAATGCCAGCAGAGGCTGGGATGCTCCTGAGGTGTCCAAGCCCCCGGCGCACGTCACCCACTGCCACAGACCCGTGTGTTCTCAGAAACAACCTCACTGTGCACTGGGAACAGGTTGAAGCTTTTCTGGGGTAATGTTTTTTTCTCTAAAACCCATGGAGCTACACAACAGTATGGAGAATAGAAAACTTTTTTGGCAAGCCCTTCATTCTCAGGCATCTCCAAATAGTGTTTTAAAATACACAATATTCAGTATTCTTTGCACAGAAGGCAGCTCACATTCCTAAGCTTACTCCGTGACAAATGCTAACCAAAATTACCTGTAAAAAATTATTATTTCATCATATCTTCACAAAGATCACAAAGAGAGAAATCACTCAGGCAGCTTGACCTCAAGTTCTTTCTAATATTTCCTACTGCGTTTCAAACTACTGCTGATGAGAATCTGCATTTCCATACTTCAGTAAACCATTTGAAAAGGAATGTTTCAGCACTCCTGTGACACAATTGGATGAAAGTTCCTCCCTCTTTGAAAGGTCCCCCCCAAATTTCTAATATGATCAATCAGGATTTGTGGTAACTTCCACAGAAACAAAGCAGAATATAAAGTTTTCCTTTGTATCCCCATTACATTATTGCTGTCTAACACTTCTGATGACAGAGAATGAAAACCACTCACTCTCATTAAACACACTTCCAAGTTACTCTTCTATTTCCAGCCTTAAAGAGTAGCCTTGACTTAGTTACAAAAATAATACATTGTATTCAGAGAAAACAATTTGCTGCTGGTGGTAGAAGGAATCTTGAGTAAAAAAGAGGTAATTCAGGAAAGCGAGTCCTCTGTTCCAGGGGGAAAGAAAAGATTTCAAGTCAGCCACACAACTGCCCTGCATATTCATAACATTGGGTGAACAGTAAGAGAAAATTTTAACGTAAAAAATGCATTTTTCTATTTAAATGTATAGTTGATATTTTATATATCTTGTTTTTATTGTTTAATGTATTATTCATCGTGGGACAACTCCCTTCACTTCTACTCCTGTATAAAAAACCTTTAGGGAGGCATTTCTCTTTACAATAACCCCCAGAGACAATGCAGAAGTGAAGGTACAAATCCTGCCACCCCCAGCCCCTCATTTCTGACCATCACATGGGACCAACAACAGCTTTTCCCAAAACCAAGCCCACGTGAGACAACCCACCCTAACAGCTCCGTCCTAGTTTGTTCCAGTTAAAAAAAACCCAAAAAACCACAAAAGGCGTAAGAGTCACTTTGTTTCCTACTTATCCAGCCTTTATTTCCAACATAAAACCTTATTATAACCTTCTCTGATGGGCTGGAAATCTGCTTAATGCTCTTTATTCTTTTCTTGCAAAGGCATTTTTGATCAAAAGAGGCAACAAAAGACGGTGTTATCAGATGAACTGAAGAACTACAGCCCGACCTTCAGATTCTCCCTGTTGGAAAGCTATTTTTTCCATCCTTTATGTGATTTACCAAGTTCTTTTTGTCTTTCCAGTTGATTCAGCTGTGATTCAGCACAGGTGTAACATCCCCCCAAGAAGCTCATCCCTCCAACACTGACACACGGGTCACTTGTCCAGCTGTCCACACTAGGAGTCCTCTCACGCTGTTCCCTTCCTCCTCCTCTGGCCATTTCTCTCCCAACACCATGCCACCCTCTTCTCCCTCAACTTCAATTTCCCCTTTAGGGTGAATTTCAAAGGGTACAAACAGCAGAACAATGCTTAACTCCCAAACCAACCCTTGTCAAACTCTTCTATATCATACCATATGCTATGGTATGTATCATATCTATGCTGCCCTGTTTTCTGCCACCTGCAGCATCCTGTGCCATCTTCATGGCCAAAACACTCAACAAAAACTACACCAGCCACGTTTGCCATCTGCCCTTGCATCTCTGCTGCAGCCACCACAGTCCTTATGAGGACTTCATGCCCCAACCCACCCCAGGGCTCCAACTGCTGCCATTCCTCCGAGCAACAAGGAACGATGTGAAATGAAGAGCAGGGAATCCCAACCTCTCATGCTCTTAGTAAATCACCTCCAAAAACTTCAGTCAGCTCTGTTGATTTCCTGGAACAACTGCCATGGTTGAGAAAGACACAAACCCTCTAAGAGCAGAGTGCTGAGACAGGGACACTCCTGCTGCTCTCACAGTGATACTCCACCTTCTCCACAGGCTTTGAGACAGAGACACCAAGACTGCAGGAGGGAAAATCAACCCTAAATTGATATTAACAGGTGATTTAAATAAGTAATAACCATTTGTTTCTCCAGAGGTACAAGTGGGCAAAACATCCACATCAAATACTTCAAACTTCTGCAGGGGTCTCAGGGGAAAAACACCAAAATGCTGCAAAAAGCACATCAAAAGAGAGTAAGAAGTGACTTAACAAAATCTGTGCCCTCCCCACCACTTTATGGAAATCTTCTATTTGGGTTTACTAGCACCAACTTTGACTTATTTTATGAGAACTATTAGGGTCCTAAGCAGGCATTGCTTACTCCAGAACTGGTTAAACCATTACTGTGTAAAAGGATTATTCACTCACTCAGGAACCAGCAGGTACCAAAGCAGAGGCACTGGTGAGGTTCCTGCTTTGGTACATCTCACCTCACCAACAACTACCGAGCTACTACTGCTACAAGATTTTTTCCTTCTACATGCCAGAAAGGCAATGGTTTACTATCCAGATCTAATTTTCTTGCTTTTAAGGGATTACAAAACAGCTCCTTGCTGTTATTTTCCTCTATTTTGGCTCAATTTGCAGTCTTCCAAGAAAATGAACTAAGCAAAAATTACTAGTCAAGGAATCTCCAGTTGTGAGAAGGAAGAGGTCTGGAAACCCAGCCCAGGGTGGGACAGAATGGTAAACTGGGATTCTGGATGTGTGCTCATTCCTTTGTGTGCCTCTGTATCAGCCCTCAGCCACAACACCAGCACCGAACGCAGACACAGATGTGCCTTGCAAGGGCTTTGTCCTGCTGCTGAGAACGTGAAGGGATGAATGGGGGCTTTCCAATTCCCTGTTTGTTGTAGGATATTTTGACAGCATTTCTGAGGATGGTATTATCCAGATACCCAGTACAAGAAGCAGGGGTCAGAACACCCCCAGCTGTCCCCTCTCCCAGAATAGGACTCACTCCAATTCCACTCCAACAACGGCTCGCAACTATTGAGCCACAGCCCCTGTTCTAAGGAAGGTTAATACCAAAAAGAAAACTTTAGTAATAGTTGAAACTGAAGTTGAGCAACAGATGGTAACGATATGAGTATTGCTGTGTATCGCTGTTAATAAGCAGTTTGGAATTTAAAAATATATATTTTTATATATATTGCTGCCCATATATCCCTTAAGATTATTCCAAAGGACAATTAAAAAAAAAAAATTGATTTAGTACTGAATGAAAAGAGCTGGACATTTATAGAAAGCATTTATCTGGAGTAATTTTAGTCTATGTCCTCCTGCGCATCTGAGTTCTGCAAAGGCTGTCAGACACATAGCAAAAGGTATGTCCTTCAAGGAGGGCCACTTACTCCACATGTCTCATTCTGCGTTTGCATGGGGTTAGCCTTTGGCTCCATGTCTTGCCTTTTTTGGTTCTGCTTCAGTTGGTTTAAAGAAGGTTTTGTCTGTGCAGCTCCAACAGTTTTGCTCGTCCACTGGTCCACCAGCTTGTGCAGGTCATCTGTGAACGTCCCTTTCTTGTTGTTACTGTTGTTGGCCTGAACCTGCAGCGTCGACTGCGGGAGGGGCTCAGGACACGTCACCAGGCTGTTGGTCGAGGATCCTGGAAAATCACACACAGAGAGTTGGGATGGTGTCTCTGCCTCACCTCTCAGCTCAAACCCCTTCTCACCTACTGCCACTCCAATGGTGGCTTTTCGGACTCCCAACCCTCCCCCTCCTGGCTGCAGAACACCTTTGCTTAAAGAAATGGTCTAAGTCCAATGCGCTTGCATTTTCTATCACATCATGTTACCTTGGCCACTAACTTGTCCTGGGTGAAATTAAGGACAGGGAGTGAAGCCAGGAATGCAGCCCTGTAATGCTGACATCCCAGGGCATACAGCATCTCCTCAGAGACTACCATGAGGAAGTGGGAGGTGGGATCTATTGCTAACGCTGCAAGCATTTATAAAACAAATTTACCATTTATTTTACTTGCATAAGTTTACTGTCCTCCTGGAAAATTGTCATTGTCATAGAGGTTACAGGCAGGGCTGGTTCCTGCGCCTCAGAGGCTCTGGGAACCCACCACCGCTCTCGATGATGCCAGGACCATTCAAGTGGCTGTTTGCATATTTTTGGGGAAAAAACCCCATCAGGACCATGAAAGTATACAAGAGAGAGAAGAGAGCATGTAGTGGGTGGGGTGACTGTTTGAGACAAAGATAGAGAACTTTTAGTATAGGTAAAAGCAGTCAGGAAGACTGTTGATAGAGATTTAATTTTATATGTTCACTTCTTTCTAGAAGAACTAGTAAAACAAAATTTTCTGTCCTTTTTCTGCTTAGTGACTACAAGTCTGACACAGCAAGCTCAGCGGGGACTACAACTGAAGGAGTCTGGATCTGACCTAAGCAGAAAATGTAAAGTAACGTCTCAGCTAACATATTTGAGATAGCTAAAGACTGGAAATAAAGACCATCTCTCCAAGCAAAAAGTTCATAGAACTGTAGTAAAATTATTATATAAGCAAACATGAACATTTACTCTTTTCTCTGTTAATCAGTTACCAGCCAATGAAACAGTACACTAATTAGTCCTACAGTTATATAAAATACATTAATAACCTTTAAATGATCATGCATTCAACCTGCAACGTCACTTCTAAGTGAATACTGCTCAATTCCTTTTCCTTTACTTGGGGTAAAAGTGAGAAAAGTAAGGATTTTAAGAGGAAAGTTCTTCAATTCGTGTTTAATATTTCATGCAGCTCAAGGTGGCTGGGATGGTTTTAAGCTATCAATTCCTCCAGCAGAGAACTGCAGTCATATAAAGGTGTGTATTTCGGAGACAGACACTGGACCCAGTTTCCTGGCCGCATGCGTGCACGGTCTCACACACAGAACACCACGACTCTCTTGCAGCATGCGAGGTTCCCAAGACATCACAGCACATGCATTAGTCTCAAAGTACCACAGTTTATACAGTCTAGTTTCATAGAAGTGCATCAGCTCTAGTTATTAAACAACTAGCTTTTAGTAGAAAATAATAATAATAAAAAAGCAAAGAACATCCCATGCCATGAAGGAAATACTGAGAAACAAAAATGGGATAGTTACTACTACTGTGATCTTTGCCTAGACATAGTCGTTTCAAGGTGGACCCTACAAGGTAAAACAATACAAGACACACAGAATTAGGTAAGACTAAACACAACAAATCGGACGGACAAGCTTCTGTATTTTTAAGCAATCAGAAAGTAGTTATTATGCAAGAAAGGACAGACAAAGTCAGCAGTTCAGGTGAGTAAAGGAAGCCTAAATAACTGGACAGCTCAAACCTTTCTTAATGTGCAGCCATTCAAAAGCTTTGGAAAGTACCACAGCATGCCAAAAGCAAGAGCTCATGACTTAAAGATGCATTTGTTTGGGTTTTTTTTGTTTGGTCAGTTGGTTTTTAAAAAAAAAATTTTTGTTGATTTTCTTTCTTTTCTTTTTTTTTTCTTTTTTTCCAAATTGCCTTGGCTTCCTAATAGAAAGTTTTGATTTGTTTTCTATTAATGCAGGAAATGATGTCAATTTAGTTTGTGATTGGAGGCCAAAAATGCTTTCAGGAACAAGTCAAGCTAGTCTGGCTGCAAAGACAAACCATAAAACAACCCTAAAAATCCTGTTTTACGAGTCCAAAAAGATACATTGTTCTGCAGGTCTGAGGCCAATTGTTTCCAAATAGTTTATTTGTAGGATTTGTGTCTAAATGTGAGGCTCTGAACTTCAATTGAACAGAACTGTGAATGAGTTTCCCTTATGCCTTATCCAAGTGCAGAAAAATAATCCATCAGGGCAGCCGAGTTCTAATTTAACTGAACTATGTGTTCTTTTCATTATTGCCTCGTTCCATCCTTCATCATGATTTTACAGTCTATTGATAGAGAGCAGAGTGCCAGAAGTGTGCCGAGACCCCGACTCGACTGTCAGATCTTGCCAGACATCGGCACCGTTGCTATTTGGGTGCCAAATTTCCTGAAAGGTATTTTGGACTTGATAAGAAGAACATTGTTATGATATGGGGGGAGATGAGTGTCTGACATGGGCTATGGCGAGTTCATTGGGAAGAAGCACTTGAAACCATGAGCAAAATCAGACTGGGGCAAAAAAAGTAAGATAGAGGATGGATGTGCTTTTTCTCTAGACTAAACAGTGGTGTAACATTTTATGTTACTGTGCCAGAAATGCAGCTTTAAACTCAGAGATTGCAGGTCCAGGCTGACACAGGCCCCGAATGAGTCTTCAGAGGAGAAGGAAGTGATTTCAGTCAGAGACTGAGGAAGAGAAAGTAAAGAAATGAGGGAGGGAGGAAGTAAGGGAGAAGAGATGCTTGTGTTTAGATGTGGGTGGCATGAGGAACAGAGGACTGCTTTGAAAGAATTTCTTATTATTTCATATAGTTCATAGAGGTTTCTGCCCTGGGAAATCCAGAAGGACATGACTACAGCAATGCAAGCATGACCAAGTTCAGTTCTCATCTCAAAGCCCAGGTAACAAACACATTCAAATTCACGACTCAACCATCTGTCTCGTGTTCTTATATCTTTTGCCCTCTTCTCCCTCAGATATACCTTACCTTGCCTATCCCAAAGTTAGCTACGAATTCCCATAATGGAAACAACTCCCCATGATGGCAGTGGCCACAGCAGCAGTCCTAGAAGGCTATTTCCTGCAGCGACAGGCAGTTCTTAGCACAATATGAGTGCAAATGGAAAGCACCTGCCTGCGGGCAATAAAAGCAGGCAGCTGACTGCAGTACGTGCTCAAATGCATGTAAAACCACTTTAATCACCAACCCCTCTGCTTCCTGCACGCCCAGTCACAGGTTTCCCAGCACATCAGGTGCCAAATCCGACCCAGGGAAGTGACAGAAAGTGGCAGCACTCAACACACTCATGAAACACCCGTGTGAGGGGTGCCAGCTTTGAAGGAAGTATCACAGGAGAGTCAGTCACCAAAAAGAGAGCTTCTCCTTCTGAGAGGTATCGCTCCAGCATGGGGCATGGGAGATGGGAAACATTCCCTAAGCGGTGAGACTGCCTGAAGCAGGGACAGACAGCCATTGGCCATGGCTGGTTATGAATTCAAATTCAATTAAAAATTCACTTTGTAGGTCTAATTCACCAGATTAATTGTATTACTGCTAAAATTAACGTGTTTAAGAACTGTAAAGTTAAGGAGATGAATCGTAATTAAGATTTAATGTAAGACTGCTAAAGTTCAGCAGAGCATTTTACCTCCAATTCCAGATCTCTTATCTGAGGAATTAACTAGCTATTATATCATACAGAACAGAAAAAATCCACTGTCCCATATTTGCACTCAACTGCTGCCAAAACGCTGGAAAGCTACAAAAAAATGGAAATGGCAATAAACTGCTAGACCATTTCCATAATTGCATATGCACATACAGTATATGAATTGCTATAGACCTGGCAAAAATTGCATTACACAAGATTCCAAGCCTAAGCCAAATGGAGCTTTGAAAATTCCACTCACGATCAGTGGAAACTCTTCCCTAGGGCACCCTTGCAGTTTAACCCAGGAAAGGAACTCAGGATAAAATTATGCCAAAGCCCATGAAAAATATTTTATTTCATTAAACATACAAAGGTGAAGTCATTATTGGACATGGGGAACAGATCAAAAAGTCCTGGAGAACACTGTGAAAGTGTTCGAGTTTGTTGGATCTTGTAACCAGAGCAAGATCCTTGTGGTACTGTCTTTAATCCATCTGAACATTTAAAGTTGTTGCCAACTTTTCTGCCGGTGCAGCAGGTCTCCTGCTGGCCTATCCCACCTTGGCAAAGGGCTGGTTTTCCTGAACCAAACGTACAGATTCAGAACATTTCTAAAAATGCAGCACAATGTTTCCCAACAGCTCTCAAATAAAAAAATACCAGGGAAACCTTGACTTATGGAACAGACCCAGGACCCTGAATTGGCTGGATGTGCCACCAAGCTGCTGGCACTGGACAGCCGTGTCCCAGCCCTGTAAACTGCACAGAGGATGGAATCCTACCTGCAATGGTTTGGGTCAGAAGGGACTTTAAAGCCCATCCAGTGCCACCCCCTGCCATGGGCAGGGACACTTTCCAGTACTCCAGGTTGCTCCAAGCCCCGTCCAACCTGGCCTTGGACACTGCCAGGGATGGGGCACGGCTGCAAACGTGCTTAGCAACTAATCCAAATGCTTGGCTTTGCCTGCCTGCTGGGTAAACTGACGTCCCTTCCAGAGGGGAAGGAACATCAGCCAGCTGGTATTGCCATCATCATCACCTTCAAATAACAGAATCACAGGATGGTTTACGTAGGAAGAGACCTTAAAAGCCCATCTTGTTCCAACCCCCTGCCATGGGCAGGGACACCTTCCACTAGACCAGGCTGCTCCAAGCTCCATCCAACCCAGCCTTCCTCAAGCCCTGTTTTTCCTGAGGCTGCAGTCAGGGCTGCTCTGGATACCAGCTCCATAGAACATCCTGCTGTCCGTCCTGCCCACCGCAGTCCCAGCCCCGGCCGCCTCGGGAAGGACAGGACTGCCCACAGCCCCAGCCCCTCACTCACACACAGCCCACCTGCTGGGCTCACCAGGAAAACAAGCTGGAATAACCTCCTGCCCCACCAAACCTGCCCGTAACGCAACCGTGGGGGCCTGCCCAGCACCCCAGGGGAGAGGCACCCCTGGCAGCCAAGCTGTGCTCTCAGGGCTGGAACCCTCGGGGGTGACACAGGAGTGCAGTGCCACGTGGAGTGCCTGAACTGCCGCCCATCTCCTGCTGTGACTCAGGGACGGGGGAGGCCAAACCTTCCCCAGCACTCGCCCAGAAGAACCTGAGAGAGCACATGGGCTGAGAAATTAGTCATGCTGAGTTATTTAAGCACCAGGAAACTTCACGATTCAAAGGATTTACACATTCCCTTGGTTTCATTCACAATATCCACACACCCAAACACTTTTAATACACTGGTTTTTAATTGCCATCTCCCAGACTTTTTGCATCCTACTGAATAGTAATTCCATGGAAGATTAATGAAACAACTTCTGGGAATTACATGTGCAGAGGAAGAAATAACTGTGGCCGCTCTAACACCAAACAGGAACATTTGGGAGCTGAGAATTCCCCTCAGGTTCTCACAGAAAAAATCCCTAAATGCAAAATTGTCTCATGACTTCACCGGTGGTTAAAAGCTTACACGGTAATAAATTCTGTAAACATCAGTCACCTGAGTGTTTGGGCTTTCAGGGAGCTCAAACAAAAAAAATCAAGATTATTTTTTAAAATACTGTTTATTTATAAAATTAGGAGGAGTGTATTGGAGTGGTCTTGTGCCTTTGACCTGAACCACTTGGATAGTAATGAGCAATGCAGAACTCCAAGGGGAGATCTGATACTACTGTAAACCCACAGTTATTTAACCAAACACTTTGTCAAGAACGTTATCAGCCCCTCTAAGGTTATATGTAAGTGGCCTATAGTACCTGTTCAGCACAACATATCTTTATTGTACAAGCAAAATTCGTTTGCCTAAAAAGCAGCATCTACAATTGGGTAAAAAAGTCTTAATTTTTTCATTAAGTAGCTTGATATCGTTTGGTGGAATTGCCAATTACTTTAGAAGTCAGACAAATAGGGTACAAATAGAAGGTGCACAGTTATTTGAGACAAAACTCCTGGATCCTAGCAATCCATTTCCAAGTATCATCTGAAAATCTGATATTGCTTTTTACTTATTTATGCTTTGATGAACTGCTAATTGACTTCATCTCTGAGGTCACATAAGGTCATAAGAAAATAAACTGAGTCAAGTGCTTCAGCCAGATCAGCTTACACAAAAAAAGTTGATGGGACTCTCCCTTAGAGTAACCAGATCTTCCTGCTGCTTATGAGTACATCAAAAAATTGCTCACTTAAACTAATTAAAGTGACTGCATGGGGAAAAGCTCACCTAGGACAGAGATTTGGAAAGAACTAGCTGGAGCACTGTTGTCTCAGCATTTCCACATGCAAAGAGCGGGGAAAAAATTAAAGAAAATAGAGTGGATATAAACAGTACTGTATATTGTGTTAATACAGCCCTTGTATGGAAGTTATACCCTCCAGTGACCTTCTAGAATTGTATCAGCTTGCTACATGCATGTCTTCAGAGTCCAAACATGTGTGAAAGAGACCATTCGTCTACAGAAGGATGGATTTCATTTTGTTGTCGCTGGAACCGGGACAGCAGACATGTATATTTGCCACATTGCAAATAAAATTACTTCAACAGAAATCACATAAAGTACAAAAGCTTTGATAAGTCCAGGGTAAAATTTACCATCAGGCTATATATAATAAATGATGACATCTTCCACACATGCTTTTGGTGCCCAGGCATGAGCCAAAAGCAGTGCAAAAAAAGCTTTCATATGAAAAATTAATATAAATAAGGTGTGTTCATGATGATTACTTAAAAGAAAGAGAAAAAGAAAGAAAAGATGGTTTAGAAAAAGGGGCATCCTGCCAAACATATTAGAGATATAAACCATGGAATTGGAAAAAGGGGGTAAAAGAAAGATGGACTGTGATAAAATACAAAAGAACAAATACAAACAGATGGACAAAGACACAGGTCCACTGAGGAATCTGGTACGAGGTTTGCTACTAGATTTATAGGTCACTCTCTCAGACGTTTGGTGGAAAACCGTCCAGCCTGTAAATGAATATAAAGGGAAGAAAACAAAGACACTTATAAAGTACAAGTAGCTGTGATCAGATGTCCTAAACCATCAGTCAAATCAGCTTTGTTAGTTAAACCTCCACATCTCCCCCTTAACTTTGCCAAAGAGGAGCAAGTTCACTGACCATACACAAAGGATGCAATAACAGCAGAAGAGGACAGATAGATATTTTGTAGATTAGTTTGGCAGGATGTGCAATGAGAGGAAGGTATTTTAATCATCATTGGAACTTCCCATATGCATGGCAACAAGATCAGTCAAAGCCTACGATGGGGGCAATACACAGAGGTCTCAGAGCTGGGGTCTTGGGAGTGCAGCCAGTCTACAGTCCTGTGGCTGGGACTCCAAAATTACGCACAAAGTGAACCCCTTACAGAAAGGAAACACAACTTGGTCCCCTGGGTTTGGTTTTCACTTAATTTCATTTTTTATTTTCTCTCATGCCCAAGATGGTTTGATAGTTTAAAATGAGGAACTTTGGGTCTACTGGAATCAAGGGGCTAAAAAAAATGAAACAAAGGAAACAATCTCCTAGCCTTCTGTATCTTTTTTGTTTTCCTTTCATTTTTTCTCAGGAATCTGTAAGGCAGACTCCAGAGAAGGTATTAGGATAAAGCCACTGCTGGCAAAACTGAAAGGTATTTCTTTCCTAAAAATTAAGGATGTCTTGGGCATGCTTTCTTGAGTGTTGGTAACACTCAGTAAGATACTTAAATTTTGCTCTTCTGACAATACTGCAATGATCTTTTTAAAGATAGGCCAGTAATTTGGATTGTCAAAGATTCACGTTCCTCTATCACTCCTAAAGAGTTCAAGCCTAAGGGAAGGGAACTAATTTTAGCATGTGCTGGAAGAGACATAGAACAGCCGGCAGGAAAAATCACCTTGGCCAGAGCTTGCGTTGGCATCGGCTCCGTCGGGGCCCAGGCCAGAGCAGATGTCAGAGGACAGAGAGGCTTTGACAGAGCAGGGCTGCTGGGTCTGCACAGCCTTCCCAAAGGTGGGGGCTGCACCAGGAGGCACCGCGGCGGCTTCGGGGGAGCCCGGCTGTGATTTACTTGTTTCTTTGTGGGGCGAGTCTTTAGAGTCTGAAAGGTTACCTGAAAGAGCAAACAAACAGAACACATGCAATGGCAAAAGCTAGGAAATCTCTGAATAAAAAATCCCTGCCTAAAAATAATCCATATCTTGACCCCAAGAGGAAGAGCCGTTCACCATTCTGATGTACTGGATGGAACACAGTACACAGTACATTGGGGACAGCCTGCACCAGAAAATAATCCACACCTCCTATCCCTGATCCTGTTTCTCCAAGAAGCTCCTGGAGCAGGTTTGATTTCTACAGCTTCTCCTCTGTGTTTTCAGGAGCCTCAGAAGGAGCACTGCTGGAGTAAAGAGAGCTGATGGGGTGCTGAGGAGGAGGATGAACACACAGAATGACAAAGCAGGACACAGAGGTTTGCTCTCCAACACAAAAGGTGAAATTAAGCAAATGGAGAAGAATAAAAAGTTGCAGTAAAGACACAAGAAACTTTTTATTTATAGCTATTTAAGAATAATTGTCATTGCCACTGTTAGATACTTCTGCTGATAAATTCACGTAACACATGATTGCAAAGGTATTTTGGTTTTTAAGCCTCTTTACCTGAGATATTTGTGTAGACAGAAGTATAGATAGACCCACTTACCTAGATATCTACAGATAAATATCAATACATAAATATCTAGATAGATGTAGAAGTACAGACAGTATCAAACACTGCTTCAGTCCCTGTGGGCAAGAACACTCAGTCTCAAGATGGGCTACAGAACTTTTTGCCTCTGAATATACTTGTTTTTTCCAACCCAGCTGAAACCCTTAGCTAAAAGCAAAAACCTCCTCAACACCCTGTCTGTAACGACTGATGCAAGGAAATTCAAAGGAGACCTATGGTGCAGTAATACTGAAAACAAGAGCCACCAGGTTTAAAATAAAGGGTGACTGCTGGAAATGTTGCTGCTCCCCTAAATCACAGCATGAACTAAGCTGAAGAAAAATTATTCATTCTATTCTACATTTTGCTGAAGAAATAGGTGCTGGGGTTTATCATTATTTCCCAGGTAAATGATATTTTTGTAGTTTTCCAAGAGATAACAGCTCAAGACTGTAGTGCTGTGTGAAAATCTCACACTACTTCAGTTGGTCAAAGCATCTATCATGGTTTTATAACAGCTTTTACCTCCCATCCTTTGGGGGAGCAAATGCAATCCCATCTTTTTTATATAACATCTTGGAGGAAAAAGTAAACAACAACAAGATACAGCACCTAATCAATAGAGCATAACAGCACCTAAGAAGTGAATACAAACATCAGTAAATTGCATTTGGAGGAAGGAGGAGATGTAACCAGGCTGTTTTCCAAATTAAAGGGGAATATTATTCCTCTGCCAAGCACTGTAGCCAATGCAGAGCTGGCAGGTATGGCCACTGCCAGTTCAAAACCAACAAAAATTCCACCCTTTCCAGCAGTCTCAGCCATCACACAGCAGAGCCACAACCGACACAAGCAACAGGCAAAGGGCAGCACCTACTTGTGCTTGATGTTCCACTCCTGAGCTGCTGGACCAGAGGGTTTAAGAGTTTTCCAGCTTTCAATTTGTTTTTGCTGGTTCTTCGGCGACGGCCGCTCGGTGGGGCGGAGTGAAGGAAGCCCAGGTTGGGAGGAAGGGGTTTCCCCAGCCGAATATACAGTGCCTCTATCTCATTCTTCTGCTGCGTCTGGAGCTCAGCAATCTCTTTCATATGCCTAAAAAAATAAAAGAACTCTGCTAGCAATGTATTTTATAAACCACCACATCCTGACAGTGTAATTAATTGTAAAAGAAGAAACAAAACAGTTGTTGGCTATAAAACAATCAGCTGCTCAGCCCCAAGTATGCAAAGCTACAACAATCTGTCTGTGGTGACTCCCCATCCCTGGAAGTGTGCAAGGCCAGGTTGGATGTGGCTTGGAGTAGTGGAAGGTGTCCCTGCCCAAGGTAGGGGGTGGAATGAGATGACCTTTAAGGTTCTTTCCAACCAAAACCATTCTGGGATTCTATGCGTTATTCTTCTAAACGGACCTGTCAGATAAGGCAATGCACAGCAGGATGCACTGTGGGGGAAGGTCCTGGCAATGCTTGATTTGCCTAGAACCAGTTTACTCCTTACAGCTCTGCTCATCCTAAGCTGAGCTGCTGCCAAGGCAAGGTAACACAAGCTTCCCTCGCATTGCTTGCAACCCAACATACTTTTCTCTCAGGTTCTGCAATTCTTTCTTCATATCAGCATCTTCAAACTCTGAGTCATTGTCACTGCTCATGTAGGACGACTGTGAGTGGAAGGACGTTATGTTGATGGTAGGAATCTTCGCACCTTGCCCGTTGGGTGACTCGGGGCCGGGTGAGCCGCCTTTGCCAGACCTCTGCAGAAAAGCAGCTGCTTTTTTAATTAAGTCCGTGGCTGTGCTGCTGCTGGGGGGGGAGAGCTGGGCAGCTGCAGCAGCAGCAGGGGGCCGAGGGAAGGGCTCATCAGCCGAGTCACTCGAAGCCTGGTCGCAGAGGACGTCGACGGAAGAGGCCGTTTGGACCCTGCGGACAGCAGCCTTCATGTCCGGGCTGGAGGGCAGCTCGTCCAGATAGACGTCCGGGGGGGCCGAGAACCTCAGGCAGTGCGGTGCCGCCAAAGTTAATTCATCCTGAGTGCTGATGACTGAAAACCTGCCAATCGTTTTGGCTGGTGTGCCACTCTCCTGAGCCTCAGCCTGTTTTCCATGGGAACCAGAGCCTGGAGAGCCATCCCTGTGGAAGTTACTCATCACCCCATCTGCTGTCGCTCGCCGCGTTACGCTCTCCGTGTGCGCAGGCGAAGCCGTCCTCTCTGCCTCCTCGCTCCTCTGGGAAGTCTCCATCTGTGGAGCTGCGCTCAAAGACGTAGGTGCAACCTGGAGAAAATAAGAGAGCTTAACGAAAGTAACTGTAACAATCTAGCAGAAAACCACTCCTAGTTGTGGTTACCTGAAGGAGGCCTTTTGCTGGAGCAGCAGGAGCTGAAGTGATGCTTGCGGCTGGACCTGTTTTAAAGTTGGGAAAAAAATATTTATGTCTGGAATGCTTTAATATAATAAAAGCCAATGTTTTTATTGTGATAAAATGAAGTGTACCACTGAGGAATAATCTTTGTAATAAAGGATCTAAAATGCAGGAGGCAATAGCAATATAAAATATATGCAGGTAGGCAGATCTAGTGATTTGGGGAACTCAAATAATAGGAGCGTGGAATTTCATTAGTCAGTTGAAAATTTTTAAAGAGAAAAACAGAAGAAGAATGAAACTTGCATGATACATTGGGCCTGGACTATTCTGGTGTTATTGGTGCCTCAGAGACACACAGGGCTGCTGAGCATGGATGGGTGCTGCATCACCCCTGCCATTGACACACACTGACACCAACACCTCAAGGGGCCTGAAATGAAGCTAAACGCACGCTGCTGAAAGTGGAAATCATAAGCCCAAAACTGGTCATTCAGGCCACAGAATCACACCAGAAGCACAGCATTAGAGGCAGGAGTCAAGCCCATGATCATTTCACACCCTGGATGCTGGTTTTGAGTCAGACCAATACACCCAAGCTTTTGGGAACGCTGTGTTCACATGGCACATTGCACAGAGCGAGGACACGGCCAGATCTGGAGCTCTGAAATGGTGACAAACATCAGTGGTTTCTAAGATACACTGATTTTACTACACAGTGCTACATTCCACTTGTAAACTCTCTTCTCTGCCTGTAGGGAGACAAAGAGAAGTCAGCTACCCAAAGCCCTCTCACACTGCCCTAAAAGCAGGGGACAACCAATGTCCACCAGGAAGAGAATGGCAGCCAGATCTGCCACAACAATCTCAAAAAATAGATATATTAGCAGCCCTCCCCAGTCCCACCCATGAAAGCAGGAGCACTGTGGCACTCCTCAGCCCATAAAACTTCCCATGCGTGTCAAGGAAGGTAAATGGAGGAGAATTAATTGGTAATGCAGGCAAATAAATAGGTGAATGGAAGTAAAGAAATATGTAAACAGGTAACTAAATACCCCTCCTTCTATGGCTTCTACTGTGTTACTACAGGAAGGGTCATTTAGCTACCAGTAATCTTCACTAGTGCTCTGTGGAACTCCCCCAAGAATCTGCCAGGCTTCCCCCAGAGATGCAACCATTGATCATATTACTTTTGTCAACATGTGTTTATGAAACCCAGGAATTTGGAGGGACTTTTTAGGGAAAACTGATCATTGGGAATGCAGCCTTCCATGTGAACACCCCACACCTATACCACAGACAGGAACTGCACGTATGGGTTAAAATACATCTGCCTGAGAGGCACTTTCTAGGAAGGTCAACAGAAAGGAGATGTTTAATATGGATTGTATCACAAGCAGGATCAGAACACCAGTGCTGGGCAATGCTTGCAGTCAGCAGCAGGGGAGCAGCGAGGGGACACCGAGCAGGATGGCCGGGGGAGCATTACCTGTTCCGCTTGCTGACCCACCTCTTGCTTCTGAGGGATGAGCACCCACACCAGTGACCTCCGACTTGTCACACTTCCAGTAAAAGGAAAAAAGAAACACAATTTCAGTCTCACTCACAAAGAAGAATGTGTTCTCCTTCCCTCACTTGCCCTTGCTGCCCTGGCACTACCAGGGAATATTGAATTATTTCACAGTGCCTGTGGAGGTGGCCTTCAAGTTTTGCCTCCAACTCCCCCATTTTTTTTCTCCTTCCTTGGAAGAAATAAAGCAGTGGCAGCATCACAGTTGGAACTGCAACCCAAGCTACTGAAAACCAGTGTATTATATATATACACACACGCTTGGGGTTTTGTTCTGGTTTGCTTTTCCAGCCAGACCATATATTCCTCATCCGTATGTCTGTCTTCACAAGTTCTATGTCTCCTTCCTTATTGGCAGCACAGATTTTTAATAGGACAAATTCCAGTTACTGGAGAGACATAACACCTTTCACAGAGAGTGAATTTTGTTTGCTGTAGAAAGTCATTTATCATTAGAAAACAACATGCTCTGAAGAGTCACTCAAGTGCAGCTGGTTTCCTGTACCATACAGCATCCCTCGAGGAGTTGATTGGATCCCTCCAGCTGATGCTACACAGAACAGGCTCAGCCTTGCTAGTGGGGATGGAGTTATCTCCAGAAATGCCACTTTTGAAGTAAGATATAGAATCATATGATGGCTTGGGTTGAAAAGGACTTCAAAGCTCATCCCATTCCACCCCCTGCCATGGGCAGCGACACCTTCCACTAATCCCAGGTTGCTCCAAGCCCAATGTGCTGCAAATTTGATGATTTCATAAACTCAGGATTTTATCTGAATAAACTTTACATGGGGGCTCAACTGAGTCACACAGTAATAACTGCCCCAGCCCACCTATTACCTCTTTGCTTAGAGGTTTCCATGGCAGTCTTGCTCTACCAAGGTCAGGAGAAGACAAAAAGAAACTATGACAGGAAACAGAAGAAACTCCTGCCAATGGAATGTCTGCCTTTGGCTGCAGCATGTGGACAAGGCAAAGGCACTTGAAGTGTTTGCTTTATCCAGGCTGACTTGGAAGGCAGTAATTGCAACCACTGCCATTCATTTATACTTAAAATTGAAGCCAAATCATCTTCATTAGAACTAGAATGACTATATCACTCTTAAACTACAAAGAAACGGACACATTTCTGCTTGCTTTGGACACAGGACCCAAGAGGAGATGAATTACGGTATTATACCACTTCTAAACCCAAAGGGAAAGTCTGGCTTTCACTAACAAGCATTTCTGAAAAATGAGTTGGGATGCATCTGACAAGAAAAATTTAAGTGAGCTTTCACAGTGGAAAGCAGTCAGCAGGCAAAGGTAACATACCCTGCAGCAGAGATATGAAATGTTTAGGGAAGCAAGAGATCTACACGTGTCCTACCACAGGACAGTGGGTCCTAGGCTCTGCCATGGTGCCGGCTCTACAGGCTGGCTTTGAGGGGATGAAGGGCAGAGCCGCTGGGGGACTGACCAGTGGTGGGCAGGGCAAGACCCCCGAGGGCACAAGGGGCACCAGTGGCTCGGCAGCAGCTTTCACCTCCTGGCCGGTGTCCGGGATGCTATAGCCTGGTTCTCTCCCATCCAACGCCAGGGCAGGAGCTTGCTCTTCGGGAAAGGCTGGTAAGGTAAATTCACTGTCGCCCTGTTCAGGTGGCACAGAGGTGTCCGGCGTCCCTGCCGATGCCGAAGAAGTTGGAACATATTCCTGGTACAGCAAATTGCGCAGTTTCTCATCAAGGCTTTTAATTGTGTTGTCCACAAAGTCCACCCTGGGGGGTCCCTCACCATCGGACTCGGCAGTGCCGGGCGGGTTCTGCTGCTGGAGCAGGCTGACCCCCGCCCCGGGGCCGGCCATCCCTGTGCCACCCTGCGCCATCGGCAGCTGCTGGGACGCGGCCAGCAGCGCCTGCGTGGGGCTCTGGAGCTGGGACCCCGCCAAGCCCAGGGCCTCGGGGCCGGCGGCCGCGGGGAAGGGCTGGCTGCCGAAGGCACCCTCTGGCAGGTGCGGCACCTGCGGCGCCGGCTGCCGCTCCAGCACCACGGCGTCCGGCAGCGCGGGCAGCGGCCCCGGAGCCACCGGCACGGCCTTGTGCGGCCCCACGCTGCAGCAGGCGAGCTCCACGTCAGGCACACACGCGGGCTCGTCCACCTGCGGCTGCAGGAGCAGGGCTGGGGGCGCGGCATCGGGGGCCTCCTCCAGCCCTGGGGCTCGGGGGACCGGGGGGCCGGGCTGGGGGTACTCCGGCTGACCCCCACCGGCCACCGCGGGCTCTGCGACAGTCGGGGCAGATGCCAGCAGTGCTGGGGCTGGGAACTCTGTCTGGCTCGGTACGCTGGCAGGAGCTGCTGCAGCAGGAGCTGGTGCCAAGGATGGGGTGGCTCCAAGGGGGCTGTCACTGACCCCTGTGTGCAGGGGAAGCTGGACAGCCCCGACCCCAGGCGCCTCTGTCACTGCAGAACTCACTGGCTGGTCATCCGACTGCTCCAGGTCTAGAGAGAACACAATTGAAAGGTGACCCTTTAAAGGAGAGGAAATCACTGCCAAGCCCCCCAGTCAGCTGCAGGGACAACCCACTAGCAATTCCCACCAGAAAATAGCTGTTATGCACGTCAAATGAGAATTTTCAAATTATGCAAAAAAAAAAATTACACTGAAAAGACACTACGGTGATGAGAATTTCAGCTACCCTGCAGAATAAGGTATAGCTAAAATACTGACACTTTACTGAAACTCAGATAAAGATTCCCAATTCGGTTCAACACCAGGAGCACACTATAAAGGCACAGCTTAACAAAATTCATCATTTTCTTCCTCTGACTAAATCAAGTGAAACCATCACAGCTGAGTGACATGAGGACAGAAGAGAAACAACACAGCAGCTCTGGAGAAGACATTTTCTATAGAGTTCGGAGATACCTGGCCCTTCCGCCTGCTGGGCACTGGGAGGTACCGGGGGAGAAAACTCGGGGGCATCCGTAGTAGGGTTTTCCACCACTGGACATATAATAAACCACCTTTTTCCAGTATGCAAAACTAGGGATGAAAAGAAAATAACATGCACTCATGAATTTCTATTGTCTCCAGATTATGACTTTGTCTTAATTTCAAAGGATGGTTTGGGTTGGAAGAGACCTTAAAGGCCATCTAGTTCCAACTCCCTGCTATGAGCAGGGACACCTTCCACTAGAAATTCAAAGGCACACTTACCATTTTGCTGATACACGGGTGTCTTCATTTGAGACTGACGCTTCTCCTGTTAAAGAAACAACAGGAGAAATAGCTGGATCAGTGCAAGAAGAGCATCACTCACATTGTAAGGCTTAACACTGAAAAAGCATTATTTTTCTAGTTAAGAAATTTTTTTTTTTTTTTTAACATAAGATGCAAAATTAATTTAAGCATCTGGCTGTTAAGAAAAAGGAATCAAACTAGCAATCTTTATTTAGCATTTACCTCGCTCATTTCCAGCCTATCAGCATCTTGTTGAGGACTTGTTCCCTGGTCAGAGCTTCGCTCTCCTTCTGTATCCTCACTGAGCATATCCTCTGCTTTATCAATTATATCCTTCATTTGCTCAATAAAAGTCTCTTTTTCACTTTGCAAGATGAATTCATTCTCCACCTAGAAGGGGACATCAAAATAAAGGGGAAAACAGTCATTTTTTAATTAATGCCTCATTCCACAGCAGCCAGACAGCTAAGGCAACAAGCACACACAAGGAGCTGCCTGAAGCAACTGGGTGGACTGAGAGCCCATGGGCAGCCACATCTCACCATGTAAGTAGCAATTTCCTCCGGCGCGTCACCATCCAAGTCAAACTTGAACGTCACCATTTTGTGGTTATGGGTTTCAAGCTGGCACTCCACCATCTTATCCCCTGTGTTACACACCTGCATGCAGAGATTAACAACCCTTATTCCTGGCAAAGCCAAAGGAACCCTAAAGTTGCCCTCCAACAGGTTGTACTTGCATTTAATATGGTCAGTTTGGGTCTGTTGGACTTCTCCTGGCGTGAACGAGCACGCGTGGATTTCTTATGCTTCTTTGAAGACTTTCCTTCTTGCTTTCCACTTCCTGTTGCTCCTTCAAAGCTGTCACTCATCTCTTTACCAGAAGCAACATCTGGACTCATGTAGCTTAGCAAGGCAAAGGAAGAACAACCCCAAAATAAAGCCAGAGCTACATGCAATGGAGTCATGCATCACATGTAAGCTACGAAACAGCGGCTGCGAAAAAGGGCACATTTTGTGGCCCAAACTGAGTCAGCTGGAAGATACACCTACCAAGAAATGATCTATTAATGTTTCTAGCAGTAACACAGCAAAAGTTCCATCACTCTGAATATATCTGTACATCCCCTAATCCTTTCACTGTCAGGGGTCCTGACAGTCCCTCTCTGAACTGCACAAGTTCCTTCTTTTCTAAGGTGACATTTTCTCAGCTCCTGTCTTTCTGCCCTCCCAGCAGAAGGGCAAACAGGTTAGGTTTGCTGGAGAAGGAGGAAAAGAGAAGTTCCATACAGCTGTACATACACCAAGGCTAGGATGCTGCACCCAAACTAAGGAATTAAAAGAGCTGGAGGTGCCAGAATGGGCACACTGCACACAGGACACTGTCAGCTTCTCCCTAGACATGCTCCCATCCATCTCTTTCTGGTCAGGTCAGAAAAAACAGCCTCCAAAAAGCAAGCATTTCTTATGCCAAGAGGTGGTAACAATACCTTTCGCAACTCTGGGACAGAGCTTGGAGTTTGTCCTGTATTGCCTGCTCCTAAAATGCAAGAAAAGGTCATTTAAGCAAACATATTACATTGGCAGATGAAAAACACCTTTAAGAAAGGTTTTGCTCTTGACACCAGTAACTCTAAAACCATTCTGTTTAACCAGTTTTTGGAACCTGGAAATAGAATAAATCTCCTATTTTACCCTTCCAACATCACTTCTGTCCAAGGCACCAACCACTTTTTCAGACAGAGCCACTAACCTGCCAGTTCCCTTCTTCTGCATCCAGGAGATGAGATGGTGAAAGGAAGAAAACAGTTCTCACCACCGTGGCAAAACCTGACTGAGGGACAATTCCACATCAGCAGCCGCTGGCTTTTATTTTTGGATGTATCTGCTAATTTGCTTTGCTTATTTTGCTTATTTGCTAATTTTCATTGCTTTATATGGTTTCCTGAAATATGCTCAGTATTTTCATTGTGTTTGGCTTAGTGGGAAAATTTCTGAGGAACTTACAAACAAAAGATGAAAATCCATCATTTAAGACCACCACCCTCACATCACGTCCTCTTGTCCTCTACACAAATTTCCCCTAAAAGCTTCCCCCTTCACTGGCTGCAGCTCTGGGACAGACATCATAGCATGATTTTCACATTGTGTAGACCCATTCTCACAGAATTTATGACAGTGCTACAGACCCTGCTACGTGCCTGCTGTAACAAACTTACCATGTACGTACACAAAGACACACACCCGTGCATGTATATACCCATGGCTATACACACACACCAGATACATCCATAAATATATATAACTTTATATATATTTATAAACATACATCTATAAAATCCTTCTGTAGACACACAGCTATAGAAACAAGCCCCTCGACTGCCGTTGCTACACTTAGCACTCAAGCAGTGGTGGGCTGGGGTTAAAAGCTCGCTGGGGAACCAGTCAGCCCCACTGGTTCTCTGCTGTTAACCAGTCAGCCCCACTCCTTGGCTGTAACACCACATATAAGCCGTGCCAAGCTTAAATGCAGTTTCAATAAAACTGCAGAATCAATGAACAGTGAGAACACAGACATAATGTATCTACATTTCGGTAATGCACTTAAGCAAGTGCCTTACAAAACCTCTTTTGCCTGACCAGGTTGGTTTGGATGCAAGTGCTGCCACGCACCTGAACACAACAGAAGAGATAAAAACATCATGGCAGAGTAGCAACAAAATGCGGTGTTTTGATTATACAGACAGGTGTGAAACTTCTCTTACACCCAAGAAAACTTCAGCAATCAGAAAACCAGCATGGAGAGCACGTGACTTGAAGCTCGCTTCATTTCTTAAACTGAATGAGAGAAGGGGGTTAACTTACAGATGGATGTGAGAATGAGGTTAGCAAACCAGTGGTCAAATGTTCCAAGGGGTGTGGGACATGAAGGACAGACGTGTGCCTCAGTGGCCATGGGTTTCTCAAGACAACTTGTATCCCCCATATCAGACTGCACAACAAAATGAGGTTTGTTCATATTTCCAGAATCTCTAATGGAATGGACCCTGCACCGAAGGCGCCAGCACTGACCCTGCCACGAGCTGTGCCTTCAGAAAAAACACAGCTGGAGAAGGAATACCTTGAGTGATGGATATGCCTGACCCAGCCAAGCTTTTCTGGGGAGTCTGCAGGTGAAGCACTACAGACAGGCTCTACCATTCCTGCTACATCTAACCAACAGGATACAGACATTCACCAGGCAACATCCTACGTCACAGCACAAATGCTGATTTGGTAAGAATTAAACTGTCACTGATGGGCAGGAAAAATGGGGAACTAGAATCCATGTTTAGTGTTAGCACAGCCCTTCCGGAGCATCTTCTGGAGGCAGCACTGAGCTGTGCCTCCAAGGGAATTTTAGGCTACACTGGAGTCAAGACATGTGACAAGCCATGGAAACATGGGCAAAACCAAGAGATTAATTTTGAAAAGGTGAAATACATACTTTGGGAGGAAAGGAAACTCAGAACAGAGACTCAAGAGAAACAACTCTGAACACAGAACCATAGAGGGACATTTCCATCCAGGAGTGGAAAACAAATCAGACTTATTTCCTGAAATCGGATAGAAATGCCAAAACTTTTGTTTTGCTTTGTTAATGGGGAGCTGAAGAGAAGGAAATGTTCTGTGATGTTCTGTCAAGACTGAAGATTAAACAATTATGGGAGTGGAAAGAAAAGTCAAAATAGCAGACAGGAGGAGCTGACAGTTCTATAAGGAAAACAACAAAAAGTGTCCTGCTTCTATGACCACAGAGAATTGGCAATGCCTATGAGTATCTGAAGAAACAAAAATCCCAGGGCTACAGTAGACTTCAGGCGATACACAAGGATACAATGCCAAATGAAATGGGAGTCAGGCTCAAGCTGAGGAGCATGAAGGGCTTTCACATTACAAAGACTCAGATTGTGGAGCAGTTTCTTAAGGCAAATGATGGTTGGTTGAGCAAGTGCTTGAGACATTTAAAACAAGACTGGACAAAACATGGGTGAAACTCTACGGAACATCTTCTAACTCACCCACAGTGAGAATTTCTTAATTTCTATCTCTGTGTTTGTGCTCAGCTACGGACAAGGAGGTGCTTAGTCCTGCTGCCGCATGAATTCAGTGAGACATTTCCTGAGGTACAACATGAGGTTTCATTTGGAATAGCCAATTATTTGCTGACCCAGAGCTGCTGGCATCGAGGAGCAGCAGCTCAACGCAGTGAGGGGATAACCTCCCTTGTGCAACGAGCCCACTGTTTCACACAGGAGTAGCTATGAAGACTAAGGCGGAAGCTGGTGAGTTACTTCAGAGGAAGGGCTCTACCTCTTGAGATGTGTCTGCGCCTGCCGAGACAGCCGAGCAGGGAGCTGGGAGCTGCTGGCCCAGTGGCTGGGAAAGATCAGGCTGGAGCTGCAGCAGAGCAGAGGACTGGAGAGGCAGGCCAGGGTCTATGGGGACAGGTGGGGCAGCCGTGGCAAGGCTGCCATGGACCTGGGGAATGCCTTCGCGAGCGACGCAGGGCGGCACCAGTTCTGGCTGCAGCTGCAGCGGCGGTGACATGACCATCGAGGGTTGCACCGGCAGCACAGGCACCTGGGCTCCAGCTTCCAGAGCAAACTGAGTGTGTCCAGGCATGGGCTGCAACACAATGAGAGCTGTTAGCACACACCTCTGCTCCAAGGGCTCAGGACGTATGTGACAAGGTAGCAAAGTCACCGGCGCTCACAAAGGAAGGACTCAAACTCTGCAGTGCGACTGGGCTTGGGTGCTCTCAGTAACTACTACAGAGATTAAACTTCCTCTGAAATAACCAAATAAAAGCTAAGGATTCTTTCTGTACGATTATGACAACGTGCATTGCTCAGGGACTAGTTTATTAGTAGGGACAAAGGCAGCTTTTCCTAAGAAATGAAAAATCACAGACTTCCAGAATGGTTTGTGTTGGAAGGAACTTCAAAGCTTGTCTCATTCCAGCCCCTGCCATGGGCAGGGACACCTTTCACTATCCCCAGGGTGCTCCAAACCCTGTCCAACCTGGCCTGGAACACTTCCAGGGATGGGGCAGCCGCAGCTTCTCCGGGAAACCTGCGCCAAGGCCTCACTACCCTCACGGCCAAGAATTTCTTCCCCATATCCCATCTAACCCTGCCCTCTGGCAGTGGAAAGCCATTCATTCCCCCTTGTCCTGGCATTCCATCTCTTGTCCCAAGTCCCTCTCCAGCTCTCCTGGAGCCCCTTTAGGCCCTGGAAGGGGTTTTGAGCTCTCCCTGGAGCCTTCCGTTCTCCAGGTGAGCACCCCCAGCTCTCCCAGCCTGGCTCCAGAACAGGGGGGCTCCAGCCCTCAGAGCAGCTCCATGGCCTCCTCTGGACTTGCTTCAAGATCTTAGGTGATGAATTCATTCTCCTGAATACTTTGCTCTGCTTTCAACAAGCCCACACTGTCCATGCAGACAAAAACACACTCTACCCATAACCTAACTTAGGATATTTTAAGAAATCTGCCATATATGTAGAACCAGGACCTGGTACAAATGACACCATTAACTCCTTTTCACCGAACATATACCAGTGTCCTACGTCAGTTTAGTGCAGTTTACACACTGAAGTCATAGTTTAACCCTTGATGTGCCAAGCCCCAAGACCCCAATCCTGCCAACATTTCCATGTGGATGGAGGGAGTTTATTTATCTCAGTGGATTTCTCCAGGGCATTAAAATAACTCGAGTGCGTAAGCGCTTGGTGGGAACCAGACCGAGGCGACAGGATGCCAGCTACCTTAGAGACTCAGTTGTTATTCTGCATAACAGTCCTTCTGAGCTGTACATTTAAAAACAGAACATTCTCCTTTTAGGTACATCATGTATTTTTCCAGGGGGACTGAGCTTGTGGGAAGAGGAAGAAGGAAAGAAAGGAGCATATGGAAGAAAAAAAGACTTTTAGTACTAGGTAAAAGTGTGCCCAATTTTTACTTTTTTTGAAGTATCACCACAGAGAGACTTAAGGCTATTGGAAAATACATTAAAAAAAATTAAGACTCAGATGAGAACTAGGCCACATGATTTCATTGCTGCATGCTCTCTGCAGGGTCTGGGTACGAGCTGAAACTATTATTCCAGGTTTTACTGTGGATAAATATAAAGACAGGATGTGCTTCACAACACCTCAGAGTTACATAGGTGCCCAAGGGGGGGTGGTTAGACTGACAATTGTGGTGTAACACCACCGAAGGGTGGTTATTTAACTAGAATAATTCACAAAATATTTTGATATCAAATCACAGAATTTTCTGACTTGAAAAGGATCCACAAGGATCATCAAGTCCAGCTTCTCAGTGAATGGCCCATACAGACATACCCAGGCAAAACAAAACTCAGAGGTGCTAAACATCAACTGTGAAAACAGCACAGCATTATACACAGAAATACCTCTCCATTAGAAGCCTTCAAATCAGAACAATGTATTTTAAAATATTCCTCGGCACATTGTAATAGCTATTTTCTATCCTAAATTCTTCCATATGCAACTTTTCCACACATATTTGATAGCTAATGACTGTGTCCCAACAGCATAATGATCATGTCCCAAACCATTCGGAGTATCAGCTCTCCAGCTCTGGTATTTGCCATGCTCACTGCACCTAATTCCTTCTAAAGCCACAGGGAACACTGTGTAACATTCCCAGGCTCCATGCTCCTGACATTCTCAATGACAGTAATTCTGTACCAAATATATGGCTAAAGAGAGAAATTTAAAAACTATGTACTGCTCTGACAATGCCATGACATGGCAGGTTGGGATGGGATGTCACGAATTTTAATCAGTGTGTTATGGTGAAGGGATCTGGCAGAATACAGACTTTCCAAATGCTGTTATTCACAGATTGAATGCCCTCTCCTGCTTTGGTCAGACTGTGTTTCACGTTGACATACCACAGATGTGGTGAGAGAAGTATTTACAGACTGTCAATTTAGAGTCCTGAGGCAGTTTCTGTGTAAATACTGCTAATACTTGAGCTCCGTTTATGCTCCATTTCTTTCAAGGGGGGGAGAGGGTCTGCAGGAGAATCCATCCCCACCCTGCAGGTCTGACAGTGCTCTTCCACTCCAGAGTCATTACCAGACAGCCACTTCCCTCTGCTGTTTTGAAGATGTTCTACATCAAAACAACTCCACTGCTCCCGCCAGCTCCCCCGTATTCTGCTGTGTGTACCCAGCAGCCCCTGCATCCCACACAGACCAGGGCACAAGCACTGGCAAGGCTTGGCATGCCCTCCTGGGCCAGGAGAACCACAGCTCACACTTCCCCAGCTTTGAGACAGAGAAGGAAGAGGGAATTCAGAAAGTGCTCTGCTCATTTGCTGTCCAAAGCCTGTTGGACTATGCCCTATACCCCGGATAACCCCTGTCCCTGGGGGAAGACATCACCTGCTACCCCACAGCTCACAGCTCCAGCCACCACCTCCAGAACTGAGGTCAAGAAGTCAACTAAACATCTCAAAACCAAGGATTAATGCTTGTGAGGAAGAGAGCCCCAGGAAGGGCTGTGCCACAGAGCACCCTGCGGAACGCGGCCCCGCGCCCGGCAGATTTACCTGGTGAGCCGCCCCCGGAGCGGCCAGAGCCGGCTCGGGAGGGTGGATTATGCTCGGCTGCAGCGCCGGAGGAGGAGGCGGCGGCGGCTGCGGCTGGGACACGGCCTGAGAGCTCTGCGTGTGGTGGGGCGAGGGCGCGTCGCTCGGCAGCATCTGCTGGAAGGCGCTCTGGAACACGGGCTGCTGCGGCAGCGGCGGCACCGCGGCGTGCGGCGGCAGCGTGGGCACCCCCGGCGGGGCCACGGCCAGCAACGGGATGGTGGCCGCCGGCATGTTTGGCACTATGGGCTGGCAGGGCAGGACCAAGGAAGCCACGGTGGTGTGAGGCAGGTTGACGGCCTGCATGGGCAGGGCGGGGGAGTTGGGCGCCATGGGCAGCGTGGGGTTCATGGGCAGGCTGGGCAGGATCACGGCCGGAGCAAAGTACTGAGAGGGAGCAGGAATGGGGGGCACGTTTGCAGCAGGTATGTCAGAGAGGTTTGGAGGGAGGCTGTCAAGCCCTGCCAGAGGAGTAATTGCAGGAATGACAGGAAACTGAGGAATCTGAAAAAAATATAATATCGCATAAATGGCCCATGCTTTCACTGATGGTATAAAGCAGTTTCATTTGCCAGAAAAGTCCCTATAAAAACCACCTGTGCCATGAGGATAATTATGTCTGTTTGTTAATCACTTCCATTCATTCCCTGAGGTTCACAAACAGTAATAAAAACTGATTTATGCTTAAATCATTAGTAAAAGCAAAAAAAAAAAAATTCATTTGTGGGGGACATTTTTATACTTTAGAAGCTTAAAACTACTTCTAACACCAGCCTAAAGCCTTCAAGCAACATCCTAATTAAAAGCTGCTTTCATTTTAACAGAAATTGAAAGGAATTGGGCCAGACCTAACGCAAAACTCTTTCATGCAAAATTGAGTGAGGCAATTTAAACCCTTGTTTTCAAACAAACTGCAACTCAGGCAGCACAGAAGAGCCCAGAAAAAGGGTTTTTACAATCAAAACCTCCCAGTGATGAAGCAGACATTGGCATGACGGCAGCAGCTTGCTCCTGCCCTTTGGCACAAGCTGCTTCACATCATGGTGCCTGTCACTACCAAGCACAGTGACAGCACTATCCACCCTACCAGGCCAAGGGAAGAGTTTATACCTGCTCCAGAGAACAGAACCAGAGCAGAACGACACAGACAGGGACGGCAGGTGTTGGGGGAAGTGGTGAAGTCAGGAGGTCAGAAAATAGAAAAAAAAAAAATGGGCAACTGCTCATGCTCTCAAGCCTGGAAGGGAGAAGAGATTGTGCCAGAGGTGATAGTACAAAAGACCAAACCAAAACAACCCCAAAAAAATTATTGCCATTTTGGAACTGCCATTAACTGCACGGTACAGGGTTGGGCCATGGAGATTTCTGATTCACCAAACAAGTAAAGAAAATACACAGAATCAGGAAAAAGCAATAATATTCTTATCGCCTAATTAAACTGGCATGCAGTCAAAATAGCCACACAAAACCTGCAAATCATGTTAATTATTAGCTGGAAAGTTCTCCTCAAATGGATGTGCTCACACGCCGGCTCCCAGCGCGTTACCTGGGCAGGGGCCACGGGCGGGAGCTGCGGCACGGTGGAGATCTGCAGGGGCTTCAGGGGGCTGCTGCTGGCCGCCACCTGCGAGCCCTGCGACGGGAACTGCGGCAGCAGGTGGGGCGCCGGCGGCATCGGGCACACGGGCTGGCTGCTGAGCACCTGCTGCAGGGACGCTGGCTGCGAGATGGGCTGCTGCTGTGAGGGACAAGAAGGAAAAAAGGCTATTGCTGGTGCACTACAAAAGAGCCAGATGGCTGGCCACGCTTCCCGCTTCTCTCCAGCTCACTGTCAGGACAGGCCTGGCGCGTGCAGTACAGAACCACAGGCTCATTAAGGTTGGAAAACACCTCTAAGATCACTGAGTCCAACCACTATCCCAGCACTAAAACATGTCCCCATGTGCCACATCAAGACGTTTTTTGAACACTTCAAGGGTTGGTGACTCCCCCACTCCCCTGGGTAGCCTATTCCAATGCTTAACCACTCTTTCAAGTGAAGAAAATTTCCCCAGTATCCAACCTAAACCTTCCCTGGCACAGCTTGAGGTCATTTTCTCTCATCCTGTCCCTGTTCTCTGGGAGCAGAGCCCAATCCCCCTCGCTGTCCCCTCCTGTCAGGGAGTTGTGCAGAGCCACAAGGTCCCCCCTGAACCTCCTTTGCTCGAGGCTGAGCCCCTTTCCCAGCTCCCTCAGCTGCTCCTGGTGCCCCAGCCCCTTCCTCACCTCCATTCCCTGCCCTGGTCACACTCCAGCCCATCAGGACATGCTAAAGCAGGGACAGCTCCCAGCAGAGACTGGCACTCTTAATTCAAACACTGCACAGGAGCCCATGCTTAAAACACATTTAAATGCAAGGTATATTACCTAAAATGACAAGTGCTGACTGTCTTGGAGAGGTTATTTGTAATGACTCAGATTCTTTAAATCCCAGAGATTGTTCCAGTGGGCCTTGTGAAATCCCCACCCACTAACTTCCCTGTTGCAGTTAATACCCAGCTCATCCTGGCAAGCAGAAGCCACTACATAATGGAGCAGGCATGGAAAGTACAACACTTATTATCTGAGACACAATAATCCACAATAATTGCAGTAAAAACTAGGTTCCAGTTATTTCTGATGTACTGTAGTGACAATGTGGTAGCCAAAAAAGTAGCTTTAATTTTCCCAGGGAAAGTATTGCTCCCCTGGCCTGCCAGGCTTTGGGCAGCAGAATAGAGAGAAAAAGTTGCACTAAAGCTGGAAATCATCGGCATTTGACGTGCTAGTGGTATCTTCAGTTCCTCTCATCAGTTCTGGAAGTACTTTAAAAACCCTTCTGGTTCAAAAGGATGACTTTGAGGCATAGGCTGGCTCAGGGTGACCTACTTGGGACCACAGGGCTGGTGGCTTCACCAGGCCCTGCAGCACACAGAATCTCTGCCACCTCGTGTTTTGGGAAAGAGGTGGCATCTTCCCAGTTACAACCCCAAACCCAAGGGAACAGCAGTGCGGGGGCTGGCCTGGCTCTGCTGATGGGACAGAGCAAACCAGCTGAAGTGGAGGCACCTGAAGGCTGCCTGAGGAGTGGGGGAGATGCCACCTGGGATGGGGGGACCCCACTCACTCCATGGAGGAACTCCTGACAGACCAAGCCCAATCTCTGGGGTGGAGCAGCCACACGCCCACGGCGCTGGGCTGAGCTCATAAAGCTGCTGGTTCCCAGCGCCTGCTCCGCTCTCTGTCCCAGCTGGGTTAATCTGCAGCTCAGACGGCTGCCCACAGCTCACCAAGGAGACAGAGGGCACCGGCACGTGTGGCTCAGCCACCGGAAACGTCGCATCAGAGCAGCAAAACTGTGCTCAGGGAATGGAGAAGCTTCCTAAAACCTCCCTCCCAAACCCAGCTTGTGTCTTAGAAAATGCTTGTGAATTGGATAAGGCACAGGGAGGGGAAAATATCCAGGTAGATTAGGTAACTCTGCCTCATTATAACCTTAGCAAGTATAAATGCACAGACATCCAAACTGGAAAAATAAATAAAAGTTAGGAGATAAAACATTGATTCCACATGTGTGATCCACCAGTGTATATTGATACAAGATCAATGCAATTCATTCTGTAGGCAGATTAATTTCTCACCCTAATTTCCCCTTCTTCTGCTGTCCTTCCCTACCCTCCTTAGCATGGACATTCACTGTACACTGCTGTCTCTGAGGCACACAGGTACTCTGGGAAGTTCTGCAGAGAAACTTGATCATTTTTACCTATTTTTGTAAAAACAACACTGTAAAAAGCCAGTCCCTTATTAGGCTTTCTGGAGAGATCAGAAAGCAAAGACAGACCAGTTATTAAATCCTTTTGTTGTCAGGGATAGAACTACTCCAAGAGACAGAAATGCTGTGAGAAAAGGGCATGTGAAAGAAATTAAGTTGGGTATTTACCCTACTATACCAAACCAGAATTTATTCATGGTGGAAAATAAACAACAGATTTGGAACTGTCAGCATAAAGATTCAGAGGCCAACAATGAGACCTGTGCAAATGGTGAGGTCCTAAATCTGCCTGAGTGTAAAATTTTTGGCTGAGAGAACTATGAGAATATCCCCACCCATTAGAAGAAAACCTGTTACGTGACAAAACCTCATATAAGGGTATGTTTTTCAAGGAGACCAAATGACATTTCCCCATTATTGATGCTTTGAGAAGATTGCAGCAAGTTAGAAAAAAAACCTAAAGGCAACCTGTGAGATAAATGTTGATAAAAGGCTTGGAGAGGTATGGTTCATGCCAGTCACAAAGTATAGACACTCCTTGGCCCCTGCAACAGTTTCTACTGAAAGAAGAGTTACCAAGTTTTTTGTAAATTCACCAAAATGAGCCATGAATTACCACATCACACCAAACTGTGGCTGCATCCCTCACAGGAGCATCCCCCTCCACTGCTGGGGAGAGCCGCTTTGGAAATACCTTTGAGGAATGCAGGGTTTGGGGTGGGATTTGATAATTCAAAATGCACAAGAGTTACTGTTTGGAGACAACTTGCAGAGAGCCAGACTGCTGTTGGAGATGGAGCTCCTGGCTGGGTGCCTGCACTGAACTGTGTTAACACTGTATTTGCACAACGCATCCAGCAGCACTGCTGAGGATTCAGAGACAATGGTTACCAGGCTAAGAGTCTCTTTCTAAATGTTTAGAAAGGAGGTCACGAATAATAAAACAAAATTATTAATAAAATATTTGATTTTTACACATCAAGACAGCACATTGATACCAATGCAAAGCTTCAGGCTGATGCTGGGAAGCCTTGATGGAAGACAAACTCTACCAAGACATGCCAAGGTGTGTTCATGATTGTTGTCAAGGCTGTTACTCATCCCTTAAGCCAAACACTCATTTCCCCCTCCCTAAATCTCTCAAACTGCAATTGAACAGTTTCAAACACCTCAAACTCACTACAGGTATCACAGAGTCACAGGATGGCTGAGTTACAAGGGACCTTAAAAGCTTATCCTGTTTCCACCCCTGCCATGGGTAGGGACACCTCCCACTATTCCAGGCTGCTCCAAGCCCCATCCAGCCTGGCCTTGGGCACTGCCAGGGATCCAGGGGCAGCCACAGCTGCTCTGGGCACCTGTGTGAGCCAGAACAGACACAGGGAAGGGGTGGGATGGGACAAGGTGCTCTCACCTGCTGGCCAGCTAGCACCGGCGGCGGCGGCTGCCCCAGCGGGAGCGAGGGGACGGTGGTGGGGACGACGGGGAACGGCATCGCCGGCTCCTGGTAGTGCTGGGGCACCACGGCGGGCGCCGCCGGCACCGCGGGCAGGACAGGCTGCGGAGAGACAGCAGCGTTAGGGAGGGCAGCCACCAATAACGTGGGCCTCCACAACAGTGATCAAAATGGAACCGTTTTCAACTATGGCCCGGAGATTAAACACGGAATCACGGAATTCCAGAATGGTTTGGGTTGGAAGGGACCTTAAAGATCATCTCATTCCAGCCCCTGCCACGGACAACACCATCTTTCACTAATCCCAGGGTGCTCCAAGCCCTGTCCAGCCCGGCCTGGGACACTTCCAGGGATCCAGGGACAGCCACAGCTTCTCTGGGAAACCTCTTCCAGGACCTCACTGCCCTCACAGGGAAGAATCTTTTCCCTATATCTCATTTATCCCTTCCCTCTGGCAGTGGGAAGCTATTCCCTGTGTCCTGTCCCTCCATCCCTTGTTCCCAGGCCGTCTGCAACTCTCCTGGAGCCCCCTTTAGGCACTGGAAGGGGTTCCAAGGTTTCCCTAGAGCCTTCTCTTCTCCAGGCTCACCAGCCCCAGCTCTCCCAGGCTATCTCCAGAGCACAAAGGCTCCAGTCCTTGGAGAATCTTTGGGGCCTCCTCTGGATCACTCCAGCAGGTCTGTGTCCTTCTAGTGCTCCACTGCAAAGCCATTAAAGCAGCTCAGTGCCAACAGATTGATAAGGAACTGAGCAGGTCACCATCCACAGAGGTGAGCAAGGAATACATGAAGAGACCCCTGGAATCCATGTCCTCTGGGAACAAGAGTATAAATGATAATATGAAATACGACCCAGGATACAGAATTATTTGAAAAAGCTTTGGACTTACTGCTGAGGGCTGCTGGTAGTGGCTGAGCTGCGGGAGGCTGTGGGGCACGGCCTGGCCCTCGCTCAGCGGGGGGCTGTACACCCGCTGGATGGCCGGAGGCACCGCGTCCGGCAGCGACGAGTAGATGACACTTTGCTGGCTGCTCTGGGAGTCAGAATAAACAGTGGAACCCTGGCCGCTGTCAAACGTGCTGTCAGCTGCAAGAACAGTAATTTTTATTAAAAGCTCAACAACTCCAAATGTTCAAGTGATGACTTTAGAGCAAGGTCACCATGGTTTATGTAATTAGCACTTTTACTACTCTCACCCTTTCATTATATAAATAAATTATACAACACCAGTGTTATTCTCTACAAAAGGCACACACTGCTTCTCTTAAGCCAAAACCCATCCCCATGGATTTCTGTGCACACTGATATTTTAGGCACATTAATATTTCCTTTAAAGGGCATAAGGTTGACATTAAGAATTGCAGATGTTTATAGATTTTGTAGGATGAAAGGAGAGGAAACCCCAATTGTCATGTTCAGAGCAGATTGCAGGGTCTTCTAGAGTTCAGGCTTCCAGGGATGCACTGACTTTAACACTGCTTTTATTAGCAGCAATGAAAATTACAAAATTCTTTATGCTGTATGATTTTAGTCCAGCAAGCGATGCCCTGCTTGAGTGTAGTGCAACTGAAGGTCAGACACAAACCCATGTGCAGGTTCCAGTGAGTTTGGCACACTCAGAGCTCTCTGGGAGTTTCTCGTGGAGCATTTGCCCAGTTAACCTGTGGAACTGCACAGCTACAGGCACTGGGCAAGCACTGGTCCTTTATCAACTGGAAATATTGGCATTACTGATTTTAAAATGTCTTTTCACAACTTTTAAAGTTGTAAAGTTCAAGTGCCCAGCTCTGAGCCTAAGTTACTGCTTTCTTCACTTGAGAAAGGAAGTGAGACAACCAGACTGCAACTGGACGTATCCCAAGGACAAACAGCTTCTAATAGGGATTTAAAATTCAAAAATGGAAGAAAACATCAACACAGTTTTAAAAAAAGTCTAAAGTTACAGCTAAGCTTAAACACTATTTCTTTTTCCAACACTTTCCATTGTCTCTTTTTTCCATATTCTAAATAAAGTTTTACTTATTTGGCTTTCAAATAACATATTATTTTTTAATAGCACCAGAGATGACATTTCTCTTCAGTACTCCCAAGCTATTCTCCCAACAGATTTTTTTTTTTTCCAAAATTAAACTCCCCCCTCTATTTATTCAGTTCATTTCTGAAGAGCCAACACAGCCCTATTCTCATTATGGGATTTCTGCTGCATACAAAATTCCATTTTATTACAAACAATTATTCAGGACCTCAAAGGAAAGAAAAAAGAGAGTCTAATGGTAGAGGGCTAAAGTAAAAGCTGTGAGTCAGTCTCAGGTTTTTATAGAATGTACATTGCACACATTAAGTTATTAATTTCCACTTCTACATTCCACCTCAAATTATATGAACGGGTGCCACCCTAATTTACAGAGGTCCTATGCTAAGAAAATGTTCAAATAATCTGACAGCAAATTGTCAAATAACACCAAGTACTGGTTAACAGTTGAGGAGGAGTAGGAAATAAATTGCGGGGCTTATATTTAGTATAAAATTTTGCCAACTCATGTCCAGCAGAGCCATGGGAAGCACAAGTCACTTCACTGCAGCACTAGAAACAGAGAGTCATAATTGCAGTGTTCCTCAAAGGAATTAGCATGAAGTAAGTATAGGATCCAAAAAAATGAAATGAGCTCATTTTAGCTTCAGATAAAAAGCTTTGTGAATATGGCAATATTGTGAGTGTTATGCAAATGTGGCTATTTCTCATAAAATGTAAAGGGACTTTTCCTGTACAGGCACACATGGATATTTCAGTACTCCAAGCAGACCTCAGCGTAGCCCTTTATACAATATCTGAATTGAAGCAGCAGCTGTGTCTTGCTAAAGGTAATGAATCTTCAACTTAAATGTGCTTCCATACAAGCCCAGAACAGTAAAAGAGAAACTCTATGATAATTGTTCAGTAGCAAAATATGCACATCAGATTTTATCAGAAAAGCTGTCTTGGAAAAAACAAAAGAACTCTCACAAAATTTCAAGTCTTCCAAGCTGGAAGGGCATTAAAGCTCATCCCATTCCACCCCCTGCATGGACAGGGACACCTTCCACTAGCCCAGGTGGCTCCAACCTGGCCCTGAATATTTCCACAGATGTGGCTGAAGTGTATGGCAATGTTTCCTTCAAGATGTTTAAAAATACACACAGATCCAAATTTCAGTACCAGGGCTTGAGTCAGTAACAAAGGTGGATTTTAGGGGCCAGGACCAGGGCAGACTGAAGGGCTGGTAGATCAGTGACCCCCTACTCTGACCTGCCAGAGGGAAGATCAAACTGCCCATTACCAAAAGCGTCTGGCTTCAGGGCATGAGCTCGGGACAAAACAGAGCCTGGGGGAGCAAGGGTAAGCCCCTGACCATGACTTGAGGACCCCCCAGGGATTACAATGCCAGTCCAGAGGTCCAGCTGGTGTTCCTAAGATGCCTGACCAAAACACAGCTGGCATTTCCCACAAAGCAGGGAAACTTTAAATTACATCATGTCACATCCAGAGATGGATTTTTTTTTCTGCCGCAGACCTTTGCACAGCATCACAAAAAACTGCATGCGAGCCACCAAGAGTCACTCCAAAACACAGGTGCCTGCAGTGCCTTGGTTCAGTAAGGTCTGGTTTCCAGTGAACATTTCCACATGGCCAAAATAATTCAAAAGAGCTGCCAGTTGCTTTGACCAGTTTGAATCACAGACTCATAAAATATTCCGAGTTGGAAGGGACCCACAAGGATCATCAATCAGTTTGGTGCCAATTCAATTTCTGCAGGCTCTGAAATCATGCTTTGCACAACCTTAAAAGTGTTGATCCCACCACCTGGCATAGAAAACATGCATTTTTTGTGTCGAGCAGCAGGTCTTGCTTTTCCATTTACAAATATGTTATGGTTTTGGCATTTATTGCTACCAAGGCAGAGTTATATAGAGATATCTATATAACATTGTTTTCTTGAACCTTCATTGCTTTCATAATTGTCATGCATCTGGTCCTGGATGCTTGTGGGTTTTGAGCTACTGTGCAAAATCACACAGAGTTCATCTGAGCTCCGATCACTGTGGGTTTCCCCCTCGGACATTTATCCCCGTGTGCCCACAGAGCCAACACGGGACTTACACGCAACAGAGGTGACGCTGGTGGGCAGGTTCTGCTGGAAGGGGTGCTGGTCCGCCTCCGGCTCCTCAGGCTCTGACAGGATGTGGTGCCCCGTGTGGGAAAGGTAGGTGACCTGGACCTGCTGTGCCTGCGGTGCCTTCAGCTTCTCCAGGCACTCCGAGTCCCGCCGCTCCTCCGACTGCATCCTCGGCCAGATCCGCTCCCTCCTCCAGAGGATCAGCGCTACTCTGTCGCGTATGGACTTTGCCACGATCTTGAGATCGTTCTCGTGGAAAAATCCCGAGTCAATCTAGAGAGGAGGCACACACTCAGCAAGATCCCGTGCACGTGGCTGGGCACCACACGAGCACACACGCGATACTCAAACCTCTTCCTAATGAGAAAACATCATTTTGAAACAACATGAATTTATATAGATTTATTTCTCACAAGAACAGGAACTCAGGAGCTTGATGGGGTGGGGCTCTTTTTCAGTAAAACTTCTATTCCTATTGCATTAAAAAACCCCAGGATGTAATTTCTAAGACCTGAATATGTACTGGCTCTAACCGTCCTCCACTAAACATCCATTGAGGAGAGCAAGTTTAATCACAAATGGGTTCCTCTCTTTTTTTTCTTTTCAACACAAAAAAAATAGACAAAACAGGAAAAAGAATCCCTGAACAATGCACCTGGAGTGAATCAAACTGCCTCTAAATATGAATTTATTGCCTTAACCTTTCCAGCACACAGCATTTTCTAAATTTCTCTGCTTGATAGCACAGTAAGTCATGAAGGACAAGATGTTAACAGAATTATGTCTCAAATTAACTTCTCTTAAATAGTGAAGTCAGTCAGTATTGATTGACTTCAACAAAGAAAAAGCAGACTGTTCCCACTTGATGGAAAAGGGGATGAGGCTTCTCAGAACTCAACTGCTCAACAGATAAAATGGAAATTCTTCTTCATACTATTTGTTTGCATAATCTCCTGCAGTGCAGGGTATGAATTTTCGTTTAATAATGACCTATCAGAGCTTTGTCTGCTCTTCCTACATTCTTAACATGCATATTCGACAGATTTGAAAGCACTTGCATCCATGGGGGAAATCTAGAAGCTTTTCTGCTTTGCTCTTGCCCAAATGTAAGACAGTTTCACAGCTTAGATTTTCACTGCTAAAATTAATGGGTGCAAAACAGCTTAAAACACAGCTTCATTTCAATGAAGCCATGCCCCTTTGCAGTACCCACTAGCTGGGAGAGCTAACTTCACTTTCCAAACCCACTAGAACGTTTTGAGTTCCCTTTGCCCACATCCTTCAGGCAGGTAGAATTGCCTGACTACCAAAAACCCACCAGTAATGATAAATAATTCCCTGGACTCAGAAGGTCTCCTGCGTTCTTCTCTTCCACAGCACATAAGGCAAGAAATTGATGAAAGCACATGGCTTTGGTGTTCCACAAATCACAAGGACCAGAAAAAGACATTTAGGAATAAATGTTCCCCTTTTCTGCCCCTGCAACAGCCTCAGGTTTGAAAGCATTTCATGCGCAGTCAGTATTGATGTAGAATACAGATTTTTAAATTATTTGGGAATTATCTGGGAAAGGGTACAGTGTCACTGTAGTCTGGGCATGATCCTTTTAAATACACTTTTCACAAGAATTATTTCCTCTTCAAAATAGAACACCACAACTATGGACCATAGCAACATAAGCAACATAAGAACTTCAAAATTCCAAATATTGCCATCAATATTTAAATGCAAAATATAACAGCAAGTAATGGTACCAGAGCAATTTTTAAACTAAATGAGTTCTGTAATGATATATTACTGGAAAAACACTGGACCTACTGCAAACTAACGACAAGAAGACAAAGAAGTCTGGATTTCTCCCACTAAACTTGTAGATGGTGATGAGTTCCAGCAGAGCAAGGCAGCATTACCAAAACGAGTGCCTCCTGAGCAGAACAAGAGTGGTGATGACATCATTAAATGGGATCCCTTGGGATTTAGAGTCTAATAGGAACATTTCTGCAAGCACAGGAACGCTCAGACCCCTGGCTCAGTGCTCACTGACCCTGTGCCTCCGTGACATCCAAACACCAAAACAACTGCAGCAAAGACACCATTAAAATATGAGCTCAAGGATAACATGGTAAAACTGGAACATAGATTCTCTAACAAAAGCCCAGAATTGTAAAGATACAGAAATACAGTACATGAAACTCATCTGTTAAAATATCCAAAGCTTACTTGTAACTCAGTGAACCCAATTTCCTGTCAAAGTTTGCAGGTAGAGGGGCTGACCACAGACCTTTCTCATCTACATTCCTTCTAAGGAACATCAACAGAAAAGATGGGAAAAAGTATTTGGGAGAATTCAATGCAGAATATTTTGTGATTGAACTTCTGAACTCTTCTACTGTATTTCTAGCTGCTGTCTGGAACTAAACAGACTCCAAACAAATTCAAAGATATTCAACAGCCTATAGAAACCAGCAGAGGAGCTTGCAAAATATAAAAGAAGTCCAGACCTCTACGGTCCCTAAGCTATTTAAATTGTGATTTCAGGCCTCTGTTTTCAAACAAAATGTTTCAGTTAGTTCTTCCCCATTTACCCCTTTCTTGCAGTAGTCATTCCAAAGTCAATGCAAAGTGCCTAAACTGGACACCTGGAATGGTTCAAGCAGAAGTTACTTTACCCAACTCGTTCCTGTTGTCCCTTGAGATTTATGCACTACTTTCTATATATACACATTTTTGTCAGAAGTGTATTTTACCATTTCTTGTGCAACATCATCAGGAGTTTCCTTCTCCAGATCAAAAGTAAACTCAATGGCTCCATTATCTTTGGGTTTTCCTTTCAGTTTCTTAGGATCTTCTACCCAGAGTCTTAAGGCAATAGAGGATTTCCTACCATGGTCTTCTTCTGCAAGTTCCACTCTTACCCCAGTATCTTCAGCAAAAAAGGCATGGCTTAGTAAATCTTTAATTTCATATCTGCAAAGGATATAAAGAAGATTCAAATACTGCAAGTCAACAATTTCAGAAAGGTTTGTAACAAGAAACTGCTGTTAAAGGTGGAAACATTTGCAGTATGTTTGGTGTTCACCCATAATGAATTAGTGTTCTTTTTGAAAAGACATGGGATTTCCCATGTTATTGAAAAGGAAATTGAAAAAGTGACATTTCCCATTTCCCAGAGCTTTAGCAATATTCATGCACCACAAGCACAAACCTTTCTTCTTTGTTTTTGCAGATGCACTCCCCAATTATCTCCTTAATTTCAGGATCAGTAACTTTCTCAAAGCTTGCTGGCTTTATACCCTAAAAGCATAGAGAAAAACAATTTAATGTGAAAAATAATTACATTATACCTCTAAATTAAGCATATTTTCTCTGCATTTTAACAGTAATTCAAGCTGAGAAGTAATTAATACTTTTAAGTTGTTAGTCTTAATGCAAAACTGTGTTGAGGATTTAGGGCTACTGTATTTCTAAATACCATTGCACTTCAAAATTAGTACACTACCTTGCACAAGCTAAACCATACACAGGGCAGTTATCCCTTTTTCTTTACCAACCTTTGCAAATTTTACCTTTATATCCTCTGGACCCTGAAGTGAATATTCAAGAAACAGCTAATTTTAAATTTCAAAAATAACCATTTTCTGAAATTATTCCTTTCATGTTTTTGCCTTAACCCTCAAAGCACTAAATGAATAAAGACAAATAATCACTGTTTTCTTCAGATAGCTAGTACTGAAAATGAGTCCAAAATACCTTGGAATATTCCATATTCCTGTTTCCCACAAACCTCTTGCTTTTCCATGACCCAAACACTCTCCAGCACATTCCCCTCTAAATAAAAAATTAAAGATCAACCTCAAAACCAAGCAGGGAAGCAGGAGAATGTGCTCAATAGCTCTGCATCGCTCCTGAATTTCTCAGGATATTGTTAGAAACCCCTTGGGAATATGTGATAGAGCAGGTGTAACCTATAAATCTAGTTAAATTTCTGTCAAATGTTAGCATTTTTGCTGGGAACAGATTTGGAACAGCAACCTATGAGCACGGCCTTTCAAGGCAAAAACCCAGCTACCCACTGGAGAAGAAAACCCAGAGAAGCAGACTCAGTGTCCTCACATCGGGAGCTCGGCTCCACGCAGGCACAGCAGGGGGAGTCTGCTTTTCTTTAAGGTTAGGTGGGATTGTGTTAAGAAGATGGAGAGGATTTAAAAGGGACACAGACACATGCACACTCCTAGGACAGTCACAGGTCAGCTCTCCCTAATTCCTAGTGTTTCAGGACCAAGATCTTAACTCAGCATGATCCCCCTCAGGGTACACAGCCCAGGTAAAATAACATATAATATTAAAACAACAGGTATCTTACCATCATAAGGAGAGACTGCAGGAGAAGAGGTATGCTAGCCTCAGGCTAAAGAGCCGTTCTTATATGATGTCATCACTCTGTACAAACCATCCAAATATACCAAAAAAATACTGATGGGGAACACCTGCACAGCTACAGATGTGGGGCTGAGTGTTTGCAAAGCCCAGGGTGATAATTTCCTTTGATTCCAGGCTGTGGACAAGGAGGAAGGGATGTTCCAGCAGGAACAGCTGCCACTTCCAGCGAGGCCACCTCAGTAACCTCTTGTCAAAGGAGGCTCATGCTCACCAGCCCCCAGCGCCTCGCACCTCCTTCCACCCAGAGCAGCAGGAGGTTTCCTGTCAATGCCTTCTGTGCATGCATTCAGCTACACATGACAAGCAGCAGCACAAGAAGTTCTTCTGTTTATTAGTGGTGTCCAGCTTAAATCACAGAATTAATTGATTCCCTTTCAAAAACACATTATTACCTCTACCTACTAAACCAAGATGTACATGGATGAAAATGTGACAAAATTAATTTGAGAAGAAATGATGCAGTTAGACCCTATCACTTAAGGACCCAAGTACTTCCAATGAAGTCAATAAGCAGAACAAAAAGGAAACACAATTTCCTTTATCTAAAAAACCAGAATGTGATTAAGCACATAACTGAATGGGAATTGGACATTTAGCTCCATTCAAATCCTTTTAAAGTTTCACCCTGGAATAACAGTAAATAATGGCTCATGCAGTCACAGATAAGGAGCCCTGCAGAATGGACTTTTGGTTCACCCAGTGGATTAAAACAAGAAAACAAGTATTTTCAGGGAGTGTCTGCAAGTAATACACTGAATTAAGTCTTGAGTAAATTTTATGGATGATTTTCAGTGAGGGCTGGAGCCTCTTTGAGAATTTCTGAATATTCCAGCATCAGATTATACTTTATCCTTTTATGCACATCCTGTTGCTATACAAGCCTCAGATTCTACTTCAAACATTATTATTAATAATTTTAGGTCAACAACCCCCTATTTGTCTTAAAATTCTAGAGTGAAATATGTAAACCATAAATTTTGAAAAAATAGTAATAAAAATACAGAATAGTCACACGAATACTCAGCTCCCCAGTTGTGCTTCAGCAGAAAGCTGCAGAGAGCCAAAGAAACCCATTTTTGTGAGAACAAACCAAAATAATCTGTACATGTGGCTGGCTGGCTGGCTGTGACCCACTAAAAAAGAATTATTTGCTTAAGCAACCCTAAATCTTACTGATGAGATGAAGGTTCAAGTTTTGTGTATTAGAAAAATGTGTCAAAAGGCACTGGAGTGCCCAGGCTGGTTCCAATGTGCCAAGGAGAGCTCTTAGGAGAGCTTTGATACCTGAACCAGAAGTGAAAGAAAACAAAGCACCACTAAAACGTATTTTCAGCAAGACTCCTCTGTACCCCAATTCACCTTTAAGCTACAGGAGCCTAGTGTGTTCTCCAGTGAGGAGTTGGATGAAAACTTTAGCAATTCAAAACAGAAAGGACAAATCTATACATTTCAGTACACTGTTGTTTGCTGTGAGAAAACTGATTTCCGTATCAGTGTGACACTCACCACGAAGAAAGGGTAATAAGACCTAATAAAGGCTTTAGCCTGAAGAGAGGCAGGTTTAGATTATACATAAGGAGAAAATTCCTCCCTGTGAGGGTGGGCAGGCCCTGGCACAGGGTGCCCAGAGCAGCTGTGGCTGCCCCTGGATCCCTGGCAGTGTCCAAGGCCAGGCTGGACATTGGGGCTGGGAGCAGCCTGGCACAGTGGGAGGTGTCCCTGCCCGTGGCAAGGGGGTGGAATGGGATGGGCTTTAAGGCCCCTTCCAACCCAAACCATTCCATGATTCTATGAAAGACCATCAGCTGCTATAGATTAATGTTTACTGAAAAATATCCCACAAACGTGTGTCAGTACCCATTTAACAGGGGGGAAATGCGCACACACACAAAATCCAAAAAACTGAAAAACAGTAGAGACAACTTAGGCCATACCATGCAGAGCTTCCAACTGCCTAGAGGAATATATTGCTCACATCTCTATGCACTCAAGGAATCCTGCCAACTGCTTTTTACAATTTTTGTAAGCACTCCATAGGTATCTACACAAAATGAACATATGAAAGACACAAATAGCACAAGGCCTATCAGAGTTTCATCCAATCTAATTTTTTTTTTTTTTGAGAATTCAGAAAAAATCTTCAGGTACATGGTTCAGCCTTAACTCTGAGATGACTGGGATGGAGCAGGGAGGGACATGTTGGGCATCTAGAAATTAGGTTTGCCTGAAAACAGTCCATTTAGCAGAACCTCGATGACTGATTCTCAATATTGACTTTACAAATTGCTTCCACAAATTAAAAAGGCAACTCTTCCCCCAACACTTTATTTTCACCATCTTTTGATGGAACACCGACTCCTCTCCAAAGATCCATTGTGTTAATCTGCTGAACAGCTAAGCTATGAATAGATGACTAAAACAAACAAGGACAAAACACGGAGAGTGAAGTACTGAACAGAGCTGCTTTGCCAAAGTGTTCTCTCCCTGTCCCTATGCTATAGGGCCCTTTTGTTTCTTACTCTTCATTAAACTCTCCAAGGCCATCTCACTGGGATGCTGCAAACCCTCCCTGCAGCACTATGCCCCTGACAATGAAGGGGGCTTCTATTTGCCATCAAAGGACCCATCTCATTCACTTCAACAAAAGCCATCTGTCTTCCCTGAGCATTCCCAAGGAAACATGGCACCAAAATTCAAAGTGTATTAGCTAAGAAATTACCCATTATGGCTCAAAAGCTGTACAGCCTGTTATAAATTAAAATAAACTCAATGCCACCACGTGTGAAAGGCAGGGCTCGCTGGGTGGCATAAAGGTCATAAGGATAATACAAGGTCCTTAAATGTTAAAATATATATACACATATATAAACCACAAGCAAAATGAGAGATCAAATAATTTCCCATTTGAGAATTCCTGTCTCCAACAGGATGATTTATTCTGACTCCCTCACCAGCACTTATTCCCATCCCCCTCCTTCTGAAGCAATTAGATTTGTGATCCATTGCCCTCCAGGACAAGGCAGCTGAGTCTACAGCCAGACACATACAGACATGAAAGTTGTATCCTTCATGCTGAGGGAAAAAACGTGCTGCTTGTTTTGCAGGGTCTAAAAACAGCCACTTGCCAGTTTCCATCAGCAGAGCACACTTTGGAAGAGCAGCACGTGATGCTTAGAAGGGACACAGCAAATGCCACACAAGTCAACAGCACGTCTGACCCACGTCAGTCAGTTTTCTAGAGGCTTTCCTGGCCCCTAGAAGGTGCCCTTCCACCCTAGGACAGCCTGCTCTGGGCTACCACCCCACCTCCCACTTGAAGTTAAATCTCTAGGCTCATGTCATTCCTAACAAAGGAAAAAATCTTCAACCAAAATAATCTGAAGCCATGTTTCCAACTGAAACCACCCTGGCACACACACTCTGAAGTCACTGAAATAAAGGTAAAGCTCTCAGTTTTACCAGGATTTTTTCCATGACATCACTGTGTGCAATTATAAACTCATTTCACTCCAGAATGGTGCTCCATCTTAATGCGAAGCTAAGAGGATTACCTGCAGATCTAAGATGATCTCCAAAAGCCACAAGAAGTCCATGCAATGACATTCACAGCATTATTTGCCTGCTGTCATTGTGCCACAGCCACAGCATTTATTTAGTGTGTGCAATATGGCATACAGCCTGCAAATGCTGAGAAAACCTTCAATAGTGGATGAAAACAAACAATATGAAAGCTTTAAATGAAAACCAGAACACTGTAACAGGGTGGGTTGTTCTGAAGCACAGGTTTCTACCACTAAATCCAAGGAGATGGCCAGGAACTCCCTGGAGATGCAGCTGCTCTGCTGTGCATTCTGCAGCGCATCCCTAAGAAAACACTGGGCTGGAGCCGCCTGGGAAGGTCACGGATTCCAATGTTTCATCACTATTGTCTACATCAAAATCACTTGGCAGAATGATTAAACACAAAAAAAATCTGAGTAAGAAAAACCATCAAGTTATGCATGAAAAATGAGATTACGGCATCAGAACGAAGGGCACTGCAAATATGCTGACCAGGAAATCACTTCAAAGTGAACTGTGGTAAATGTGGCTTGGCCCCGCTGCTTGGGAAAGATGTATTTTCTATTTACAGTACATATCCATTTTTTTATTGTTTACACTCCATCATTCAGGCTGAAAGGGCAGAGAGAGGTGACAAGTTGGAACAAGCACATCTTGTCTGGCAGAAAAATGAGCCCCTCTGCACATTTCCAAACATGACCACCACCTTATCCTGGACAACTGCAAACACAGGCACACGTGGAAAAAACAGGAATGCAATTAAGCCATGAGAATATGGTCAGGCAGAATAAAAGGTCACTGAAATGGATAAAGTTTAATAATCTTACACTACAGACATGCAAAATGTGACATATGCTGAAATAATAATGTCTCAGAAAGGTAGCGTTTATATTTTCTACACTGATAAGGACTATCAGCGTGCATGACTTGGACAGCCAGGACCTGAAGTGTATCTTATGCCCTAGTAGCAGGCACGGGCTTGGTAGAGTGTTAGGACACAGAGTAGAAACTACTGAAAAAGGTATTTTAGTGGCAAAACCCAAATCATGCCCTGCCTATGCTGGGCAGCAGAGGGAATGTCAGCTCAGTGAGACCCAACAGAAGATAGGTAGTCTAAAGATTTTGTTGGTTGTTGCTCCTTGATGCAAACTCTAGCCAGCAATTCCAACCCTGCGGATGCTATCAACACCTCTGGTGGTTGCCACTGCAATGCTTAGCCCAAGGCATGAAAAGAAAGGTATTTTATTTTATCCTTTTTAAATAAAGGCATCAGGCAGCTAGAAACAGCAAACATATTTTTACAATGCGCTGACCCTTAATTTAAAACACTAGAAATAGTATTTATATTTCTGGTGCAAAAAAGCCCCAGCTTCATAAAAAAGTACATAAATGTCTCACTGAGGAGCTGCAGCATTTGGGGGCTCTGCATCCTCTCCATCCAAGAAGGTCGGAGCCACCTTCTGCTCTAGCAAGAGCCCCAAACCTAATCTAATACTGGAAGAAGACAGTCTAATTCAGCCTCTTGGGTTTAGTCTACACTCCATTTCTGACTGTATTTCAGTCTCTAAGCCCCAAGGCTCGCACAAGCTGCTGCATCACCAACCCTAACTCTTCATCCAAGTGATTTTAGAGTTACTTTGTGTGAGTCACTGCCCAGCTTAGGGCAGACCCCACTGCATCGTGCTGGCTCAGGACCCCACACCCCGAACTTCCACACCTCCTCCTCGGCTGCTGCGTCCCTCAGACCCCGCAGGCGACTCACGCTGGTCGGAGCAGGGTCCCTTCTGTCGGCAGCTCTCCTGCAGAAGCAGCTCCTCTAGGGAAGCTGTTGAGCCCACCAGAAGGTTCCTCCTGGGACAGAGGATCTCCCCCAGGACGTGAGGCTCCTCCTGCACCCTCACCACAGAGGTCCACCCCCTGCTCCTCCTTCCTGCCTGACAGTAGTACAGCTCATGGCATTTGACTGGGCTTTCTCCATTCCACAGGGAGCTGGTTAACCCCTTCCTTGGAAAAACTGTAATGCCAATTTTGCCACTTAAGGAATCCTGGTGCCTTTGCTCCCACTGCTACTACCCCAAATTCAGACAAAAACCGCACACCCTCCGTGCTGGTACCTGATGTTTTTGTCTTCAGCTTTCCCCGCCAGAAAGTTCTGCTTCAAAAATAAATACCCCTTACAACAACCTTTCAACAGCTTCTCTGCCAGTGCTTGTTCTGTGTGATAAACATCATCTCCCACTCTCCAAAGCTGCCAGCATAAAGCCAGTTTTACAAATACAAATTATAATAATTTACCATCTAATCCTGAGCCATGTAAAGGTTACTGCCATAGAAAACGAGTTGGCTCAGGCTTCCATCAGTGTTTAAAAAAATAGCTACTTAAGTCTGCAAATTGAAATATAACATCTAATTGGAATCCCCTGATTAATCATTATTCTTTGCCATCTTGGATATTGCTTTGATAAATGAAGCTTAGGAGCCTTTAAAAGTCTTAACTACCAATATTCCAGATGGCCAAGAGGTGTACACAGAGCTTCTCTGGGTACGTGGAGCAATGAAGAGCTCAATGTTCTCCATGGCTCCAGGTGCACACACACACACATTCCCAGTAACACCAGCCAACCATGCCGGCCACTCCCACAGTGATATTGGGTACCTCACTGGTCTCACATGCAGGAGATGAGGCCACAGAGCCTAAAATCAGAAGAGCCTCTTGTAGCCACTCTGTGAAGTTGTAGAGTCCAAGGAGGTGTCCCCTAAGCTGCCCACACTGGTAGCATTCAGGCCATATCTGAAGGACTACATACCAAAACAGAGCCAACATCCCTTGTGCCAAAGGTAATAAACACTGTGATAAAGAACCACAGCGTAACAACATGGAATAACCACGTGGCTCTAGGATCACGGAATCACAGAATAGTTTGGGTTGGAAGGCACCTTAAAGATCATCTGATTGCCACCTCCCTGTAATGGACAGGGACACCTTCCACTAGACCAGGTTGCTCCAAGCCCTGTCCAACCTAGCCTTGAATAACAAGGATAAAGGTGAGGAACTCCCCTGAGCCATCAAACCCATTCCATGTCTCTGAGAAGCTGCAGCATGGTTTTCAGCAAGCCCATGGTGCAGAGCATGGTCAGCAGCCAGCAGATCCATGGCTGCACACACTCACCTCCCTGCAATGCCAAGGAAGCTGCTCCAGCCACAGGATGAAGATAACTGCACTGCTGAGCAGTTTCTGAGGCCTTTGTGGGCTTTAAAATTATTTCTGAGTGGCTCTGGGTTGAAAGCAATGCTCTAAGAAGAGTTAAACTATCAAGCAGCAGCCCACTGGGCTGTATTTGTGGCTGATGGAGATAAAATCAGTGACAAAGATTACTGAAAATATTTCATGTAGCTGCATCCAGTCAAACACACCCCAAGTGCAGAATTTTAAGCTTATGCATAAGCCTGAAACAGGTGTGTGTAACCAAGAGCTCAGATACCTCAACTTCTACAATGCAGTATACACTCAGCAGTACTGACACTTCATCAAAATATGCTTTTAAGCCTTCAAACGACAAGATCCAGCACCAATTAAGGACGTGCACTCACACAGGTTACTTTCCGGTAGATTTGAGCAGCATTCTGGCATTCTGAGTAAGGGTATTCTGAGGTAGCCATTTCCAGCATGCACATTCCAAACGCGTAGACATCCACAGACTCATCGTAGTGTTCTTCATACATTTCCGGGGCCATGAATTCTGGTGTACCTACAGGGATGCACAAAGATAATGTTGATTTTTTTACAGGAATCTAAACCACAAGCTTTTTCACCTGTGGGAAGTGTGCCCAGTACAACTGTGTATAGATGCATGCGAGATTATTTCACAAGAGCTCAAGCATCCCCCAGGGAGGAAATCCAAGGTCAACGCACGCACTTCCATGCTCATGGCTTGCTGGCAATAATCCAAAGGGGGGAAGCAGGGTGCGGGGGAGGGGGAAGAAAAAGAATGAAAAATTTCAAAAATGAACAAGAAAATGAGCTATAGCTCATTTCCAGCCAGTGGAAGTGGTGGAATGGTTTCTGGCTGGCTGAAGAGAAAGATGTGTACAGGTCTGGGGAGGTGAAAAGGGGAGAAGAACCAAGAACCATCGCTCTTGCTTTTATCAGTGCAAATTTGAATTCTTTTGTTTCCTCCAGAGATACAGAGTAACCACCAGCAGACAGCACTTTGAAAGCCAGTAGTATCACAAATCACCTACAGAGTCATGCACAAAAACATCAAACCTAATTCTGTCACTGGTTTAGTGGGACAAATCAATGAGGCTACTTACGGAATAAGGTCCTACTCAATAGGGATTAGGGCGTCAGGAATCTGATGGAACTGGGTAAATATGAAATGAGGCTCTGGGAGCTGCAGCCTGGGGAAAAGCAGGAACTTCCAACACCTACAACATTTGCACAGCAAACTACTCTGAAAAGGGGGGGCTTATCAAGCAAAACAGAGCACTATTAACACTTGGGTAATTCATTCCAGGAACTGTATCTCATACTGTAATTCATGCTTAGGAGTAATGGCTAGTTTATTTCCTTTTTTACATGTAAAAGGATGCCGTGGTGTGTCAAGGGACAGGAGCAGCAAGCTGCTGGGATGCCAAAAACAGAGTGGCAAGTCTTGGACCATGAGAAAGACCCAGATAAACTCTGCCTGTCCAGCCTCAGCACCCAAACTGCCCCCAGCCCTGGCAGATCCTATCAGTGCTTTGTTATGACATCTCTGATCAGCAGCAAAAGCACAACTGTAATTAAAGTAACATACAATCAGAAAAAATAGTTCTGGCATAGAGAATCCCAGAATGGTTTGGATTGGAAGATACCTTAAAGATCATCTCATCCACCCCCTGCCATGGGCAGGGACACCTTCCACTATCCCAGGGTGCTCCAAGCCCCATCCAACCTGGCCTTGGACGCTCCCAGGGATGGGGCAGCCACAGCTTCTCTGGGCACCCTGTGCCAGGGCCTCACCAACCTCACAGTAACATGTTTCTTCCTAATATCTAATCAAAATCTCCCCTTTTCCAGTTAAAAGCCATCACCCAACTCCCTAAAGAAACTGAGGAAGCTCCATCCCTGGAAGAGTCCCAGACCAGGCTTGGAGCTTGGAGCAAAGTGATCTAGTGGAAGGTGTCCCAGCCATGGCAGACAAGACAATCTCTAAGATCCCTTCTAATCCAAACCATTCTAGGGTTCTAGGATTCTCTGACTTGTCCTAAACTCTTTCTTAATGGCAACAAAAAGGAGAACCCTCAAAATTAGAGTCTGCTTTTGCACACATTTCTGAAGTAGACTCAGTCTGACTCGTGAACCAAGCATTTCTGTAAAATTAATTTTGCAAAATTCAGGATCGATCTCTTCCCTTGTCTATGTTCCTTCCACCTCGAAGACACTCATTTGTCCAGCCTTAGCAGATCAGCCAGACCTGTGTCATGGAGGCTCAGCATAGTCCCTCTCCCCCAGCTGTCACCAAGGCAGAGGCTGCTGTTCAGAAAGGGTTAACAGCTGCCACAGGGAATGATTTTGGAGCTGCTGCCTTGCTTTAGAAGGAACACAATTCAGCAGCAGCAGTGAATCTCATGAATTACAGAGCATTTAAAACAAATCTGAAAAAGTGATAGCAATAGTCTAAGAAGCAAATGGAAAACGTGGCACCATTCCAAAACAAGACAAAAATGACATTTTCCCCCATTCCCTGTGGTGGAAAGGAATACCTACAAGCATCATTCAACATAACAGACCACCTACACGTGAAGCTGTTCAGCATCCACTCAGCTGCTCTTGGCAGGAGGGCTTGCCCTGGCTGGGCTCCTGCAGAGACACTGCAAGGTCAGGCCAGCGCCGGCTCGGATGCAGCGAGGCCGGACCTGGAGCTCAGCCATGCTGACCTCATCCCTTTGAGCCAACGTAAAATTGCAGCTACTAATATGCCTTTAAAGCCACTACCTCTGCAGAGGGCGCAGAATTACTCATCACCAGTGTTTCCAAGGTTTCTTAATTCTCTCCTTGGAGCAGTGCTACTCGTGAAATTGCCAAAATGTGAATGCAGCCACTTTGCCAGCATCCTGCAGCCCTTCCAGTATCAAATTCCTTTCTAACATGAGTGTATTTTGATGGTGTTCTGGTCACAACTGATTCTACAAAAACCTGTATTAGTATTACTAATATCCTTACCAATATTGGTATTACTGATATTACTCCTTGTATTGGTACTACTGATACTATTCCCAGTACTGCCACTGCTGATATTATTCCCAGTATTGGTACTTCTGGAATTAGTCCCAATATTGGTATTACTTACATTATTCCCAGTATTGTTATTATTGATACTATTCCATTATGTCCCATGAATAACTGTTATCCTGCAAAAATATTATCTCAAGAAATACTGACCCTCAACAGAGAAAAAGACCACCAATTACCAGAAGTTAAAAACTAGAGAAACTTAACAAATATGAACAAACATGAGGTCACTAAAATCATTGAGGTTAAGCAGACACACAGCAGCCAAGCACGTACCTGAAATTTCTGTCGTTTTGATTTCACTGATACTGGGCTCCCTATGCATTAAGGATGATACTTTTGTGCAAGTACGTGCAAAGAATTAAACAAGAATTATCCAAAAATTTGAGATTTTAAAATAATTATTTAAGCAAGTATTGCCTGAAAGATCAGGTACTACTTTCATATCTAGTCAGGGACCAGTGGTTGTCCCTATCAGTTTGCCAACATTTATTGCCTAGAATCTAATTTCCGTTAGTACTGTAAGCTGAAATACGCCTGCATGAATGGTAACTCCTCCTCCCCTTCCAGACACATTCCTCAGGAATTCACAGCAGCTTCCCAGAACCATCATCTATGGGTCTGAACAAAGGAGATTGGCTACAGAAGCTTGGGTGAAAAAGATAATTGTTTGAGAATTCAGGAAAACATTCCATATGGACCCAAAACACGTAAGTGTCATTTTTACAAGGGAAAATGTCTTTCAACAGTCACTTGGAAAATGTTATCCCAGTTCAAGCAAACCTCAGTTCTAACACTTCTCATGTGGGTACCACCTCAGGGCATTGGATATGGTATATCTGAGAATCATGGAATCACAGCATAGTTTGGGTTGGAAGGGACCTCAAAGCCCATCCAGTTCCACCCCCGCCATGGCAGGGACACCTCCCACTATCCCAGGCTGCTCCAAGCCCTGTCCAACCTGGCCTTGGACATTTCCTGGGATCCAGGGGCAGCCACAGCTGCTCTGGGCACCCTGTGCCAGGGCCTCCCCACCCTCACAGGGAGGTATTTCTTCCTCATATCTGCTCTAAACCGGTCCTCCTTCAGTTTAAGGCCACTCCCCCTGTTCTATCACTGCAGGATCCTGCAAAATGTCCCTCTCCTGCCTTCTTGTAGAAGGTGCTGAAAGTAATTGAAGTGAAAAATTCTTTACATTTTGTACCTACTGATATTTTTTTAGTAACTTGCAGCCTTGGTTTCAGCAGACCCCACCAGGCCAGCGTGGCAGCAGGACCAGTGCTGCAGCCTGTGCCCCAGCACTGGGACATGATGTTCCAGCTCCCCACAATGTCCCCAGAGAGGAGACCAGCACCACAGTCTCAACCTTCAGCATCAGCAACCGCCCCCACCCCAGCACCACTGGAGGCAGAATGTATCCCAGGGTTTTCCCAGGCTTCTGCAGCACTCCCTTGCTAGGGAGAACACAGGGTATCCTTCCTCTTCCCTGTGCTTTAGATTCTCCCTCCAACCAGGCACTGAGTCTGTTCTCAAAGGACATACAAGCTGCTGAACCCTTGCTGCTCTTAGTGAAGGAGAGGGAGGGATTTTGTGGATATCAAGTAATGTTCCATTTAAAGAGCCAAGAAAAGATTTTTTTACCATTGTGATACAGGAGGAAGGAGAAGAGGAAGTTACAATACCATTACCTACTGATTCCCATTTTTACAGTGGTATAAAGGCAAGAGTCCCAAACCCACTTTAACCTCCACTACCAATCTGCAACTTAAAAACCACTAATGCAAAATGGGAAAGGAAGATGTTAAACAGACAGCCACGATACTGACCGAGGGAAGCCAAGGAGAACAGGAACATTACCTATTACACTTTTGGCAAATGAAGCTCTCTTGAGTGTTGCCAGACCCAAGTCTCCTATTTTCACAGATCCAGTTGGTCCAGTAATAAAAATATTGTCACATTTCAAGTCTCTGTGAATTATTGGTGGAGTTCTTGTGTGCAAGAAAAGAAGACCCTTCAGGATTTGCCGACACCAACTCCGCAGGACTTTAGGTTTCATCACTTTAAATCTCTTCAGATACCTAGAGCACAACATACACATAAGTGGGAATAAAGGAAGTGAAAACATTTTATTAGAGATTTGAGAGGTTTAACAGCTGAAATTCCATTATGGATAAAAGCTCCTTATTAGATGCCACAAGAGCAGCGCAGAAATATCCCAAAATTGAAACAAACAGATCTTTTCAAAACAGGAATTAGAGCATTCAGTTTTAGGGAGGATGATAATAAGCATTTTTGGTGCAAATATAACCAAATATTTTGAAGTCTAATAGCTCAGCAATTCACTGCATGCAGAGAACAGTTTTAGAATATGTTCATATATTCAAATCAGAAGAATATTGAAGTTTAATTTTAGCCACAAGACTTTGACTTTTTTACCATGCACCTGCATTTCTTTCCATTTACCTGAAGCGCTGGTTGGGAGGGGACATTTGGGGAAGATGTAGGGCCTGCTAATGCACTCGCAGAGTAGCACATTGGCTGAGTACTCCTCCCATTGGGGCTGAAAATCTGTTCCAGAATTCATGCCAACTGCTTTATATCAACCTTAACAAGACTGTCAGTATCAGAAGCTATTAATTAATATTGTTTAGGAGATAACCTAGAGCACCTTCAGCTTCTAAGAGATTCTACCATTCAAGCGCTCTTCCATTTGAAGTCCCTAACAAAACATGAAAATACAAGCACAAAACCAAGCACAAAACACACCCTGACAAATCTGAACGTCACAGGCGGAAGATGAAACACGCCAGAGAACAGCTTTGAGTTGCATAACCGAAACAGGGAAGCAGGCAGAGAGAGATGGAGGCCAAAATCCTGCCTGCCAAATCACTGCAGTTCAAATGCGGGGACAAATGACAGACACCAGAGAACAGCTCCATTTTTTGCTTTTATCTGGAGATGGCTTTTTTCAGCATATGAAAGTAGGATTTTGCTATAAATTTCTGCTGCTATTCTTAGCCCCCTTGCCGGGAGCGCAGTACTTACGTCTTCAGCGTTCCAGAGGTCATCAGCTCGGTAACCAGCACGATGCATCTTTTGCCTTTCACACAGGATTCCCAGAAGTCATAAAACCTCACAATGTTTGGGTGCTGCAGACCTTTCAACATTTCTGCTTCCTCTTTAAATCTCTGCCTCTCTACTTTTGTGAGTTTTCTGTCCTATAAACCAAAATGAGACATTATTATTAGTGATGGACAAAAATAAAGGCTCTGCATTGCCAGGGTATTCAGAATTTTCGATTTGTTTTATGCTTGTGTCAAGAGCAATTATAAAATCTTTTATGTAAGAGAGCAGCAGCATGCATGAACTAGGGCACTCGGCCTAAATCCAGCATTGAGAAGACAAAGAGATGCCTGTGCTACGCCATGCTCGTGACAGCACTAATATTTCAGGCACCATGAACACAACCGTGGCATGATGGATCAACCCTCAGCTATTTCTTCATGTTTGGGTGTTCTGAGACTCATTATCCAAGGTATTAATACCCACAGAATGTCATTTCCAGGTACAAATGTTCTCACAGCCAGGACAGCTCCCACTGCCCACAGCTGCTCCTGGGATGCTCTGGCACAGACCACCAGCTGAGGTCCCTGCTCACCACGCTGGGCTCTACAGCCCATCCTGTTTACCTCAGGATAAATTAAAACCATATCACCTTCCAAAAATACCCAAACACATCCATTTTTCTATGTGTTTGCTGTTCTGCTTCATTTTACAGACTTTCTCCTTCTTTTTGGTAAAGGAAGTGTTTCCAGCTGTCCTTCAGCTTCTTCCACAGGCTGCATATGCATGGAAATTCTTTAGATTGGGAATGTGAAAATGTCATGCCCTACTACTCTGGTTTTCCTAGAGAAATTTCAGGGCATTTGCCATAAGCTCCAGGCTGTGCCGTGACCCTGCCCAGCGTGTGCAGAGCCTCTCTGCCCCTCCCATGGCTCCACAGAAGCTCCAGGGCTGCCTGGACCTCACCAGCACATGGAGACCTCCAACAGGCAGCTCGGACACTCACTCCGGCCTCTTAGGATGACGAAACAGAGCAGCAGGGGAGTTCCACCCCAGTCCCCACAATCGTGCCTGCCTGGTTTGGTCCCCTTGGCCAAAGTGTTGCCCACCGCTGCCCTAGAAATGGAGCTTTTGGGATCTATAGAAGGTACTCTTACTCAGAGAGCCAAACCCTCACCAATCACCAAGATTATTTAGTTCATATTTTAACCTCAGACATCTTCCTTTTCTCAAGTCACTTAGGCACATCTACAGGAGCTGTACTCCTATGTACATGGAGTGAATTAAGTGGGAACACAGCTGACTTGTAGCCAAGATGCAAAAGGATCAGCCACCGCCATTTCCACAGCTGCCCTCACCCACAACCCCAGACAGCTCAAGATGGGAACGAGAATTCCCATGGCTACAAACAAGTCAGCCTCACACAGAGACTTTGTCAGAGGAAACACAGGCTTGGAACCGTGATTAGGCTCCTGGTGGATGACAAAACCCTGCCACAGTGCTGTGTGTGCAGGGGGGGAGTGTTTCCCCGGTACTGGGGCTGTTGAGGGGTTTCTCCGTTCCCTTTGCAATCCGTGGAGCAGCATCAGAGCAAACACTGCCCAAGCAGCAGCAGCAGCCCTTGGGATGGGCAGTGCAGGGTGCCCTGTGGTGACCAGGCCTGGGTCCCAGAGCAGCCAGGAGCACCCCATGCCCCACAGGGGCAGCGGCACACAGAATGTCCGCAGCCGAGCCAGGCAGCACCCCTGCTGCTCTGCACCAGCTGCCTTTTCCCCAAAGAAAAAAAAACAACAGGCTGTCTAACAAGTCAGGCAAGAAGAGCCACAGAATTGCTCTCAAATCCATCACTTCTTCCCTACTGCTAAGTTTCCATCTAATTTAAAACCTGTAGAATAAATCAGACATACTGCTGTTAGGGAGAGGGAGCAAGTCCCTGTGCAAGGCAGGAAGAGCAGAGTGGGAGCTGGCAGAGAAAAGGAAAGGTGGCCACACAGATCCAGCAGATTTGCAAAAACTTTTCAAGTAAAATAAAAAAAAAAAAAAGATTACCACAGTCCTTGACTCTCATTTCCAGGTTTCTGAGCACTGTGAGAACTTTTTCACTGCTATTTTATTGGTAACTTTTAAAACTATCCTTCAGCAGACTATATAGACTATATATTCTGTATAGTCTCCATATTATGAGCAAGGGTCATTTTGGCAACTGCAACAAAGTGATTCTGGAAGACAAATATGTGTTTTATTTGTAATTATAGTAGAATAAAATCCGGATTTTTTTCCTCAGACTGATATCTGAGTATTGTTTTCCAGCTGGAGAGGCAAGGCAAGGGCCAGGGCAGAGCTACCGCTCCTGTGGCTGCAGCCTCCACCACGGGAGGGGTCTCTGGTGCCATCAGGGCTCAATCAGCCTCCTCTAAATTCCTCCAGGCTGAACCTGACACATGAGTCGCTGGCGAAAACATAAGCTGATTCTAAAATGGCTTAAGGGTTGAAGTGTTTTCTACTCTGAAGCAGCAGAAACACCTGTTTAACTGCATGACTCACTCAGGGTTTAATCCAAACCCAAGAAACCTTCACTGGGGTCACAGACGTTTATTCCCCATCATATAATCCACATAAGGCAAAATGTCCTCATCCTGAAGCTAAGGGTGTAAGCCTGAAACAACCTCCAGGCATTACATTTTAGGATAGAGAACAGGATTGTTTGGAAAGGTCATGACAAAGAAAGGTAAAAATAGACTCATTGAACAGTTTGGGTTGGAAGGGACCCTAAAGATCATCTGATTCCAACTCCCTGCCACAGGCAGGGATACCTTCCACTAGACCAGGTTGCTTCAAGCCCCATACATCCTGGCTTAAATCCACTCAACCGGATTTAAGGCATCCTTTGCATAACTCAAATTTATCAAAATTTGGATTAATAAATCGAGTTTCCAGATTCATCCAAGGAATCACAATCTCTGTGCTCTCTGATGCAGCAGATGTTTTCAGCTGCTGGACAGGAATCTTGGGGATGCCAAGTTATACACAACAGCCCTGGTCCTCCTTGGTTTCCCACATCTAACAGTGGCATCACAGGGAGTGACAAACCAGTTCAGTGCTCTGTCTGCTACATTGCATTCAGGGCACTACTGCTACCCTGGCCTTCCTCCAGGCATGAGCTGGAGGAAAACATTCTTCTCAGTGTGATTCAGGTGATACCACTATCAGTTTGCAGGTACTGACACACTGTCCCTCATTTTAAGACATTCACACCTCTTGGCTTTTTCCCTCCTTCCTGGGACACAGAGTCCAGGCTCCAGAGGTGACATTGTAATTCCATTTCAAAGAACTGAAAGATACTCAAGTTCACTACTCAGCACCAAGGTAAAATAAGATGCAGCCACAGCTGGGCAACCTGTGCCAGGGCCTCACCAACCTCACAGTAACATGTTTGCTCTGTGAGAGTGGGGAGGCCCTGGCACAGGGTGCCCAGAGCAGCTGGGGCTGCCCCTGGATCCCTGGAAGTGTCCAAGGCCAGGCTGGACAGGGCTTGGAGCAGCCTGGGACAGTGCAAGGTGTTCCTGCCCATGGCAAAGGGGTGGAACAAGATGGGATTTAAGGTCTCTTTCAACCCAAACCATTCTGTGATTCTGTGAATTTCCGAATAGCACTTTACAGCCTCAATCTGTAAATCCCACAACCATTCAAACTGGATTAACATGATGTTTGCAGCACGAAGATACAAATAAGTGAATATCCTATCTATAATCAAAGTTCTGCTAATCCAACACATGTATGTTCTCTGCTTCTCCCTACTCATCACAGGCAGGGCAAAAAAATGCCTCTCTCTGTTAATATAAAATTTATCCCTTCATTAAGTTCCTTAGTGGGGAACACCAGCAAAGACAGGAATTAGTAAGTAAATGTGTTAACAAAAGGAAAGGGAAAACTTACAAATTACATTTCTGGAATGGCACCCAAATTAACAGCAGGAACATGTTCAGTTAGTCATTCCCAAGCATCATTTCCTCCAGGTTGTAACATATGGGCTCTGACTAAGGATCTGAAAATTATACAAGCAGGAGATTGGCTTTCACCTGAACCTTCAGAAGATTTCCAAGATTAACAAATGAGGTCAAGTTTCTTGCCTAATTCCTTGTGAGGGGCAAACAGATTTGGGAATCAACTCCATCCCCCCACCATGAAGAAAGGGGTTCTTTCAAACAAGACTACACAAATTTTTCACATTCAATGCATAGAACCATGTAGGAGCACGGTCTGGAGCACAGCTGTTGCCAACTAAAAGCTGCTTTGTAGTTTCTCAGAATTTTTAAAATGTTCTCCTTTTAAAGTCTTGAATTTTCACTAATGTTAAAAAATTTTAAACTACTTTAAACACTTGGATATCTTACCTACTTCCTGGCCTAAGGGCTTCTGTGTCTAGCTAGCCAACAAATACTGTTTTCTTGAGAGTTTCATTTAGTTTTAAAATTCTTAAATGGACATAGCTGCATTTACTGATGGTTATTTAATTTTATCTCATTTTGAACAGATGAAGGCCTGTCTGTAGGGCAAGTAGGAGCATTAGGTCAGCAAACAAGGCCAGGGCTCACCTCCGTCACACAGAAGCTCTAACATCCCTGACCCACATCAGTGATGAAGAAAGAAAAACCAGAGGCACTTCTGACCCAGAGACAGAAATCAAATACCTACATCAGCAGAATGAACATCTGTTCAGATCATTACATTTTCACATCTACATTCCAAGTGCGTGCTTTTGCTCATGTACCACAGCTACTCTTCTAATCAGAGATGGCCTCGAGTACGAAATCAGCCACGGGACCCACTGCCAGCTGTCTGCTGTGGAACTACCTGTCAGTTTCCATGGATTTATGGGCAGGAGCACAGTTCTGCTGCCATGCACCAGCTCTATGTCTTTAGTGTTATCCTGCCTATGCAATACATGTTTAATAGCATCCAGGACCTTTCATTCCCACACCCTGTACACTCAGTTATAAGCACTTATCACTTGGAGCAATCCTAAAGGATAAAATCCCCTCTCTGTGAACAAACAGCAGATGCCATCAGACAACTTGCAAATCAAGAAAAAAAATTTTACAGCTTCATTCCATATCAGAATCCAGCCAACATTCCTCTTCACTAAGTCACCCTCAGCGAAGTTACAGCCTGCTATTTGTCAGCGGCGCTAGTGAAGCACAGGGAGATTTCCCAGGGGGAACTCATTTTCCAAAGGCATAAAAGCAGTCCTTGTCCCCATGGATACTCGCAATTCAGTGAACAGGAGCTATGGAACAGGCTGAGGAAGATTTACTTATTTGCCTGAGTCATTGCTAGAAATCTATGGAAAATTAGGAGTTCAATTCAGACCTATATGGCTAAATTTGGCGAGGTAGAAAAGGCTGAGCATGCTTTTTTGCTGGATGCAATCATAGCTTGCTGTTTTTCTAAATTGATTAAGGCACATGTCAAAGCCCTACAGCAGAAGAATGCTGGGATTCACATCTTCTACTGAACCTCAGAACTTCAGCAGCTCATCCTGCAACAGCAGGAGGAATGGGAGTCAATATCCCAAATCTCCAATCCCAACTCAAGAGCCACAAAAACACCCAAGAAACCCAACACCACAGACAGAGCATGCTTTTTATAGATGAAAACCTCCCAACAACACGGGCAGAGTGTGTTTTACAGGTGAAAACCTCCCAGCATAACCACACCATGACAACCAATGCTTAAACAAAAGAAGTTCTTTGTCATGAGCAATTGAATTAATTTCAGGTAGCACCTCCTTAACTTCCTTAATTACCAGTGCTTCACAGGCTTCACTTAAGCTTGTGATTGCATATGAAATACCAAAACAGTTCTGACTTGCCTCACGAAACAGCTTTTTCAAAGGAAACTCAGAAATCAAAAGTGTGTGAAAAAATCTGGACAAACTCTGTGACACCAGATCCCCTCTGAAAGGAAAAAGCCCTAACCACAAAAAAACCACTCCAGGCATGTCATGAGAACCTGGTGTTTCAGTATTTTCTGGAATCCCTTCTGAGCCCAACATTCACTGAAGTTTAAGCAGCAATTAATTGTGTTTTTAAAAACAAGCATTTTGCTTCACCTACTTCCTGTAACCCATAAACGCAGTAACTGGGCAGGAAAATTACCCTCATTCCAGTGCTGGACTTGTTAGCACAGGAGGGATGCTCCAGCCATCCCTTGGAGGCTCAATCCTGGACTGGCACACAGCAGGAGTGGAGGGAGACATTTCAGTGCTGCTGCCTAAAAAAAATCACCTTCAGAGAGGGGGGGGGGGGGGGGGAGAGCCAGAGAGATTCCATTGCCTTTGAAGGGCTGTGCTTCCCAGTGTGCTGTGACCATCAAAACCTGTCCCAGCACCAGTCCAGCAGCAGGGACTTGCATGCTGAGAGGAGCTATCCCCTTTGTGCTTCTTCCATCTTACCTCCTTACTCTAGGGCAGTTTTCAAATTGACTTATTTTATAGGTATGAAATCCCCTTAAATTTTCTGGTCTGGTGGAAGGTCATGGGGGTTGGAAGATAATCTCTGAGGTCCCTTCCAACTCAAACCATTCAAGGATTCTGTGACTCTCTTTTCTTTGTGTTTGCTACACAGACACGGTATTTTTCTTAAAGAGAATGCCACCCCTTGCCCACCAGAGACCCTGCCAGAGAAGCCCCTACCACCCTCTGCAGCCTGCCAGGAGGCACCCAAACCATGCTGTGTTATCAAACAGTGTTCAAACATTAATTCTCCCTTGGCCAATGAGCTTCACCAACCAAAATTAACACAGTACAAAGAATTAGTAGAACAAGCAGAGTTTGATTTAGCTTTGCTCTGGCAAATTTAATCTTGAGGTAGCATTCAATCCTGCCTTTCTAACAAGCAAACAGCATTTTCATCCTATTATTGCTACCATTTCCCATCTTGTTATAACCTAGAAATTGCATACTTCAGTCTGTGAAACACCCTTAAATATTCTTACCAGTGAATTAATCATAATTCACCAGCAACCCTAAGCAGGGAACAGGATGCTCAGTTGGTCTGAGATTGTGGTTTAGGAATGGTACTTCCTGGTTCAGTTCTTCCACAGGGACTCTCCAAGCTGCTTTCTCTCACTCCCCTGTTTCCCCCTACCCTCTGTGGCAGGATGAAGAGTAGAAGAAGTATTTTCTGCCTCTCAAATAAAGCCCTTGGACTGTGTTGCATTTGTCAGTGAACCCGAGGTTAGGCAGCCTTACCAGTCCTAGAAGATACCCATGGAATAGCCCTTCAGACTTTGTAATGGCATCCCCTTAAGGGTGGGTCGTCACAGTCTTCAATTATAGACTAATTAATTAATCTAAATTACACTTATTTTAGGAAACTACCTCAAAGACGTTGAAATTAGTAAGAAAACCACCACAAACCCACAAAACACCCCAAGATTCCCCACCAAACCAGACATATGGAGTAAACTGTAGGCGAGATTTTCAGAGTTCCTCAAATCATTGCTCCTACACACAGTGAATGTACCTCTAATGTGATCACTCTTCTCACAAAATCACCACGTGTCACATAAAAGCAGCACTCAAAAGCCATTTCTCACTTGCTTCTGTGCTGAGCCCAGGAGAGCACTGAGCATGGAGATCCCCTTGGTCACAGAACCATAGAATCCCCTGCATTGGGAAGAACCCCTAAGGATCATTGAATCCAATCCGTGGCCCTGCACAGACACCCCAGCAATCCCACCCTGGGCATCCCTGGTAGCGCTGTCCAAATGCTCCTGGAGCTCTGGCAGCCTCGGGGCCGGGACCATTCCCTGGGGAGCCTGGGCAGTGCCCAGCACCCTCTGGGGGAAGAACTCTTCCTGATCCTATCCTATCAATGATCAGCAGAGGGAAGAGATCAGTGCCTGCCCCCTTTCCTGCTCCTCAGGAGGAAACTGCAGACCACAATGAGGTCTCTCATCATCACCATTATCATCACCATCATCAGCCTCGCTGGGCAGAGCTGCAGCAGATACCTCCAGCTCCCTGTGCAGGAGAACATCTTGTACCATCCACCTCTTTTATCACCCCGATGACTGCAGCTTTACTGAGCTGGACATATTTTATCTTCCTCCAAGTAAAGAGCTGTCCTGATGCCAGGCAAGCATGGAAAACTTGCCCACACAGCCTTCAGTTCAGCATCTCAGAACTTTTCACACCCTTGTTTCCACAAAACATGTAAGACTGACCAAGTTCCTATGTCCCTTTATACAGTCATGCTGGACTTAATTACACTGAGGGATAGGAATGTAAAATAGCTAGAAAACAGAAAAGTGATGTGTCCTTGCACAGATCTTAAATTAAACTCTAAGAGTAGCTTAATGGATCCTGGAGAGAAACTTTCTCAGCTCTTCCCTCACACTGTGGCCTGCTGAGCCTCCTACACCAAGTCATTTAATGCTTCTGTGCCCACGGTTTGCATTTCTAACGCACACAGAAAAAAGATGAGGAGTTCCTCGGTGCACCCTGGAGATCTATGGAAGAGCAGCACCCTAACCAGCAGTATCGAGAGCTCTTCTCATCCCAACCTGCTTCTAGTTTTAGCTAGGGACCTTTGGGGGGAAAATAGTGGAAAATATTCCTTTAACATAATTTGCTCTTTCTGCCTTGAAAAAACCATCTTTGCAGAGGGCCAGATAATTGCAAATATCCAATTCCCCAGGAAATGTCCAAGACCAAGCAGGACAGGTCTTGGAGTGACCTGGTCTAATGGAAGGTCTCCCTGCCTATGGCAAGGGGTGGAACAGGATGAGCTTTAAGGTTCCTTCTAACCCAAACCATCTTGTGATTCCTATAAACACCCGGAAAGTCCTGAGCCTCAGAGGCCCTGAAGCTGCTCCAGGAACACTCTGCTCTGGTTCCTGCTCTGCTCCACAGCACGCAGCACCCAAGAAAGGACCAACTGCTCACTGATGCTGCTGGAGGTAAAATTCAAAAGAAAAGATGTGTGGGAAGAATATAGTGTGGAGATGAAGGAAAAAGCCAGTAGCCCATTCTTTCTGCTATAACAACTCAAGAGACTGGGCAAGCATTCCTTGCAGCAATGCTTGCAAAGCTCTGGGAAAGTGAGGAGAGGGACTTTTCACTGTCACAAAGCCACTCTTCAGATTGGGGTATCCCAGCTCCTAAACATTTAACAGAGCCATGTGTCTGGAGTTTGGAAATGCCTTCCTGGGAACCTTTCTAAGTGCTGAAAGGAGCTGTCACTTCTGGTGCATTCCTAACACCACTTGACAACCTGTTAGAAAACACTCCAAGGCAAATGCTGCACTCCCGGACAGGATACATTCATTGCAGTCTCCCATAATAGGTAGGAATTAAGCTGAAAGCATCACATTGTAACAAAATAGTTCCTTTTTCTTCCTTTTCCCTCCTGCAAAGCTTGACATTCTGTAGCCCTGCTCAAAAGAGTAACAGGAGCTCGTTAACTAAAACACACTAAGAGTTAAAAATTGAACTCCCCATCCCTTGGACAGCAAGGCATGAAAGAGTAACATCAACATGGGTATGTGAGAAACAGATCTGGGCCATTTTCCAAGGAGATTATATGTTTGGGTAGATCAAGATAATAACATTGACATAATAAACTCATATTTCTGCAATGCATTTGCTTCACATTAAGAATTGTAATGAAACAGAAAATATCTGTTTACATAAATTAATTAAAAATTGGGTAAGCAATAAAAATACACATCCTTGAGGATTTTCATGAGGTTTTGCAGGGCTCAGGTTTGATGCTAACAAAGTGATTTGCATTTTTACAAAACTGTGAAAAAAAGCCCATCATTAGTAACAAATGCTACACTTAGAAAGAATTAGGAGAGTGTTGCAGCATAAAAGTGACAGGTCACAAACAGGGACCGAGCTTCTTGTGTAAACTGCACGTGAGCAGCCCAACGATGCTGGGGCTGGACTATGCCTGGCCATGGCCTGATCCCAAGAGAGCTGGGGAGACCAGCAGAGCCTGAGGTCCCCTCCTGCTGAGGGGAGCACCTCCCAGTGCAGAGAGCATTGTGCCCCTTAGCATGGACCCAGCCTTTAAGGATGGGCTGTGAGAGCCAGAGAAGCTTTGGCCCATGCTGTCCATGCCTAAGGAGTTCAGGCTGCAGTTTATCTGAGAGTGCCAGGGATTACCAGATTCATTGAAGAAATTCTTACAAAGCAAGGCACATAGACGAGGCTCGATCAGACAGCCACAGTGGTACTTTGTGACTTGGAAGTCCATGAAACCATTCTGTTACAGCCCCAGTTATGTTACTAGACATATGACCTTGGCTACAGGCCCAAAATACTGATTCAAATGGCCATTAACAAATGCAAACAAGAAAGTTCAAACCTTGGCTAGACAGGACCTATGAAAACATAAAGTCAGCAGCCCCAAATCCAAACAAATGTGAGTGATGCTCAGTGATAGGAGTCCCTGCAGCCCATCATGACAAGAATTTGAAAACTGAATAAGGAAAAGAACCCCAACCAAAACAACCCTCGTCTTGCACTCGCAGATTCCCAACTCGTGGGCACAGACACATTCCTTATGAGTTGGTGTGTTCAAACTCCTCAGTCACAGCTGTTTGGTAATTTAAAATCTGTGGCCGACAGCAGTATGGATTTTACAATGTCATGCAAGAATTATTACATAGACTGTATTTAACAAACAACATCAGACAGTGATGCTACAGAAAGCCCCAAAAATCAGGAAACACTACATATAATTTTCTGAAGGATTTCAAGAACAGAATCACAGAATAGTTTGGGTTGGAAGGGACCTTAAAGATCATCTTGTTCCCCCCACCATGAGCAGGGACACCTTCCACTATCCCAGGCTGCTCCAAGCCCTGTCCAACCTGGCCTTGGGACACTGCCAGGGATCCAGGGGCAGCCACAGCTGCTCTGGGCACCCTGTGCCAGGGCCTCACAGCAAACAATTCCTTCCCAATATCCCACCTATCCCTGCCCTTTGGTAGTGGGAAGCCATTCCCTGTGTCCTGTCCCTCCAGCCCTTGTCCCAAGTCCCTTTCCAGCTCTCCTTTAGGCCCTGGAAGGGGCTCTGAGCTCTCCCTGGAGCCTTCTCCTCTCCAGGTGAGCACCCCCAGCTCTCCCAGCCTGGCTCCAGAGCAGAGGGGCTCCAGCCCCGGGAGCAGTCCCGTGGCCTCCCCTGGAGTGGCTCCCAAAGCTCCACATCGTTCTCATGTAGAGGCCCCAGAGCTGGGTGCAGTGCTCCAGGTCCCACCAGAGTAGACCAGAGAAACTTCTCCCTCGACCTGCTGGTGATACAGCCCAGGATTCAGATGGCTTAAGAATACTCAAAAGACTTCCAAATGGGAAAACTAGGCTATGGGAAAGAACTGCCTGGTAGCTTGAGCTTCACACTCAGATTTCATGGAGTAGTGCAAGAAGATAATATTTACAGAGACTATTTACCAAAAAAGGTTTGTTGTATGTTTAATCACATATTGTTTCCTACACTCATAAAACCCAATACTAGTTAGAAAAACATACAGAAACCTTCCACACTCTGTTCTCTCTCTCTCTCCCACAAAACAGCTGAGAGGAAGAAAATGCAAAAGCTGACTTTACCAACTCCCTTAAGAGGGGATCTATAAAGATGACGTTGCTCTTGGCTGCCTTGGTGTGTACCTATGCAAAGCAAATAAAAAATCCTTTCCATCTGGCTGGTGTTTGACTTCAGGCACACTAACAAGGCACTATGGAACTGAAGAACCCACCCCCAGAGAAACAGCCCAACAGAAGGATTTGCCCTTCTCTATCAATTTCAGTAAATAAAAGGACTAAAATCTCTTAAAATTAAACAGCTGAAGAAAAAAAACAGTAGTGCAAATACTGTTAGAACAAATACTGTTAGTGCAAATACTAAATAGAACAGCACTTCATTTGATTGCTTGGATTTGGTTCTTCGGTTTTTTTAAGAAAATTGCATTGCCAGCAAAATGTAGGATTGAAGAACCATTGGTTCAGTGCACCTTAAAATGGTTCCATATTCAATCCATAAATAACACTACTGGTACACAATTTCACTAAGGAGTTTTAAAAAATAACTATTTTTTCTCTGATGGTGGATCTCTTTGCTCAGTAAAATTTTTAAAAAACAAAATACATCACAAAAATAGCATCACGAAAAACATGACTAGGAGTTTGGAAAAATGACCTGGGAACTATGCCTAGTTTTCATGTGACTTTAAAAGGCTTTGTAATTATTTTTTTAACTTTACAAAATTCACATACTTCATCTCTCCTTAGAGGCTTTTCTATTAATAAAGACCAATAATTATGCCCATTTAAGATTGCAAAGGCTGGTCTCTCTGAGGTCCCTGTGATTGCACAGAATAAAAGCTTTTTCCTACTGTGAAACAACAGCCTAATTACCAGTGAAAGAGAACCAGCAGTTGGAGTAGGACTTTTTTAATCACCAGTAGTAATGGACGCACACTGTACGGAATGTAAATCCTGGAACTGTGCTTCCCACAGTCCCCAGGATAAGTGACAGGTGAGTACATGAAAGGCCTTCATCAGTCAACAAGTTATTGTGCAGTCTTGGGGAAAACGGTACTTGTACAGAAAAACAAAGGCACAGACGTCTGCAGCGTGGGCTGGAACAAAAGCAAGCAGTGTATTAACCACGTACCACCTGCAACCACGTTACCCTGGGAAAAAGAAACGTAGGATAGAACCTTGCAGGGAAGTGGTCGAGACAGTTACTGAAATTAAAAGCAAAACAGATACCCTCAAATGATTCTATTTCCCTCACGCTCAATAGTCACTGTTTCTGTCCAGCACTGCTGTAAGCTGGACTCAGCTTTGCCTTCCCCCCACCCAGCCCCAGCTGCCCCCATGTCCAGCCCATGGGTGCCCACGCTCCTGTGGCAGGGCAGGTCCTCAGCAGCCACAGGTGCAAAACACAAGGGCTAGGCTGAGGATTGTCACATCTCATTTCATTTTTAATGAGGTGACCCGCCTAGCTGATCAGGGGAAGCCAGCAGATGAAATCTTTTTGGATTTCAGTAATGCTTTCAATGCTGTCTCTCACAGGATCCCTCTCACTTGGGTAAACTCCCGCTGGTGAAGTGTGTGTTTTGCATTAAATGCTTTTGTTCAGAATCTCTGGAGGGACACTGTCTAGCATCACTGCATGGGCATTCACGGCCTTCCATATTTTCAGTCCTTTAAATTATGTATTTAAAATCCCACTTTATCTTTGTATTAATTCTTTTATAGTTTATTTCTTTACACATTTCCTATAGAAATTTCAGCAAGACCTGTATTAATACAATATACAGCAGAGAGAAAGGATGCATTAATTTAATTTTAGAGTCTAATTCAACTAATCATTAGAGTAATCAGAAGTCTCTTGTCATCAATTCTTGCCCAATAGTTTTCCCAATGCCTTCCAAACTCTCCCTTTTTGTATATTGCAGAGGAAATGCAGGTAAGACACCATCATAAATAGCACAAGTAAGGCATGAGAATGCCTTAAAAGCTTACATAAGAGGGTAGGGCTGTCTTTAAAACTCACTGGCACATTAAAACCCAAGGCCACACCCTCACTTGCCATGGACTGTACCCAAGTACGAAGCACACACAGGTTTCAGTCCACCTTAAAGTCCAGCTGAAGTCAGGAATAGCAGTTTGTGCTTTTCTTCACAGCTCATGCTGATGTGTAGTTGTGGGGGAGGTACTGAAAAAGTTCAGAAAGCACGGTTTAAACGAAAGGGGGATTTTTTTGGTTTTTTTCCAAAAAAAAAAAAAGAAAAAAAAAAAAAAGAAAAAAGAAAAAAAATCACAGTGCAATGTGGCAGCTGTTTATCCTCATGTGCACACTCTCTCAGTGGGCTTCACTCCCTGAAAGCTGCCAGGGATTTCTGGGCCTTCACGCTCCTTTCCAAATAAAAGCCTTATTACAGATCCTGTGCACTGCCTTAGTGTTCACTTCACATCCACACCAGGATCACTAAGGGTTTCACAGATGCTAATTTTGCCGGGTCACGGTTTTGCAGGAGGAGAGAGATGCAGTGAGAAATGACCAGCAGCCTGAACCCACTTGGGCTGTGCCTTTCCACACGGCTTCCATACAGGTCTATCCCACACAGGCAGAGATGTCAGCCTGAGCCCACCCTGCGAGCGTCATCGCCCAGAACAGGCTGGACTTACTGTGCCTGTACAGTAAACTAACACACCCACACTCGAGAGCTGGGCTGAGCACAGCCTGCCCACTCGCCTCAGATCCCTGCCAATCACACAGGGAGCCCTCAATTTCCTGGACAGTATGTACAGACTCACCAAAAGGAGATGCCCATGGAAATTTGGGCATTTGACAGCTCTACTAGCCTTGCAGGAAGTCTACAGGAGTCCTGTTTTCTTCCTCCTGGTGGTAACCATACCTCCAAGCTCTTCATTCTACAAATCACTACCCTGTCAGTGAGCCACACAGCACCAGATTGGACACATGACACTTCTGTGACTAAGCACCATCTGCTTCGTGTGCCAAAGAGCGATTCCACTCACAGCCAGCCAACACTGCTCTCCAGAAGACCACCAGTGGAAGTGATTCATGCCATTATTAAATAATACTGTGTTCTGCTAACAGAAGCACAAGGACCCATTTCTGGTTAAGAAAACACTGTCAAGGTCCACTGGTTTAATTTTATACTGAAATGGAAGCATATGGAAAATGGTGCCCTAGGGAATGATGGTATTCTCCTCAACAGATGTTCTTGCCAAAGGAAACATTTGGAAGGAAAGCAGGTGTGATTGATGAGATGGTTCACAACTGTAAACCTTGGCCACAACAGCAACACCATTTCCATTTCATTTCAGGCTATATCAAAAAGAAAGAAAAGCAATTATATTACTGTAACAGAAAGTCAGGATGGGAGGAGGGCAAACACACACTCATTCTGTGTCCTTACAGAAACCATACTGTGTGTTAAAATAATGCCTAGTAAAACCAGTAATAATTGAATAATCTTTCCAATAAAGTGTTATTATTTCACAAAAAGACCCCTTCAACATAATGATACTACAGTAACCAATTTAGAGCTGATTTACCACTACAACAAATCAGATTAGTTCCTCTTTTGTTATTACTACTGTCTCTCTTTACCAGCCTTAAGTTAATAACCAACGATTTCTTCTAGTCTATTTACTTGGTTGCTTCACTAAATACGCACTGAGCCAGGAACAGACCTACTCTCAAGAGATGAGGTTTTGTGGAAAAACAAGCATTAACCTCAGTGTTTCAGCCACAGCCAAAAATGACACATTAACGCTTCACTGCTTTTGAGATTTAAGTGCTGCATTTTTCCTCTGCTATGACCAAACCCCACCATGTATGTTCTGACAGTATCCACACCAGCTCAACACTTCCAGATTATGCTGAGCAGAAAGTAGCAAGACACTCGATACGGCCTCCTTGGGAAGACTGTGTTCTTACAAAGAGTGACCTTGGCAGATGCTCCCAGACACAGCATTTCTAGAAGGTATCAAGATAAGGCTCCTTCATTCTGCAGGATTCTGTATGATGTGCAGTTACCCTTGCAAATTAAGTCATAAAAACACCCGCTGAAAACCTTTTTCAACCCTGTCACTAAAAAAAAAAAAAAAAAAAAAAAAGGAAAAAGGAATCACCACTACTAGGCCATTTAAAAAAAGATCAGAAGACAGGAGGAAACATCAACATCTAGGAACACCCTAACATCACTTCCACAGCTATAACAATGAAGGTTGAACAAGTAAGGATGACAAAATTAGTTCACAGATGATGCCATCACTTTGGGATGGAAGGCAAATCCCGGAGGAATGGCAAGATCCCAAGAGCCAGGGCCAGGCACTGATGCTGCTCCCCCCTTGCTCCGAGGCTTCAGTGTCTCAGCTGACGAGGCACCGTGACCATCTCTGCACACTGAACAAGTCACACCCTCTACCTGTGCAGAGCAACATTCTGCTTAAAAACTGTCCAGATCTTCCATGCTGGATAAACCACTAACAGGTCACACCAGTTTATCTCTGCTTTCAGGTTCAAGGCTCCACTGGTATCAGACACTTGGGTGAGTTTTCTGATTCTGAGCCTCCAGCTGTCACCAACAACTCTAACAAATATCAAACCGATAAACAAGAGTCTAAATGCACAACCCGAGAGGCACCAAGGCTCATGAGCAGAAAAAGAACTTTTCCTGCTGTTTCTTTTTAAATAGGAAGCACTATCTGGAAAACAGAAATCTTTATTTTTACAGGTACGTTCAAAACTCAAGGGTTCATGCAGTTGCAAACTTGGCATGACTTCAGGATACTACAGATCTTAAAAAAAAAAAACGGCAAAAACTTGCAATTCAGAAGCAATATGAACACTTTAAAAATATTTACAAATTAAAGTGGGGGGGTTTTAATCTTTCTCTGTCTGAAGTTTCCACCTTGCACTAGTACAAGGTGTTGGATGAAACCTAAAAATTGTGACAATATGCTCCTGACATTTGACAAAAAAGACAAGCAGTAGCTCAAGGTCTTAGAAGAAAGAGATTCTTCTTGTGGAAGCCTCCTATGCGAGAACAACCAAGGTCAAGTGTAGGACATGCCAGATAATCAATCTTGTTCATAAACTTAGCAACCTTCATATTAAAGCATTTAGAATTCTTGCCATGTCACTCCTAAAGCAAAGCTGTGCTAAACCTTTATTCCTCCTCCTTGTTTAGTTTGCTGGAAGTCAGCTGAGATACAGTCCTTCGAGCCAACTTCATTCTCTAGCCTTCACAGCTCTCTTCCTTACAGTGACTTTTCCCTCCCTTGGCCTTTCTAGAGAGTTATTACAGACCTCTTGGCTTGCCAGGCTAACTGAGCTGAGGTCCAGCCTTGCTTTAGAAGCAAGATTCTCCTTTCACTCTGGTGGCCCTTCATGATAGGTTCTTCCTTTTTGAAGACAACTGTCAGGGCAGTCCATGCACCCAGACAAGTCCCTGCTGCTCTCAGGTGCTTGATTCCTCCATAGCAGAACAGGGACGGTTTTTTTTGACTGGCTGTTATTTGCAGTTATGCAGCATAAGCCCTACACGATCTCAAACCAGTTGAACCCACTCTTTATGAAATAAATGTAAACAGAACTTGCCAATATCTCAGTTTAAAGATGAGCTGACTATTCAGTTTAGGTTGGCTCCTTACCAAACTAAACCAAACTTATGGCATCCATGTGCTGGTTGAAATAACAGTGCTCACAGGACTGGCCATATCAATGTCAATGCAAACCTTGTGACACTAAGTGTGTGACCAATGCCACAGGGTAGAGTAAGAGAATTGCAGCAAGTGGATCTGGAAGTCACTGGGAAATATCACCAGTCTGCTCCCTTGCTCCAAGATAGGAGTCATGATTTTTAAACTATTCCTGACAGACCTGCACACAGCTCCAGTGAGCCTGCCTAAGGAATATTTGTCAATGCCTAACTGCTCTTAGTTAGAAAGGTCTCCCTGCTCTCTAACCTACATGTCTTTAGTTTCATTTTGAGCCCATTAATTATTTGCCTCTACAGGGTGGCCATTCACTCAACTCCTCCTTTAAGAAAGTATTTGTGGTTTTTTTCAGATACTATTCTTCAAATGGACAAACCATCTGTCACTACCAGCCATGTACCTGAGATCTCTCTGTGCTGTCATAATCACATGCTGGATTCTGAAGGACCAGTCCACATCTTTCTTCAAGTGAGATGCAGTGGTTTGCACCGGATAGCACGTGGCCAGCTACCCAAGGGAAGTGCCCAACATTTTGCACAATAAGGTTGGGGAACATCTTTTGAGAGCAGAGTTCATGGTTCACAACTCCCCTACTGATACATATCCCAGCTTTGGGAAGAGCAGAGCCCCAGCAGGTGTTCAACAGATTCTTAATTAAAAATAATCTGAAAAGCAGACATTGCATTGCAACACTCAGCACCAGCTGAGGTTAACGTGAGTGCTCAGACTTCGAGGCACAGGTTTAGTTCACCTGTGGGACCAGGTACACAATACAGCTCTAACTCATTTCCTGGTGCACTCACTCTGCCTTAGAACCACAGGACAAGGCACTCCAGTTAGAGGGAAAATGCAGGAAAGGCTACAGGCACTGCATCATTTGGGATATTAATCTTTCAACAGAAACAGCTTTTCAGAAAGGCCTGAGGAGGCTCACACATCCCAATTAGATACATCCCTCCTAAAGCAACACCTCAGAGGAGGTTCTGCATCCTCTTCTCCCAGCAACTGTGTTCACATCCAAGCCACCTGGGCCAGCCCACTCGTGTGCATCTCCCCCCAGCCCCACTGCTCTATTCATGTGGTGCCTGTTGTTCCTGACCACCGTGGCAAGGCAGGTGGCCAGGCAGACATAAAAGGTGCTGCTCAGAGCAGCAGCTGAAGGGCAGCATCGATCCTGCATCCCACCTGAAAGGCAGAGAAAGCGCAAGGACTTTCTCCACAACTCACTGCAAATGTAATGCAAAAGGAGAAAGTAATTCAGGCAAAATCCTACCCAGAGGGAAGAAATCCTCCAAGCCCCATCTCACACTGAAGACTCAAGCCAGCTCCACTTAGGTGAAGGAACCAGGAGAGGATTCAGACATCCCAGGAGAGAGGGGGATAAGAAGGCACCCCTGCTCTGACCACATGTTGCTGGCAGCTCCTGACCTGTGAGCTTGTCCCTTTCCACAGCTATCCATCCAAGACAACCAACTCCTCCTTCCTCTCCTCCCCAGTCATCCTGAGTCCCTGAGTCACCCTTCTTGCAAGCATTCATTCATTTACCGTATCTTCCCTGGGAAAACACTTGGAGTGCCATCTCAATTTTCCGCTGCACTGATGTTACTTGATTCCTTACCTCCCAGAAAAAAAACCAAAACCAAACAGCCAGTCAGTGCAACATGATTTCCAGCAACAACCCAAATTCAACCTGACACCAGCGGGGTGTGTGTCAGGTCCCAGGCTACTGCAGAGCCCTAAGGATAACCCGCTCATGGCAAACCAGCCGGGCAGAAAGCCCTGGCGTGCCTGACAAAGCAGAGGCAGTGCACAGCTCACTCATCTTAAGACCTTGATTAACTCTTTCCTGCACTGCATTTTCCCTCTGCTGTGTCCAAAGAGTACTGAATATTATGCAAACACTTGGGATCAAGCAAACCAGTCGGTGTTTGGGATAATCCCACTGCCTTTGCTCTGTGTGTTGGTGTGGAATGCCAAGCTTGCTGTTCCCAACCACTCACAGTTTTGCTGTCCTACAATTCGCTGCAGACAACAGCTCTTGTTGTTCTTCATGCCCACATTATGTAACTGTGCCTTTGCATGTGGACAGAGCTCTCCACAATCAGCTTTAACTGCATTTCCCCATGCACATTCACAGCAGTTTTGAGAAGAAGGAACATTAGGAACTCTCTCCTATGAATCATCCTCTTCCTCAATAGCACAGGCAACTGAGAAACAGCCTGTGTAGGAACAACTTGTGCATGGGAAGAAAAGGCCATAATGGCAGCCTGACCTGCAGCTGTGCTTTAAAAGAGGCTCTGTTACAATTCCATGTTTCCAAACAGGTCAAGTTATTCATGCAACGAGTTATGCAGGTAACAAGCCAGGCAACAAGTGAGACAGGACAAGAGGAAACAGCCTACAGTTGCATTAAGGGAGGTTTAGGTTAGATATTAGGAACCAACTCTTCACAGAAACGGTTGTTCAGCCCTGGCACAGGTTGCCCAGGACAGTGGTGGAGTCACCATCCCTAGAAGTGCCCAAAAAATGTGTGGATTTGGCACTTGGGGACAGTCTAGTGGTGAACATGGTGGTGGTGCTGGGGATGGTTGGACTTGATGATCTTAAGAGATCTTTTCCAGCCTTAGTATGTCTATGATTCTGTTTGCCCATGCCAGTTGAACAGACAAGGAGGGCAGTGCCCACAGGGCCACCTGGAGCCTCGCAGCCATCGCTATGTACCCAGCCCCAGCAGGACCCACTGATCCCACCACGGTTTATCTCCCATCCCTGAAATACCTACACACATGCTGCTAAACCAACAGATTTCACAGCAGGGAACCCAACTAATCCTTGCTTTCCTGCTCTGCTCCATGCCCCATGCTTTGCCAGACCCCTCTCCTTGAGCCTGCTGCCCTACGGACAGAGCTCGGTCCCATGGAGATGCCCCCACGCTCCTGGCCCAGCCCACCCTGCACACCAGAGACACATTTGCAGCCACCTCTGCCAATGTTTCATTTCTGATGATTAAAAAAAATCTGAATACATTCCTCTGAAGATGGTTTCAATGCTCCAAAGAGCTACTGTCTGTCATAGAAGAACCTGCTTGATTTTTTTTCATATTTTTAACTTCAGGCAGAAGATTTTTCATTAACTGCAGCATATTATACGGCACAGCCATGTCTTATGATGCACCTTGCATTCATTAAAATAAAAGTTTGATTTGAGACATAACAGTTTATATAAATTGTTATGTAAAGTGAGGAAAAGATTTCCTCACTCAATTTAATTTGCAGACTCTTGAAAAAGAAATTCAGGAATACTTCAACCAAAAAATTATGCAAAACAGATGGAAAGAATATAAACGATCTCTTACAAAAAAATAGGTGTGCACTTAAAACCAGAATAAAAAACACCTCTTAATTCAACTCAGCAGAACTTAACTAACTTAAAATGGGACTTTGAAGAAATTAGAGGAATAGGTCTGTTCAGAATAACTAAATATTTTCTGCGGCATTAGTAATTGGAATCCCTTACAATAGGGATACCCATTGTGAAGAATAATTATCTGGAAATAAACAGAGGAAGCACAATGAATTATCCTGTAAAGCCCAGATAGCTTCTCATTAGTTACTAAAAACTTTGAGGAAAAAACCAAACCATATTTAAAGGAAGCCACCACAGGCCCATACAGGTTAGTTTAGAGGACATCCCATTAAACTGAGAAGAGGATATAACTAATAATTTTCTTATTGTGGCTTTTATATGTTGGCTGCTGTTCCAAGGATGGATTAAATACCACGGCTGCTTGGTTGGATATGAAATTAAAAGCTCTATGATGACCCCTCATTCCCAGTGGGGCATTTTAGTTGGTTTTTCTTTTTTTTTTTTTTTTAATCTATTAACTACGCATTAGGTCCTCCAGAACATTACCCTGAATAAAAATGGTTTCAAATGAAACAGAAAAAAAATAGGATAGTAAACAAATACATCAACAGAGGTTTGGGCTATGATTCAACTGACAAATCTCCCAGATATGCACCCCGTGGACAACCGAGGGGAGTATTTGGCCTTGCTATGATAGACCTGGAGCCCTACAAGAACCAAACACCAAGACCATGCACCACAAAACTAAGACACTTCACATGAAAATAAGATTTTGCAACTTAATAAACATGCACAACCAATTTCTTCTAAAAATCTCATGAGCTCAGCCTGGAATAGGATTCAGTATTTCCAACTTTCAACTGTCCAGGTGATAAAGATAAAACACCAGTCCCGATCTGCAGCTTCTAAAAGGAACCAGGAAATACAGGGTGAAAAATAAATGCCCTTACCTACTGAACTTTCAAAGAAAAACACTGAACAACGCCAGGGTACTTTCTTTTTTGTGTTTAATTCCCATCACCTTACCTAGAGTGGGAGAAATTCAAGTGAGAGAGTCTGGAAGTTTTCTCCCTGAAACTGAGACAAGGCTGCCTAAAGAGATTTTTCTTATCACACCTTTCTCCCAAGATATTTCTATGGGACAAAAACACATTAATTCCCACTGCAATAATGTACACGTAAAAAAATATGTTATTAAAAGAGCATTCCAGGCACTGGCCCCGAGCATGCACTCCCAGCTGCTGGCTACAGAGATACAGCATGGGCCACATCAGTCCTTCCTGCTCTCCCTCAACTATAAATCCAGAAAATCTCTCCTTACCCTTTCCACTCTTTCAATTAACCTGATTATAGAAATAATCTGTGGCATTTCTCTGCTGCAGTGCAAAGAACTAGAGCAGTGGGCAGACTCCCTGGGGATTCAGTATCAGCGGCACACCATGCTGAGCCTTTCATCTGGACAAAAGCTTGGTTTTCATCAAGCTCCAGATGAGAAAGTTCTCAGACAACACTCAGTTTGTGTTAGCACTCTTGAAACAAACAGAATACGATTTACTGCAAATAGCAGTCTTTTTCTAAAACATGTATTTTTAGTCTGCAAGACTAAAATTCAGGTAGAGTACTTTAAAATATTATCCGTGGCATCAGTAAACTGGCATCTCTTTACAACAGGGTTTTGTATTTGGTATCCCTATTTTAGTCTACAAGATTAAAAATACACTAAATACTCCAACTCTTGTAGATTATTTTAGTCTACAAGATGAAAAATGTACAGGTTCGAGCTCTAAGAGGTTCCAAGTAGCTGTAGTTGAATTCTAGATCTCTCAGGAAAGGATAATCAGACGGATTCAGCAAAGGACTTCTTGCAGCAGGAGGCTGGATTAGTCTTGCCAGCAGATTCAGCTGATTTCCATGAAAGTCAATGGTTTGAATATCACAAAAATAATAATAATAATAAAACATTAAGATCTAGACATGGATAACCATCCCATACAAAGCCCCAGACATTTTCAAGATGGGAAAAAAACTTATGAGTCATGAAGTAATTCACTTAAAATATTTTAAAGCTTTGTTTTCATGAGCTTTCAAAATTAGAACTGTCATGAAAAATTTATTAACTGCAATGAAACAAAAGTTTCAGCACAGCCTTCATTGCAGCTACAATTCCATTTTAAAACCCAAATTTCTTAACTTTCTAGCACCTTAGAGTACGAGAGCGAATGATCAGCACGTCACACGCAGTGCTCAAGGGAGAGCTGACGTATCAGTTACAGGGTAAACTTTCCCGTGTTTGTAAAAGCCTTAGGTAGAACTACCTAACCAGTTCACAGCCCACCTAAATGACTCCGGGTCCTTTTTAAAGAAAGCACTTGAGAACTCACAAGCTAAAGATTTAATACTTTTTTTTAAATCATTCAACCTACCAGAAGCACATTACCTATTCCACCATGAATGCCACATATTGCAATTAATTTTCAAACCCCACGTACTTCAGAACAACTTTTAACAAAGAATAGTACTCATTGCCATAAATTCATTTATTAGTTCTGATATTTAGGAGGACACTGACAAATTTAGATTCTTGTATTTGTGTCACCTGTCCAAACACTTTATTATGGTAACTACTGCACATGTGTGTGCTCTTCTAAAGGAATGCTCACATCCATCTTACGGACAAGCCTTAAGCAAAGCCCAAGAAAACAAAGAGCAAACACTTGCCATGAATATGAAAGAAAACAGCAACCCAACATTGAGACCAAAGCAACCTAAATCCGGTCAAATCCCTCCACTCTTAGGGAGGCACTTCTTAGGGATTCCCCGCCCTCCACTCGCAGTGTTGTTCCCAGGTTTATCCCACATCAGCTACTGAACAAGGTGCAACACTAAAAAATGAAGCCAGAGAGCAGCTACAATGTTCCTTAAATCAGTTTCATAAAGAAAGGTAGAATTACCAGAATATTCTCTGAAAAGCAAAGGAAGCACTCGAGCCTGTATTTTCACCTCCGTATCTAAGGGTAAGGAGAAGTCAACCCCCTGAACTCTCTACCTAATGTTATAAAAATACATCTATTTGCAAATATACTGATTTTGCCCGGAGGTTTCCTCGCGGGGTTACAGCCCCAGCCCAGGCTCACACACCGCTGCATACTCCACCCAGCTACAGTGCTGCTTTCGATATCTCCCATCGGTTAAAGAAAACTCTGCGTTCACTCTGATGGTGCCAGATTCTCAAGGCCTGCCATCATCCCAGCACGACCACTGCTCTCAATTATTTTTAAAGCAGATAAATTTGCATGGGAATTTTGGGCAACCTAAGAATAAAAGCTTCTGCTCTGGGAATGCTACTACAATTCAAAATCTGTCACATCCTTAAAGAACAGGCTAGACAGAACGCTTATTGAAACATGCATAAACCCTGCCTCAGGGGGGCTAAAGCTTTGGTACACAAGCACCTTAGAAGCAGTATGTTTCTTTCCTAACTTTTTTTTTTTTTAACTGAACATGTTAAAAACAGGTAAACAGGTTTTATAACTAATTATTCATCTGGCTGTCTTTGACCTCTATGACTAATTAACATTCCAGCATGTGTAAGATCTTCCAGTTAAACCAGTCTCTCAATTTTTTCAGTCACACACAAACACTCTGCTGTGTCACAGATTATAGATTATTGAAATATGTATCCTCCAAGAAAAATACACACAAAACTACCGGGAGTTTGGTATCTGGCACCAACTTAATGAACTTAGGAAGAGCAAGAATTCCTTTATGGGAAGGAATTGTTCCCTGTGAGGGTGGGGAGGCCCTGGCACAGGGTACCCAGAGACGCTGTGGCTGCCCCTGGATCCCTGCAAGTGTCCAAGCCCAGCTGGATGGGGCTTGGAGCAGCCTGGGACAGTGGAAGGTGTCCCTGCCTATGGGAGGGGTTTGCAACTGGGTGAGCTCCAAAGTCCCTTCTAACACCAACCACTGTCTGATTGTAAGAGTAAGAAAACTCACCCTTTCTTGTTATTTCTAGTGGTTGTCAAAAACACATTCAAAGGTTGATATTCAGCCTTTGTTTCCTGAGGAAAATATGTTCCACAATACATTTAGTGAGTAAATTAGGGTAGCGACACGTGGCAACAAAACACTTTTCAATTTTCAGTAAACTTGATAGAAAAGGGAAGGAGAAATTCTCCAGTTGGACCCACTGAATACAAAACTGCAGCAAAAGCCCAATCCTGGTAGCTGCAAAACCCAAAAAAAGGGGCACTTTCAGAAATAACCAAACTGTTGAAGCTGCCATACAGGGAGTTCACATCCTATTAGGCACCAAGGACTCCCAGTGCCAGGGGATTTCATTAGTTACTCTGCTGACAGAAAGCCATTTGGAAATATGCCCTATACATCTTTCAAGGCACAAAGGTCACAGTTCATAAAACATTGCATTGTTCTCTCTTTTTGCACACAAAAATTAGCTTTGTGGAAATGTTTAAATGACTTTTTTCTAACAGAAATCATAAATTACAATTTCAACTGTAAAAATCAGAGATATAGCAAATAGCATAAAGCATACAAAATATGCACAATACATAAGCTTTATCAAAGCTTGTTTTTAACAAAAGCATTGCCAGCACGTGGATTGTAATTGCAGGAGCAGAACTGCAGTACCAAAGCATCAAAAAGGCAGGCAGAAAGATCACGACTATCAGTCATTGCTAAGAATCAGAAGCAACTATTGCACAAGAGGTTACAAATTGCCTTGCATCTTGTCTCACTTAGGTGCCACCCCCTTTTCCTTGCTTTCTCTGCAAATCCTGATTTCCATCTCAGGTTCATCAGAATGTTTAGACACCAGATGCTGTCCCAGCTGTCACCGACTGATGGTCCCAAGGCTGCACAAACACCCTGCACATCTGGGAGGCTGACAGGTGAAATGGCATCTCGTTGGATTAATCACAGGAGATAATTTCATGCAATTGTGAAGACGACCCTCTAAAGAAAAATAAGGGATGTGAGAAAAGGATAAAGGTATATACCTCATGGCAGTGCAGAAGCTGTTAAGAGCAGAACCATGTCCTTGTAACTTTTAGAGGGGTGGCAGAAGACAGGAAAGAGCAGGAATGAGAAGGAAAAAAGTCATTTAAACCATTTTTTAAAAGCCTACTGGGAAGTTTCTGTGAAGTAGTATCCATTTTATTAATAAAGCCTTCCTGAAAAGGCAGTGAGGGTGATGAGGCATTGACACAGGTTGCTGAGAGAAGCTGTGGGTGCCCCATCCTTAGACATGTTCAAGGACGGGTTGGATGGAGCTTGGAGCAACCTGGTGCAGTGGAAATTGTCTGATCCCATGGCAGGGGATTGAAATGAAATGGTCTTTAAGTTCCTTTATAAGCCAAACCCTTCGGTGATTCTAAAAATGTCAAAGGCAGGCAGGAAGGGGCTGGTGAAGCACCCTGTAACCCTTCCCTAACCTGTAACAAAGCCAGACCAGCATCAGCCACACCCGCCACACACAGAGAATGTGGGGTTCAGCAGCAACGCTGGATTCAATTTTCAGGTCCCAAGTTAGTAAAGTGTGTATTTTTTGTGGTGTCCTGCTTGGACAAAGCCAACTGCCCCAGGCACAGACCTCCCCATTTCAGTTGCTCTCCATCAACAGCTCCATGCTGAGAGATGCCCTCCCACCATGGACTACAACCTCTAGCAGTGTTTGTTATAAATGGGGTTGTTACCCAGCAACACCACAAATAAAAAGAAGAAAAAGTCCAGATAGTATTTGTGTGGCTAAAATCAAATACCCAGTCCCCTCTTTGTGGCAGTTGCTTTTGAATACCCAGGCTTCATCATACCAAGTGTCTCATTTCACACAGAAAAGCCTTAAAACAAAGCTATGGAGCAAAACTTCCTTTGAAGCCCACAGGTGAATAAGCCTGAGCTTATCTCCTTCCCTCAAACTACCTGGGAGATAACTAAAAAAAGGATATCCACACTTCAGTAAATGAAGCTGTATTAATGCCTGTGTGCTACTTAGAGGAAGAATTGCTGTTTCTAATAGTTTGGTAGCTTTAGTGGTTAAAAACTTGCCATGTTAGATTCATCTAAGTGAACAGATACACATACATCTTAATCACACGCGTTTTAAGCATTAACTGTTTCTCATGGTAAGGGATGTCAGCCTCTCATCAAAGCCCTCCCTGTCAGCAGCCCCTGTGGGGATGTCGTGTACTTATTGCATGGCAGGAGAATGGGCTCTGGCAGAGTGGTCACAAGTGGGGACAGAAATTCAAGCAGTCAAGTCCCAAAAAGCACCAATTATTCCATTGAGTTAAAAAGCCATTTCACTTCCCTCTCCCAACCACAGTTATTTGCTACAAGTTTCTTCTTTCTATACTTTGAAAAGAAGGCTTGATCCTCTTCCACAGAAAGGGGTCAGAGAGCTGTCTACAGCCCAGAGGAAGCCACAGCATGCCTCCATAGCATCTTGTATCATGTGGGAATCCATCCAGCTGGCTTAATTTAACATGAGACTGTAAAAATAAGGCATAAAATTGATCTGGGTCCAAATACACTCTCCTGAAGGCACCTGGGGCTCTGACAGCCAGTCCTGCAGCTGCCAGCACGCTGAAGGCTCTGTGCCTTTCCTCAAGGTGAGGTGCCTGCGAGAGCTCCAGCCTCCAGCACACGCCCCAGTTGGTCTCAGCCTTGGTACGTGCCCCCTGTGCACAAACACAGCTGGGACCCAGAAATTAACTCTGCAGCCATTCCTCAAATTGCACACCTATCCCATAGAGAAAGCTGAGTGATGGCACCTACTCTCCTCTTACACCTGGAAGAGGTCCTGCCCATCTCCCCTGCCACAACACCCAAACGTAGGCTAAAGAACTTACACCAAGAGGGGAGATTCATTCCCAGCTCCTCTCACATGTGCAAGGGTCACTGAAGCCTTTACCAAACCCCCTAAACTACCACCCTGGCAGCTAAGGAAAGAATGAGGAGCACACCTCCTGCAACTTCATGCTTTCAAGACAGAAGATTCTTCCGTTCTTAGGAAAGGGTATCCCAGGAGGAAATGCTGGAGCTGTTGGACAGACAGCAGTGTTTCACCACAGGTCTGACCTCTCTTGAAGGCAGTTCATGCATCTGAAGACGGGGCAACCAGGTGTTGGATGGAGCCTTCCCCCCAGCATCTGCTCCCTTGGGCCCCTGCTCAGAGCTAATACAGCAGGCAAGTTCTGGCTTACCCTGCCTAACAGCAGGGTACAGGGGCACTGCCCACTTTCTTAGGATGCTGCCCTGGATGCCCACATTTATCTCCCACTGCCTGATGTGGGTCCAGTTCTTAAATGGAGACTCCAAAGTGAGTTTTCTATTTAAAGACCAAGCAATCACTGCTACTTGACACCCATGGGGCTCTGAGATCCCAGCAGACTAAAAGAATTTATAGTTCAAACTTGCTTTCTGTGACTTTTGTCCAGTTCAGGAGTCTGCCATACATCCAGGGATGAGCGGATTATCAGCAGAAGCTTTCCTCTCACTGTTTCTAAAGGAAAGTTACACAAAAATCCTCATTTGTTTCCTGGAATGGTACTGTGTGAGCTTCAACAGGGCCCTTACAATACAAACAACTCCCAAATATTGCTTTATGTTCCCTCTTCACTCACCCCCCTCTGCCTGTGTTGGATGTTCCTGGAGATCACGGGCTCCAGTTAGGCTGAACTGCCACAATGATTTTTACACTCATTAAGGTCAGTGAAAGATGTTACACAAGGTATCACAACTCATGCAAGGAAAAAAAATGTTAGAAGCCTGGAGGGCAGTGGGACTGCTGCTGCATTCCCAGAAGAACACAATCCAAGAAGCAGCATCACAGATAGGATGTGAACAGCCATTCTAGGTCACTCTTCCCAATTCATTTTGCCCTGTATCCTATGGCTTAAAACAAGTGCTTTCGTATTTTTTCTATTTTTCTATTAATTTTCTATATGCACAAACAGCATCAAGTACATGCAGATCCATCCATGTCAGTCACAACTGTGCTGTTTGCCACAAGATATGAGACGGGGCTTGGAGCACCCTGGGCTCGTGGAAGATGTCACAACCACGGCAGGAGGTTGGAACAAGATGAGCTTTAAGGTCCTTTCCAACCCAAACCATGCTGGGATTCTATATTCTCATCCTGCACTAGCAATCAAAGGCAATATAAGTGTTATCATAATTGAGATAAAAACAAGTCCATTTCATTCGTGTAACACTCGCTTTATTATCTACAACAGCTCTCCAAACACACAGTGATATGAAAGAGAAACAAAACAAGTTCAGATGCACACAACCATGCCTGTTTTCCTTAATTGATCAGCAAAGCCTGGAACAAAACAAACCTATTTTGATAATATCTGGCTCTTGTAAAACTGATTCCAGTGTTTCAGCAGAGTGCTGCACAGGCCTGCAGCAATGAGCTACATCCACTGGAAACTTTGTGATTTCCCCCCCCACTCTCCCCAGGGTTCTATTTGAACAGCAGGATTGATTCTGCTCAGTCAAGCACCACAGCTGTTCCAGCTCCAGCCAGCACAATGGGGCACCTGAAATGCTCCTCTAACTGAAACAATCCAGCATCAGGACGGGCAACGTGAAAAAGCTGCTTATTGTATAAAAATCTGGAATAAACACCATAATTTTAATCCTTCGAGCACGCACTAGTGAGAGAAAGGAACAACCACCTCAGAAGCAGACAGAGGCAATGCCTGGTTTATGCTGCTTCTGTAAAATCAATACTCAGTTCTCAATACATGAGGTGACCAACTGTCATCTGTTCTTTTTAATAAAGCCTCTTTTTATAGAATATAGACAATTTTATTATTCAGCTAAAGAAAAAAACTCTTCCTCCATCTGTTTAGTCTGACTGGGTTTTAGGCAGTTTAAAGCATTTGAGATACACTGACACTACCTTTGGACAAGCCCTGTTAATTCAGGAATACAGAACATCACATTACCACGCTCAGTTCAGAACCACGGTTTATCAAGGCTCACACTTTGCTCAAAGTTAATGGAAAATACCTGACAGTTCCCCAAATCCACATAAATACATAAATTAAAAACAAAAAAAATCCCCAGACAATAAGGCAGCCACCATGCATACAGATTTACATTCAAAATCTCTGAATTATGATGAAACAAAAGGTCTTTAAAATAGAGAGAGATGGACTATATCAGGACTTTCAGAATCTGAAAAAGATTTATTAATAGTTTAAGTAACCAGCTACTGTACAGCCTCCTCCCCCAAAAAAGCATTACAAAACAGGACTGGTGTGTAACAAAAACATGCTCATTTCCTTTTAGGTTTTCATTTTTCCAGAAAAAATATGAATCAAAGACGTTAAGTTTACTTATCTAACCAAAAATTACATTAACACTCACATTAACTTTAGTAAGGTGGTGCTGAGACTCATCACAGGTTCAAATACCATTCCAAGAGCATCTAATTTTCCTTTAAAAAGAATGAAGATCAGATTGAATTCACATAAAATGGCCAAGTTAGAACTCCCCTAGTGTTACTTGACTCTGCCTTCTCCTATCTGTTTTCCTCAGAGTTCATGAATAAGTGGTTTGTAGCCCTCTGTAGCAAACAACTGAGGAACAGATGGTATTAAGTCTTCAGTGACTCCTTCCTTGACAGTTTAAACAAGAAGGACATTCCCAGAATGTGGCCTTTCATTTTGCCCATTACCTCCACTGCATATTTAACCACTGTATCACACAGCCATATTACTGTACTAACACTATACAACCAAATTATTTTCCAGAGGGTGTAATTTCTTTTTTTTTAAAGCATTTTGGGGATGATGACAAACTGAAAGAACAGGTAATACCATTCAAGACCAAGATGGAGCATCTCCCAAAAAATAAAATTCAATATGAGTACAGGTATGAGTTTACTTATATTTCTTTAAGGGATTGAGTAGAAGAGACATCACCACCCCGCACTACCTGCATGTCACATAAGAGTCACTCCTGAAAGTTTTCAGTGCACATTTATTACCAGCTGATTTAAAACTCAGTCTAGGTTCACCAATTCCTACAGACAACTAAATGGGAAATAAGATGCTTCCTAAGGCTTAGAGGTGTTCAGTGGCATGTGACAACTTGTATCCACAACACAGGTGATGGCAGGGGACAGGAAGAACAAGCAGGACTTGTGATCCACTCCTTGTCCCAAACTCCCAGTGTCTTTTACAGGGCATTGGCATTTGCATGTCAAAAGAACCACTAAGAAGCTATGCAGCTAATTCTGAATGGACAAAATTCCTAACTAGCAGAGTTTGGGTAAGCATAATGCCAGAAGGAGATATAGACCTGATTCCTTTGGAGGACAATAAGATTTTGATCAGGGATATGGGAAGTTGCCTATGGTTTGAAGATTAGTCCGTTCCAGAGCAAGGGACCAGTCTAACACATAAAAGGGGCTCTATTTTGTGGTTTATGTGGAAACTGGATTTAGAAGGATCTACAAGTACTCTTGTACTGGTGCAGACTCCAGGCAGTGCTGCAAAGAACGTGGCTGTGAACCCCTCCTGCAGGAAGGCTGACCTCTGCTTCTGAGGAGGCAGGAGGGCAGCAGGAAGCAGAGAGCTGGTTCCCTCCTTTCAGAGCTACATAGGAATAGCAAGGCACTGGATTGAAGGTTGTTTCCAGTCGACTTCTCAACCCCACAAGGAAAATCCTAGGCTGCCCTTCTTGGCCAACGTCAGTTTCAGGCACACCAAAAGCAACACTGAGATAGCACCCATGCTGTCCACCAGTGTCACTTCAGGGAAAAGATACATTTCCAAACACAACTTCAATATCACATATATAAACTTAAACATGAAGAAAAACAGTCCTGCTTCCACATGACCCTTTTGGATATTCTCCAGCTGCTGTCTGCAAGCCCCTCCTGTTGCAGTGCAATGAAGATGTCTCTTCCAGCAGGAGTGCCAAGTGTCACACATCTCGCGTGACACACCTTTGGCTGCCCTTTCCTCACACCTGTGGCCTGTCCAAGGATCACAACACATCAGCACTTAGCTTATATTTATGTCTTCTGGCCAGCAGACCTAGCCCAGAGCTTAATGCACACACAGGTAAGTGTCCTGCTGCTGGCCATCAACAGCCATACAATGGCAAATCTAAAACCCAAACTTCTCAGCACCCGAACCCACAGGAACCACTGCAGTAGGCTCCTGAGGCAGGAGAGATTTAGCCCTACCTCCTCTCCTCAACAATGCCTTTGCACCCAACCCTTACAGCAGGGCTTCTACCTTCCACCTACCCTTCCAGAAGACACTTTTTCAAACCTCTGCAGCATCTCTAATCATTCAGACTATCAAAACACATTAACTCCAGTAGCCAACATCTTTTAGCACATCATTACCATTGCCTCTAAACTTTTAAACCTGTGTTACACCCTAACCACAAAACAATACCATCAGTGCAAACGTTATTCACGTCAGGCTGTGTATCAATTGCAAGGGTCACCACGGTGACCGCTTCCAACATCAACTTTTTCCACCCCCCATCAGCTGTGGATACGAGATGACCAAAGGGACCAGAAATATCCTTTACACCAAGTTTTGAAGTCATTTCTGCTTATGGCAACTGGATCCACACATTTAGCATGAAGAGTTTCCCCAGAATTAAAAGAGCACACAACCAACCTTTAGGCACAATGTGCTCAAAAGCAAAAGAAAGGAGTTTTGTGTGATTCACAAGTCGAATGTGAAGCCTGACCCAGCTCTATTTCATTTACTGAATTTGAGAAGCCATCTATTAATAGTTCACTACCATATCCCTGCCCTGCTTCTCCATGCCAGGGCAACAGCTCTGCTAACAAACACCAGTGATACAGGCACACACTTACATACTGACACTGTAAAGCACAGCTAAACCAATTGTTTCAATTTAAACAGATGACACCTTCACAAGAATTAACTGGACACAGACAAAACTGGTCTTGGAATTTACTTACTGTGAGCAGACAGCAATACCAGATTCAAGCTTTCAGGTACAGTCTCTCTCTCCTTTCTTCTCCCAGATTTTCTAAATTATTCTGTTCATTTACACTACAAAGTTTACCTGGCCAATAAATTACCAGCACAGATAGTAACCTGCTACTATTTCAACATCAGATGAATGCTGCCAGCCAGCAAGGACACTAAAAGCCAAACTACCACACCTGTGGAAATCCTGGAGTTACTACCCTTTTCAGGAAGAACCACCCTGGAATTTCGATACTGGGGCATAAGACATCCTCCCTCTTCCACATCATTAATTCTGCCAGCAGTGACTTGGCAGCTAAAGCAAAGCAAACTTGCTTTAACACTGTCCATTACATTGGCTCCCACTTGTAAGCATGCAAACATAGCTGCTTACATCAAAACATCTGAGCTATAGTCCTCGATGTCTCTTACTATTGCACATCTCCTAAATGAAGATAAGAATGAAAACACTGCTTAAAATGTTAAGAAAATAGTTATATAGGGATCATAGCATGCTCTCATAGCACACTTGGAAATAAATAGCTTTTCCTCCCTTCCCTGCTCCAAGTTTAAATTTTGCTTCAAGGAAAGGTTATTGGCCTTAGAAACAAACATAGGCAAGTTCACTCAGGTTCAGCATTAATGATTTTAAATGTCCCTTTTATTCACCTTGCATCAAAACCAAGTCTAATTTCATCTTGTACTTTTAGACCATTCATGCCATATGAAAATCAGGCATCCAGTCTGGCTGAGCTTCTCGTGTAGAGGGACAAAAACTGAGATCAAGAAAATTCATTTGATTCGTATGCAGTATTAATATGGGAAGAGATAATTTAAAACATGTCCAGAAACACATCCACATTTGAACTTCACTGAAAACTAAGATCCATGCCCTCCAAAAACCTGAAGCTCCCAAATAACTAAGTCACTTCAAATATACAGTGTAATATACAGTGTAATTCCACATTTTTTCCTTGGGTTCAAGCAGTTTGAAGAGATTGGTAGTGACATTAAAGCAGAAAAGTGCTATGAAACCATGAATTAAAACACTTATTTTAAAGATATTTAAGTTTTTCTCTACATAACTATAGCGGAACTACCAGAAGCCCACAGCAAGTCTGTGAGTGCAGGAAGCAGAACACTGCTACTAGGGCAGCATGGCTGTTCCTGGCTGTTTTACCATTGCAGACCCACAGCTCGGTGGCCATTGGAAAATGCTGTCAGAACTATTCTAATACCCAGGATTTCTCATTTCAGCTATCTGGGTGTGGAAGGAGAACTGACCTCTGCTCATCCTTTGCTCTTACACAGCTGGCCAAATACCTCCAACATCCAACATCTTGATGCATCTTGGGACTGAGCTCAGTTCAGGACTCCCACACATTCTCAGAGCATGGAGCACCTGGGCACCAAGTGTCCTGCATCCATCTAAGCACCCTTATGCACTGGAGAAAGCCTGGCTTCCCTGGGGTGATCACCAGGCATTTCCCACCTTCCTGCAACAGCAGGATAAGACAGCCCAACTTTTCCCCATTTCTTAACAAAAAAATTTAAAATTAAATGCAGTGTCAGTATTCACAGTCAAAGCAAGAACCATAAAGTACAATGAGGCCCCTGCATTTCATAGTACCATAGTATTCTTTGCAGAGTCCCTATATATTCCCAAAGGGAAACATGATGGGCATTCTGAAACCATTCATCTAACTAAAAGGAATATTTGGCTTGTAAGCAGGGGAGCGGCAAAGCCTGTATTCCTTATTCATGACCCAACATTTTACTTAGGAGTGCAACACTTCAATAGTGTTTTGCCAAAGCCTCACCACAGTGATTGTATGCCATCAATTAATATTAATTACAGCTGCTGAAAACCTTGGAACGCAAACCCTTCCAAAACTGCAAGGGCACACTAATCCTGCTCTGGCACTTCAGCTTCACGAAGGAACAATAGCCTTATTTTCTAGCTAGAATTCAGCTACAGCTTTCACCTCTTCAGACAGGTCTAAAGCCCAGATCATTTGGTTAGCGCTTGGATCCTGCCCTAATCAAAGCCATGATTTCAGTTCTGAACCCTAAAGCCGTCTTTTCAATGAAATAAAGCCACTGAACAAGAATGGCTCGCGAGGCCTTTGTACAGATGGACAAAGACAGACACACAGGCAACAGCACAACCGGGCTGAAAAAACGCTGAGCCAGGGCAGAGGATTAATGCCTGCATGGAACCTCAACGCTGCTCGCTGTAACTTCCCCGCTCCAACTGTAACCAGCACAAGCGCATCTCCCGAAGAAAAAAACTACAGGTTGCAGCAATTTTTCCACAAAAAGGCTCTGGACTGGGTTCTGATGGTGTGAGGCTGCAGAGGAAGGCATTTTGTCTCCAACAGCATAGTGATATGATGGCTTCCACTCAGTCTTCTGCTACCTATAGGGAACTTCAAATTTGTGCGGAGAAAGACAAATCGGGGCAGATCTAACTGGCACAGCTCACCAAAAAAAAAAAAAAAAAACATGAATAAAGTGATTTACTTGAAAGCACCATCTGAATGTTTTCCCTAAAATTCCCCAGCTGAACCGAGAGAGTATTCTACAAGTCAAAAAGCTGGAGACAACACAGCCATTCACACCTTCTCCCATCGCCTCCTCCATGCAAATCCAGCCCAGAGGCACAGGCTTTAATCCTGTAGTCGTTAAAGGCTTTTGTCATTCAATGAGGCTTTCCCAATCCAGACCAAAGTATTGGTTTCCAGAGTCACATACCATCTCACATTACCTCTGGTCTGCACACAGCGGAGTTTAAGGAGACCCAGCAGCCCCTGCCTCCTAGGGATTCACACCAATTTCTCTAAAGCAGCCAAATAATAGAGTTTTCCTTCCACGATTAGAGGCCTAAAGCAAATCCTTTATTAAATTGAAAATATCTAGCAATAAGATCTGTTTGGGCTGATGCACATATAGTGAAAACTAATGGGAATTCGAGCATTATACAGATTTCTTCACATGCAGTCAGTTCAAGAATTCCTAAGCTAGTGTAATTAAGAATAAGAAGGCCATTCACCAGGTAAGAAAGCTTTCACACTGCAGTTTTGCCTTCCCAGTCTCTTCCTTAGGTGTACATGACCCAGAGTCTAGCACTTCCATGCCGTGTCTCCAATACATTTGGCAGTCTTTGGTCATTAAAGATGTTCTATTACAGAAAATACGTGGAAAATACATCTATGTCAATCCCCCTGCTAGAGCACTGCGAAAACCTGGCATCGTGCTGAATTCTGGGTCTGTGCGATGGCTCTGCAGTGATGGAGCTGGCCTGACAGGAGCAGCATCAGTCTTTTCCTTTGGACAACCTGCCTTCCAACAGCATCCCAGTCACCATCCCTCAAGGATTTCCGTCTGCTGAAGTAGAAGCCTTACATATTCAGGATTCAGTTCCCAGCAAAGCCAGACAAAGCCCAGGCCTGCCCCCAGGCTTCCCTCCAGCAGCCCCCTTTTAAATCCCCTTGGCAATCCCCCAGGCTCCCCCATTTCCCCACAAACCCTCCAAGACCTCCCGGGTTGGAGGAGAGAGGGGTTCAGCCCCTCACCACCAGCCCACCATACCTTGCCTGGCTCCCGTGTCTCCCATTCTGCATCCCTGTCCAATAAAAGCCAGGGAATGCATGACTATGAAGAGAGAAGTGTTCCCCATAATTCTTATTAAGGGAGCAGTGCTGCAGTGAATTATGATTATGTTGTGTAATGAAATCATCAGCGAATAAAGATGTAACTGCACATCCATCCCCAGCTATCCCAGGCAGCCAGGAGTAATTTACAAAAAGATTGGGCCAACATTAAAATATAAACAAAAACCCAGGAGCTCAGTCTTATAATAATACGTTATTTCCATGTCAGTTTCAAATACCCTTGCAGGCCATAAAGCTCAACCACCCAGTGGGAGTTTAAAGACCCCAAATTATAATGAAGGGTTAAACTTCGTTTCACCTAAGTTACAGAGTAGCTCACGCTGAAAATAAAAAAATATTTTTACTAGGTTTTTCTCCTAGGTCTCATTCCAATGGATGCCAACGAAAGTGAGGTAACATGCACTATAAGCAAAAGAAAAATTAAGCATGTACTACTATGATTTTTACCAAAGGCTACAAAACCCACCAAGAACAGGGTAACAAGGAAAGACAGCATCTAAGCCTTCATTCTCTTTACATATTACTGGATGACTTCAACTATTACTGGATGATATTACTTCATTCTCAACATCTAGAACTTTAATGTAAAAATCTGCCTTTTCAAAAGGTATTTGGACAGCTAGGTCTTTGACCTAACCAAAGCACCGCACACATGATGCCTAAAAAAAGGCAAGTACTGGGGCGTATTGGGAGGTTTGATTCACCAGGACAGTGACAATTCCATGGCAGGGGAGAGGGAAGGTCGGGGGGAGCAGCTCCTCAGCCTTTATGAAGCCATAACACAAAAGGAAATTTTGCTCCTGCAAACGCACTCGAAATCGTTGGCGGTCGGTGTCACTTTAACCCAGAGCTACTGCCCCGAGAAGGGGCTGGGGCCGGGGACAAGCAGCCCCGCTCCGCTCCGCCCTTTCCCACGGCCGCGGGAGCCACGCGTGACCTTCGCTGCGCCAGGCGGGTCCTGCGCGGCATCCGCGGCTGGAGCAGCGCCGGGCCGAGGGGGTTAAGCGTGGGAGGAGTGTACATAAGGTGGTGGATCCGGAGCCAATGGGGATATTGCGCTATAGTTAGACACTGGATCCTAAGCGATGGTGACCATAAAGGCTGTTCAGGGCTGAGCTGCTCTGGATGACACCGGCACGGTGCCTTTAGTTCCCGGCTTATAAGGCGGAAAAAAAAAAAAGCACAGGAGGATCAGCTGGGCTTACCTGCAGTTCACACCACGCTACTTCCACCCACGTCTCCGTGTCCAGACCCTTGTAGACCGTTTTGAAGGATCCCCGCCCGAGTTCAATATCAAACTTTAGGAATCTGCCATCCGGCGAGGTGGCAACCGCTTTCATATCAGCCTCCTCCTCGGGCTCCTCTTTCTTAGCCTTGCCCTGGTCCTTGGCAGCATCCTGCGCCTCTCTCCGCTCCGCGTCCTTGCCTGGCTCCTTCTGCTCCTCGGCGCCCGCAGCGCTGCCCGAGGCCGGCGTTGCCCGCGGCTCTCCGGAGCACTCGGCCTCCCGGCCCGCCGCCTCCGCCGACCCCTGCCCCGCCTTCGCCCGCTCCGCGATTATCCTCCTGGTTTTGGGGAGCAGGATGATTCTCCGCTGGTGCTCCGCCTCGGGCAGGTCGAAGGCGGGCTCCTCCTGGTCCGAGTCCACCACGCTCCTTCGCAGGAACCGCTGATGGACCAGCTTGGGGTCCCTGGAGCCAGGGCCGCGGGGCGGCGGCGCGGGGGCCCCGGGGGCTCCCGGCGCTGCAGCAGCGTCCGTGTCCGTGGCTGCCCCGCTCCCCCCGCCGCCGGGCCCATCCATGTTCACGCCAGTCTCCGCAGCCGGGGGAGCGCCGGGCTCGGCAGTCGCTGGAACCCCGGCACGGCCGCCGCCTCCGCCCCGCCGAGGTGCCGCTCTGGCATCGCCCCCAGTTTCCATCCGATCCGAGGTGTCAGCGCCCGCCGCCGCCCCGGCCCGGGGGAGTCACCGCGAGCCGCGCCCGCACCGCCACCTGCGCGGGGCAGAGCGCAGCCCTGAAGCGCCGCCACGGCCCGGCCCGGCCCCCCGGGCACCTCCCCCGGCCCCGGGGCTCCGACGAGCCGGGCCCCCGGGCCGGGCCCCGGCCGCTCAGACCGGGCTCCCCCCTGTCCCCGGCAGGGGCGCGGCCGAGAGCGCCGGACGGTCGGTGCAGCCCCGGGCTGCGGCGCGCGGCGGGGCCGCCTCACCTGCGGCGGGCCCGCGCACAAAGGCGCGGCGGGGCCGTTACTTACGTGCGGAGCCGGCGGCTGCCGCGCTCAGCGCCATGCGCGGGGGAAGGCGTGCGGCGGAGGAGGGGCGGCTCCGCCGAGCGTGCGCCTGCCCGGGTGCGCGGCGGGGCCGGGGGAGCCGTTGTCGGTGCGGGGCTCCGCGGCGCGGCTCGGCTCCGCCCGCCCCTGCGCCGCAGCCCGCCCCCGCCGCAGCGCCGGCCCGGCCGCGCCTCCCGCTCCGCGCCCGGCGGCTCCGCGCCCCTGCCCGCGGGCACCCTGCGGCAGCCCCGCCGCGCCCCCCGCCCGCAGCCCCCGCCCCGCCGCCGCCGCTTTTTTTGTCAATGGGAGCGCTCCCGGGCAGCGCCCATTTAAGGCACCGGCGCTCGGCGGCCGCCAATGAGGCTGCGGAGGGTGGGCGGCCGCCCCTCGTTCTCGACCCCCGGTTCCGCCGCCCCGCCCGGCGCCACCGCAGACAATGGGAGGGTCCCGCGCCCCGCCGCCGCCTCGGTCCGCGCCCGACAGCGTCCGCCCCCTCGGCAGGTGCACACACGGGCCCGAGAGCATCCCCAGAGAGCGTCCTCCGAGGACATCCTCCCGGCAAGCATCCCCCGAGTGCATCCCCTCCAGAGCATCCCGCCGAGAGCACCCCTCGAGGGCATCCCTCCCAGACATCCCCTCCAGAGCATCTCCCGTGCAGGTGTGGGGTGGGTGCGAGGCGCGGGCCTCAGCTCCATCCGATCTCTGGATCCAGGAGGTGGCTGTGCCAAGCTGCCGATTATCACGGCTGCAAGCAAAGGGAAGGTGACTTGAGGGAAACTGGATACTCTTCCCACACAGCATCTTTCAGCACTCCTCAAATGCAGAACATGACCAGGGACTGACTCAGATGTGGCCAATGCAAACACCTCACAGCCCACCCATGCTACAGCAGGTCAGAACACATGACAAGCCTCACGACCTGGAGTTATCTTTTTTATTTTTTTTTCTTTTTTTCCAGGCAGTTCATTAATCACTCTATGAATACTGACCCCATAATTCACTGTGACCAACACTTGGAATTAGTCTAGATAGAGGGAAATTTGGATCTTGACACCCATCTGTGCTTTGAAGGACCCACCTGGAGCACTGCCTCCAGTTCTGGGGGCCTCAGCACAAGAAGAATATCTTCCTGTTGGAGCTGGTCCAGAGGAGGCCACAAAGATAATTGGAGGGCTGGAGCCCCTCTGCTCTGGAGACAGGCTGAGAGAGCTGGGGGTGTTCACCTGGAGGAGGGAAGGCTCCAGGGAGACCTCAAGGCCCCTTCCACTGCTTAAAGGGACTCCAAGAGAGCTGGAGAGGGACTTTGGGTGGTGGTCTAGAGTGCCAGTACAAGTGGGAATGGCTTCCCACTGACAGAAGGCAGGGTTAGATGAGATATGGGAAAGAAATTCTTGGCTGAGGGGGGGGGAGGCCCCGGCACAGGGTGCCCAGAGAAGCTGTGGCTGCCCCATCCCTGGAAGTGTTCCAGGCCAGGTGGGACAGGGCTTGGAGCATCCTGGGATGGTGGCAGGCAGTAGGAATGAGATGAGCGTTAAGATTCCTTCCAACCCAAACTGTTCTGTAACTCACCCTTAGGTGAGGTCAGAGATGTGGGACACTGGCTTTGCCAAAGGCTGTGCCCTGTGACAGCTGTGACATTTCTGCTCTGTAAATTCACAAAAGGACTCTGGTTGCCACTACTGCCAAGCTGCTTTTTCAAGTATTAGATTCATAAAAAAATACCATATGTTTTTATAATTAAAATTTAAGTAAATAAAGAAAAATAAAAAGAGAAGCTTTACCAAGTAATTATTCCCTGAGATTTCTGAGGGAAAGGCAGCTGACTGTCAGGCAACCATAATTAGTTCTTCTTTTAATTAATTAATTTTTAGTTAAGAATGATTTTTAAAAAACCCTTTTAGAATAAGAAACCAGGTAGTTATTGTCAATAGAATCACTGGTGTTTTATTTTTACAAATCACACTTCACTAATAATTCAGCCTCATGGATCCATTTGATCTTTTAGTGGTTTGCTTTTCAAAGTGTTCAAATATCAGTGATATTTCGAGGACTTGCAATTGTGGCATGAAACACAGATTTGTGTAATGTATAGAAACCCAAATTCCCAAACATTAGTCCTATATGCTGGGCTCTGCACCTCTCTGCAGATGGAGATTTGGTACACAGAGAGCAGTCTGCAGTTACCAGGAGAAATCAGGGAAGGTGAAGAGCTCTGACACCTTCTCCTACTTATTACATAAGTTGACCTAGAACTCTCTTCCTGGCAATGGAAATTCCCACCACCATGTAGAAAAAGGATAAGATTCAGGCTAATGAGAGGGCTAAATGTAGCTGGCAGCATTTCACTCTGCAGGTGGACTGGAGAAAATGGGGAATATTCTAGAGCTAATCAAATACCAACCCCAAAACCCACAATCAAGAAAAATATGGGGGGAAAAAAAGAAAAGAGACTGGATTTCCCTGTCTGCCAGGCCTTCTCAGAGGAAGTGGGAATCTGCACACTCTCAGGTAGAGGGAGCATCCCACCCCAGCCTCAGGAGGACACGTGAGCACTGCCAAGCTGCACCGGGGTCCCCTGACCGCTTCCGAGGGCTCCACAGATGAAACAAGACCTGCTCTCACAGCTGAGTTTTCGCTCTGTCTGGTGCCACATGGTCCCCAGGGCTCTTCCTGTGCCCATTTGTCTGCTGAAAACCTAGCAATCATTTGCATGTCACAAACTTAATTGTGATCCACTATCAAGTGCTCTGAGTCTGTTGCATGAATGATCTTTAATACTACTAAAATGGAAAGAAAAAGCCTCTTCCCACTTCTGCTGTTTGACTTTTTCCACGCTGCCCTCTGCTCGCTCTGCGTCCCCGGCTGAGGGAGCCGGGCAGTGGTGTGACAACGCGGCACCGCAGGGTCGGGGGCCACACCGCACCCAGGCAGTGCCACGCCTGCAGGGTGGCGCGGCAGGGCGTGGGCAGCTCTGGGACTGGCCCGCAGTCCGATCCAGCATTCCATGGCAGTTAACAATGGTCCATCCCAGCAGAGGGATGCTCCCCAGCAGACAGAGAACTTTTCCTTAGCCATCAGGAGCTGTCATTCCAGGCCTTCCTAAGTGTCAATGACCACAATGGACACACCTGCTGGGGAGAGATCCAGGGCCCAGTTCTCCCATGTCCTGTGCTCAAGCAGTCCCAAGCCAGCCCCCTGTCCCAAGCACACGCCTGCTTGGTGAGGAATGCTCAGCGAGTACATGCGGTGGACAGGAATGAAACCCAAAGTAGAGGCTGACTCACTCCTTGTTTCTGCCATCTATCCAAAGCCCTCAGCCAATGGGAACAGTCACCTACAAGCTACGCTTCTGTAAGGGAGAACATCTTTCCTGTGCAGGTGACCTCACACTGGAACAGGCTGCACAAAGAGGGTGTGGAGCCTCCCTCACTGGGGTTATTTCAGAACTGTCTGTGGACACAGTCCTGTGCCAGGTACTCTAGAATGACTCTGCCTGAGCAGGAGTGATTGCACCAGATGACCCACTGTTGTCCCCTCCAACCTTACCCATCTTGTGATAAGCTATTTTATTGGGTTGCCTCTACTTTCCTCAGTTTACCCAGAACAGAAGCGTGTTATTGATTTTCCTGCTGTCGTGTTTCAGCCTGTGCAAGCCAGCAGACACACAGATACAAGGATGTTGTATTACCAGCACAGCATACTACATCAGAGTGCTTTATTAGCAAAGGGCATGGAAAAAGATGAACAGTTGCAGTTTTCCTGATTGTTAGATCATCAACCATCATCAGAGTAAGCTGGAAGCAGCTTCACCCTTGAGAGCTGACTGGTATGCAGATGGCATTGGAAATTATAGCACATTTCAACTAACAGGCAGTGAAGGTGCTACCTCAGACAGTGACCTTAATCAAGCCCTTAACTCGGAGAACTGCTCTTTGCAGGAATGAAAGCCAAGATGCTCATCCCCTGGGTGAAGTTCTCTCTCCGTGCATGGCGCTGAGTGAGACACACGTCGCCCCAGAGCACAGATGGGCATTTCCACTTGACAAGTAGATTAACACAGGTCTGTCTTTGACTCCTCTCACTGCTGGCTGGAACAGTCAGTCACTCACCAACACAGAGCAGGACAGATTGTCCCAGTTAATAGCTAGTGTTAGTTTTAAAAGGGAGAAAAATAACCATTTTCTCATAATAACAGCCATTATTTTCTTTCTGTGTTTGTTAGTTTTGAGTGAGGAAGTTCAGTCCAGTTCGACCAGCTTGACTTTCAGGTTCTCAGATACTGAGAATTTTTTTATTTGTTTAAAATAAATGCCTGCAGGGGACCATGGAAACCTCTATACTGGCCTCCACTTTTCTAGTAACTTGGTTTTTTATATCATTTATAACCTGATTGAAATCAGGTCAGATACCTATTGAGAGCTACTTTCAGTTGCACCCAGGGTATGCTCTTACACCTGCACATGTGCTATGGGCCCTAAGGTAGTGTTATGTAGTAACTGTGTTTTCTTTGAAAGAACAATAATGATCATTTAAAAACCCAGTTTCACAATATATTCTCTGTTAGGTCATCTGTGTTCTGTTCTATTTGTTTATAGAGACAATATAGATACAGTAGTTCAAGTAGCATAGAATCGTAGAAGGATTCAAGGTCATTTCATTCCAACCTCCTGCCATGGGCAGGGACACCTTCCACTATCCCAGGGTGCTCCAAGCCCCATCCAACCTGCCTTGGACACTTTCAGGGATGGGGCAGCCACAGCTTCTCTGGGCACCCTGTGCCAGGGCCTCCCCACCTTTATAGCAAAGAACTTTTTCCTAAGTGTCAGTTGATCTCAAGTTAATGGTTGGACTTGATGTTAAAGGTCTTTTCCAACCTTAATGACTCTAATTCTATCATTCTAAGTCATTGAGTTAATACAAAATAATCACAAAGGTGTAAAAAAGCATGTCTGTATGTCAAAATGATGGATGCAGTTGGCAAACTCACCTTGCAGGTCAGGGAGCCAGGCAGCAATGGGTGGGAAGGTGTGTGTCACCCTCCTCAGGAGGGGCTGAGCTCCATTTATCTTTGTTTGTCCTGCAGTGTGACGCTGGTACAACACATCACTCCAACATGCATGACAACCTTAGACTGAAAAAATGTTCCATGTTTTTAATTCCTACAGATTTTAATAGGCATAACAATATGCCACCACATTACCTCTCAGGTTCCTTAAATAAACAAGCTTAATGGTGCTGCTCAGAAGTTAATGGGCAGTATCTTCATTGCTGTACGGATTTATGAGGTGTGATTGCTGCTCCCCAGCCCAGGAACCAGCTGTGCCCAGGGAATTCTGTTCAGGCCTCCCTGAAGGGCAGCTTAGTCAGCAAAACTACAGTTATTTTACAATTCTATGATTTCTATCAAGCATCATCTCTCCATGCCACATCATGAAGGTGAGGTTTATTTTCCAGACAGGCAGCCTGTCACCTTTCCCACCCCAAATCTGACCAATGATGAATACTTGATTTAAAGTTACAGCATAATTCCAAAGTTTGTATTTAATTATTTATCTGCTTTTCTTTGCCAGAAAACAATGGCTTTCAGCCTGCCATAAACTCAAATGAATGACCCAATTAATTTCCCAATGCTCCTGTGTGGCCACAGGGATTGCAAGAGTTCAAAGAGCAGATTGGGTTTTTTGAAAACCTCTTCCACTTCTTGTGCTGTTTCCTGCTGGGATCCCTCAGGTACCTTTATAATGAAAACAAAATAAATGGAAAGAGCAATGTAAGAATTAGATCAAAACAAGGAACAGAGCAAAATAGACCAAATCAAGGAGTTGAATGCAACACTTAATAGCACAGTTAGGACTTTCCAAAATGTTTGAGTTGAGCAAGTGAATAGCCTTTACTTTTTATTTTTAGCATGAAGCTGTATTTTATCAAAAGAGCCCATCTAACATATTGTGTTGCAAAATAGGCAGATTTAAGATGTAATGACAGTGCCATTATTCTTCCCAACATAAAAGATGGGGCATAAGTTCTTCTAACTTTAATAAGAACATCTGCTGATCTCGTCTCCATGCAACACTGCTCGTTATACTGAGCTCTTTGATCCTGGCTTTTCCATGAACTGAAGAAGTGGTGAGAGCACAAAACCTCAGCACAGAACCCTCCCTCCATGCAATGTGCATTTAGTGAAGGGCTCCTGTCACAAACGAGTCAGAACCAGCACTGTGCTGTGAGGATCGCACCCATTTGCCCGACTGGTTCCAGTGACTCTGAGCACACCACTGTGAGGAACAGACAAAAGTCACAAGTACCTCTACTATGGATTAACCTGAAGTTAAAACAATATTTACAAAGGTTAACCAGTTACGTAATATAGAAACTGTGTCACACGCGGATGGCAACGAAAGACCTGAGGAGTCAACGCCTGTGCTCCAGCCTTCATCCTCCACCTTCCTCAGGAGAGCCTCCTGTTTAGTACACTAACACTTCATTGTTAAGTACTTTTAAGTAAGCAGCAAACACCATTGGCTTCCTGAGGGGAGTCACCACATGGACACAGAGCTCCAAACCTGTTTAGGGGTCACAACAAGGACAAGGAACTTTTTGCAGTCCCAGGGTGGCTGAGATACATGATGCTTGAGATACATGACCAGGCCTTTCAGTCCTGACTGCTCTGCTGGCACTCTAGGGCATCATTGGAAAGCAGGCAGTACAATCAGGATAAAGAGGTCTATCCATAGACTCAGTGCTCAGACATGGAGTGTGGGCTACACAGGAGAGGTGGCCTTGTGTCATCTCCTGCAGTCGCATGCAGTTGCTCAGTATACTCTTGCTCTTCTCTCTGCTGGATCCCTTGCAAACATCTGAAAAAGTCATTGAATCAGTAAGGCTGGTAAAGCTCTCTAAGGTCATCAAGTCCAACCATTAACCCAGCACTGGCTTGTTCACCAGTAACCCAAGTGCCACATCTACACATCTGTTAAATCCCTTCAGGGATGGTGACTCTACCACTGCCCTGGGCAGCCTGTGCCAGAGCTGGACAACTCTTTCAGTGAAGAAATTTTCCCTATTACCCAATCTAAACCTCCCCCAGGGAAACTTGAGGCTGTTTCTCACTTGTTACTTGGGAGAAAAGAAACCCCCCCACCTGGCTACACCCTCCTGTCAGGGAGTTGCTGAGAGTGAAAAGGGCCCCCCCACAAGCCTCATTTTCTCCAGGCTAACTCAATTTAAGCTGCATCATCCTTTGGGGCAGAATTATATGTGTGGCTTTTTTTCTTGTAATAAGAATTAGTCACTGGTACACGCGTGTTGCAGAGTCACAGCCAGCTCTGAATTGCTTTAAGGGCTCCTAATAGAATTTTGTTCTTACTCTTATGCCTTGTAAAATAATGCTCCAGAAGAACGTTGATATATTACCAGTTTTCAGTATTTGATGAATATGTATGGCACATTGCTATGTCAAAATTTTCCTTCTCATCTGTCAGTCCAACACAACAAAAGAGAAATTGAGAAATACCACGGTGTAGAGAAGCTGCAATTATCGTTTCCAGTTCCCAAGAGGAAGCCAGAAATCCATTGAAGACACCTCAGACCACAGACAATAGATTCCAGGGCTGAGTCCTTTGTTCTTTCTCCTTCTTTTCCCTGACAACAGCAAAAGGCTGCACATGAATCCTTGATCTCTCTCTGCCTAGACAGTCAGCATCCTGCATGAGAAAGGGTTTAAGAAGAGCCTTTGAGACCTCCTAATTACAACATACCTCCAAAAATAAAAGCAACATATCTCACTTTGGGTACCAAACACCAAGGTCTGGGGTCCAGGTTCAGATGTTAAAATTCGGCATTTTGAAAACATCAGATATCATTCATTGGATGGTAGTATTTGTCTGGTAATTCAGAATAAGTAAAAGTGTTGGACAAATATACAAAACTAAAACCTGCAAGATTTGAAGAGCAACTAATTTATACTTAACAACAGATAGTTTAGATGACAACTGAGTGAAATTGGTGTAATGTCCTGAATTTCCATGTAGGCTCTAAGCACAAGTGCTATGTCTGAGCCAAGGTCCCAGTTCTGGTTTAATTGCACTGACTGGCCATTGATTTAAATGAAGGCAGGATCAGCATGTGATATAATAATTTCCCTGTTTAATTGTGCTCACTGTCCCTGTGCTTGTTGAGCAAAAACATGCATTCAAACAAATGTGAGGTCTCCCACCCAGATACATCCCAAAAATCTGCAAGGGAAATTAAAATATGATTTTAAATCTGAAAAAGAAACCAAACGTGACATAGTTGTACCCATCTCTCATCCTATATATAATAAATTCAAAGGTCCCAAGCCCATATTTTAACGTTTTTCTTTGAAATTAACACACTGTATATTTTATTGCTTTTAAGAGGAGAAGAGATGATCAAAGTCATTAGCAGCCAGGCACCAGCATCTTGCTCATTAGAATTTATGGTACACTTCTGGGTTTACTTTCTGGGCAGGGATTTGGCCCATTTTCAAGACACGGGGGACAACTGGTTGTGTAATTGAAGAGTAAGTTTACAAAACGATGTATGTGAGAGCCAAAATCTCTAAGCTCCACCAAGTGGCATAAGAGAGAAGGTATTGCCATAGCGTCCGAGCATTAGAATGGTTTCAGAGGAGCTGATCTCCCTTTATGTTGCCATAGTTAGGTGTGCAGCTACCTATGTTCTCTAATGTTTGGCCTTTGTTTATTTTTAAGGGGACCATTACATGCCATACAACATGTTTTAAATTCTGAATTTGACATGGGAAATAAGCCAGATATGCTTTGGTGTGCCCAGAGCATAGAGGGAGAGAGCACACTGGGAGAATAAAAGCAGCAACTACTGTGCAATTCCCTGACTGAACTGGTGTGATGGAGAGTGCGGTGGCAGGAAGAGAGAAGTCACCACTGCAGCCATGAGGCATCCAGGGTGCTGGCTGGTAATCACACCAGTCTGGGACTGTTGGCATGGCAGCACCACAAGCCAGGGAGGGAAGGAAGGAAAATTGGAGAGAAAAAAGACCTCAACAAAACAGCCCCAAAGAAAAAAGAAAGAGTGAAAAGAAAATGCAGGGTAAAGCGCATGAGAAAAATAGGTAGTACCATCTTACAGTATGGTTGTTAGGGTTAGGAACTTAGGGTTGGGAACTACTACAATCAAATTTGGATGTCCCATTTGAGCAGAAAAGCCCATAAGTAACTCACTGTTCTCTCACAATTTCTCTTCTCAGGAAGCAGGTCTTTGCCATCAGCAAAAATGTTGGAAACACTTTAGAAAACAGCCTCAAGAGATTTGATACTTTTTAAAGGAGAGTCTATGAGCTATTGAGACTTGTATACAGAACTTGTATGAAATGGGAGCACTGAGAGGCAGAAAACCCCTGGATGACAATGTGATAACTGGAAGGAATTGGATTCCCTGTTCTCCCTTCCAGATGCCTGTTGACTCTTGAAGTCAGAGTCATTTTCTGAGTTGGGATAACTAAACCTTTTTGCAGATACATTTAAATTCTTATTCCATATAACATCTCATCAAACAAACCATGGTTGTCACGGCACGAAGCTGGTCCAGGGCAGGTTTGGGTTGGAGATCAGGGAAAGGTTCTTCCCCAGAGGGTGCTGGGCACTGCCCAGGCTCCCCAGGGAATGGTCCCGGCCCCGAGGCTGCCAGAGCTCCAGGAGCGTTTGGGCAGCGCTGCCAGGGATGCCCAGGGTGGGATTGTTGGGGGGTCTGTGCAGGGCCAGGAGCTGGATTCAATGATCCTTGTGGGTCCCTTCCAGCTCAGGAGATTCTGTGGCTGTATGATTCTATGTTTCACCAGTGTCTTGCTAGTCAGACCAGAATGACTAAACCTCAGTTAAGCCCTGCAAGCTATCTAAAAATAATGTTAGATTTTAATCTTTGCCCAAGATAATTCAAGGTATTTTTCTCCCTCTCACATATTGCTTGTCTCAGTAATGTCAGGACTGACATTAAAAGAGCTTCCCTAACACAGAGGAGAAGCTATTACTATGTTACCAGGCTTTAAAGATGAATGCCTTTTAATATAAAAGTTTCCTAGCAACATGTGTTCTCAGCCCAGAATGTATTCCAGAGGCAGTGGTGCTTTCAGTGCTGTCTCTGTCTCTCCGTCTGAAGCAGCCACTGTGCTCTGCTGCTGTTCCTGCCTTCACAACCCACAGTATTACAGAACAGCAGTCTCCTTTTCCCAGGTTCAACTTCTCACTGTCTCCCACTTTGGTCTTACACATGAAAATATCTACCCACCCTTGTCTAGTGATGTGTATCTGTTGCTTTTCTTCAGCATTCTGAGGAAGCATCTCCTTTTTCCTCACTGAATATCAGTCTCCTGAGTATTTCTGGCTCTCACATTACTTAGACTGCACATGCTCCAAACTAGGCAGCTCTTTTATCTGTGTTTGGAGAGCTGTGGACAGCTGAAGGATGGTCCTGGACCAGCGCCAGCACCTACCCGCCTGCAGCACCACATTTTCCAGCCTTGGGCATGACCACAGAGCAAGAGCAGGGAGCAGGAACACCTTCCACAACAGGAACTGCATCCCACAAGAGAAATAAACATGGGAAAAGGCTTATCAAACCTGATTTTTTACATGATTAGGGAAGAAGAAGGAAAGGAAGAAGGAAAGGAGAAAGGAGAAAGGAGAAAGGAGAAAGGAGAAAGGAGAAAGGAGAAAGGAGAAAGGAGAAAGGAGAAAGGAGAAAGGGAAGGGAAGGGAAGGGAAGGGAAGGGAAGGGAAGGGAAGGGAAAAGGGTTATCCTGTAGCTCCTTTGAAAGGGAATCATCATCCAAAGGGTTATGCCAGGCCACTGAGTCTTGAGGAAAATCCTTTGGAGCGTGAGTGTGGAGACTCAGGTCTGTGGCAAAAGGTCCTTCTTCCCAGGAGCAGAGCCTGACCAGACCACCACCCTTCTCTGTCCCAGGATTCCCCTCTCATGACCAGGTCTCTTCAAGTGCTGAGAGAAACAACAGGGAAGGGCACAGGTAGGGAGATGGGATGCTGGGGAATTAGTGAAGGTCAAGAGGAAAAAAGAATCCCACCCCTGACTATTTCTTGGAGGAATTGGGCCCAAATACCAGGATTGTAAAGTGCAAACAGACAACTGTCTCCCTGGCAACTTGAAAAAATACTAGCAATAACAGTAGCGTGTACTGCTCCTCCCCTGGGAGCAGGGAATGCCAGCAGAAAGGCATGTTTAGGGATCAAACAGAGAAATTACACAGCCTCAGAGGGAACAGTGCCTTCTTCACACTGAGGTGCAGCTGGTCCTCAGCAACTGAAGGGTGGATGTCACAGAATCATGGAATCACAGATTGGTTTGGGTGGGAAGGCACCCTAAAATTCGTCTTGTTCCATCCCTTGCCATGGGCAGGGACACCTCCTACTATCCCAGGATGCTCCAAGCCCTGTCCAGCCTGGCCTTGGACACTGCCAGGGATCCAGGGGCAGCCACAGCTGCTCTGAGCACCCTGTGCCAGGGCCTCTCTACTGAGCTGTCTGTAGCTTGGGCTGGAAGTGCAGCCCTCGCTGGCTTTCACAGCTCCCAGGAACATTTGAGGACCTGCAGCATTAAGAATTATACAATGTGTGAAGGCCAAGTAATCCAGATCCCAAACGAACATTAGCTTTGCTCTGAGCACTTGTTGGTCTCAGAGGAATAGGAGGGCAGTGGGATTTTGGACAGTTCCCTGCTAAGTCAGGCTGTTCCAGCCCTAACTATAAGGAGGCAGGCTGCTACCAAACACTCTACACAGCAGCATCTAGGAGCAGCATCTGAGCTCTTTCGTGATCCTTTCTCAGTTATTTACTGCAACAACATACTAATGAAGTTTTGCAAACACAAGGATATGCAGAAGCAGCTGAGATACCACACAGTCGGTGGTTTTGTGATGCAGCATTTGCTTTAATGCACCCCTCAACAGCAGGTTACAAGACTGGGTTAGAGATCTTCAAAGAACATTACTTTCAATTTACTCAGTTCCTACATGGAGAAATTAATCTGTAATGTCACAGAATACATCTCAATTCCTTCATCTCACAGCAGTTCTAGTGGCCCACCCCATTAAATGAAGGTGCCTCACACCAGCTTGCCATCTCTGGACCCTGCAAGGTGCCACAGAGAACACAAAGCCAGAAGTCAATCACTGGCATGCAGAGCTCTCTGCCAGGGGCTGGACAGGCTTTGGAGTTGCCTTAGGACAGGTAGGAAACCTTTGGGTTTGTCTATTACACAGGTGGCCCTGATGCTGTAGGGAATATACTCTATACATTAACCTGCTCTCATTAGCAGCCACTTAATGTCTGCATATTATGGGATCTCCAGACTGAGGAGCCAAAGCTGCCCACAAAAATTCTAACACACAGTCCCTTGCAAGGGGAGCAACGACCCCACTCCAACTGCTTTGAGAATTCAGGCACCTGCATCAGAGATTTCTTCCATAGGCCAATAAGGACATGAGTCCCTTTGCTTTGATTAGGGCTGATGTGAAGCAGAAACAGCTTTAGAGGAAAAGTCCTCTTTGTGCATTGGGGGCCGGCGCAGGAGAGAAGGTCTCTTCATTTCCTTTGACCCCAGAAATCAGCCCCCAGACACCTCCATTTGGGAGCCAGTGCCTTGCTGAGCACAAATTCCTTGATACTGAATGTTACCCATCCAGCAGCATTCTTACAAGAGACAGATTTGGACTTGGCAAAGAGGAGGCATAACTGAGATTCCTCTGCTGAATGTCAGGGGTGTCTCACCCTCTCCCTTCCTCGGGGACCAGGCTGCAAACGGACTCCTGGAGAGTCTGTATTTTTCTTGTTTGTGCTAATTCTGGGATAAAAGGGACAGTTTTGGTTCTTGCTATGGGAGGAAAATATTCAGATAACCTTTACAGTGTTAATTGCAGCACACACAACCCAAGCTTAAGCCATATGTTTTCATTTGGCTCACAGAGCACACTCTGCACGCTCTCCTCTCTCCTTATCAGGTTCTACATCTGATGCACTTTATTTATAGACATCTGCCGTTCTCAGGCAGTAGTTCTGGCCCTTCTCGCTCTCCACAGCTCCCTGACAGGAGGCTGAAGCCAGGGGGTCTCTCAACCTCTTCTCCCATGTAAAAAGTGATAGGACAAGAGGAAACACCCTCAGGTTCCACCAGGGGAGGTCCAGGCCAAATATCAGGGGAAACAAATTCACTGAAAGAGTGGCAAAGCATTGGAACAGCCCCGGGACATGGTGGAGTCCAGGGCTGTTCAAAATAAGAGCAGAGATGGCACTTTGCAATGTGGTTTAGTAACCATGGTGGGATTTGGCTGAAGACTTGATAATCTTGGAGGTCTTTTTTAACCTTAATGATTCAATGATTCTTCAAAACTATGAGTGTTACAGCTTCTATCCTGTACCAAATGCTAAACAGGCAAGGGAAAAATGCTCCACAGCCCAGGAGTGCTGCCCTTCACATCTTACCAGAGTCACAGTAGTACAACAGCCACAGAAAATGGAATCCTATCATACCCTAGGCTCATATTCCTCTTCTGTTTCCTTAAGTGTGCAAGTAGCACAGAACCCCAGAATGGCTTGGGTTGGAAAGGACCTTAAAGCCCATCCAGTCCCAGCCCCTGTCTTGGGCTGGGACACCTTCCACTACCCCAGGGTGCTCCCAGCCCTGTCCAACCTGGCCTTGGACACTGCCAGGGATGGGCCAGCCACAGCTGCTCTGGGCAGCCTCAGTGCTTGGGCCTCACCACTTCACAGGGAAGAATTTCTTCCTAATATCTAATCCAAATCTACTCTCTTTTAGTGTAGAGATTTTCCCCCTTGTCCTATCACTATGTAAAAAGTCACTCTCCATCTTTTTTATAAGCCCCCTTAAGGTACCTGAAGGATGTATCTTCTCTGTTTCCTTCATGCAGGTGTAAAAGAATTCCTCCATAAACACAAACTTCATAAACTCATAATAAGCTGTTATCATACATATCATTAATTCTCTGCTGTAAATCCATCCTCTGGATTTCAGCCATGTACCCAACACTACCAATAATATATCTTCAAAACTCAGCTAACATTTAGTTCTTTTAAAATGAACACTTGAAACCAGTTCAGATGCCCTAGCTCCCAAGCCAGCCTTCCAGGGCAGAGCGAGGTGTCTCCTGGCACTTCCAAGCTTTCAGTACTATGGAGCTGTGGTAGCTGCTCACAAGGGGCCAGTCTTGCTTGGGCAGCAACCATGGGCTCAGCCCTGAGGGCCAGAGAGACCAAAAGGTATCTGCCAATTTTTCTTCCTGCTTGGTACCACTCTTATCTCATAAAAAAATTGTGCCTGAAGTCCAATTTCTGATCTCAGTTTTGCTGTCCAGACATATAAACTTAATTTCCTGATCCTGATTTTTTTTTGCAGATTCTTGTTCTTTCTTAGCTTCACATTTTTAAGGCTTCATTTCTCTTTGCTTGTAAACTGTGTTGTTCTAAAAATAATCCTGTGATGAACTAGAGGAGGAAAAACCCAGTAACACCTGTATTCGTAATACCCATTTTCTTTACAGTTTTACACAGTCTTGTAAATTTTTTTGGAACAGCTCTTTAGTGCTGTTCCTGCTCTCTGCAAATAAATGAGATGATGGCAAAACACTCTGAAACTTCAGTGGGAATAGAGGGGACTACCACTGTGATGAGACTGCTGAAATTCTGGTCTTCATAAGCACACTGGGCTGTTGCTGTTTGAGGAACCATTTTGCTCATTCCAGCAGACCATATTGTCATTATTAGTCAGTGCAGTTACTCTTTCCCCATGGGGCTGGAAAACTGTAAATAGCAGAAGGAATAAGAATAGGCAGCAGTCAAGAAACAGAATATTAAAAAGGTCATATGAAGTGCACAGGACCAAAATAATGGCATGGCTGTATTAAAGGGTAGAATTCTGATAAGAGCCTCCCAATTCCAAGATAATATTAGCAAAGATAACTAGCACAGAATGTGAATTTGGAAACAAGAACTGTTTAAAAGACAGGGTTTTCTTTCTTCAATACTCAAATTCCTTTTCTGAATGTCAGCTAAATTCTGTGAGCTTTGTCATCCTTTCACCGGAGGTTTTAATGATGCTCCATTATATGAGACTGCAGCAGAATGAAGAAAACCCTCAGTTGTTCTCTTTGACCCTCCACTTCCATTTCCCATGACATGTGCTTCCCTTAGTGGCTGGCAACCAGGCCCTGTGGAGCTCAGTAAATCCAGTGTATCTCCCACAAACATGAGAACACACCCAGCTCCCTGCTGGCACAGGATCAATCCATACTAATCACGGCTGCAATCCCAGGGAAAGAGTGGAAGAGGGAGATATGTAATTGCATATTGGATGAGAGATCAATGGCTCGTGAGCCCATCACCCTGGGAGATGGGACCAAGCTGCTGAGTCATTGATTATTTCAGATGATGTGCCTACACATCAGTGTCTGCTGTTCCTGAACACCAGAGCGGCTTCAGTGATTTCTTCCATCACCCTCCTGGAAAGGAAGCCAGTTCTCAAAGACTTCAAAATCTCTGCTACTTCAATAACTGCAACAATTGGTTTGCTTCTAGGAGTTTAATCTAAAAACTATATATAACCTTTCAGGGCTTCAGTCAGAACGCCAGAGATGGGGAGAAATCCGTGTTGCTACTGGAGACCAGAGCATGGAAGGGATAATGGTTTCTGGCAGCACCAGCTGACAGCACACAGCGAACACAGTTCTCAGCTGGAACAACAGGCAGCACCTGAATGTCACCTTTTAGCTGGGTAAAGCATATTGGTATCAGACAGGGAAGCTGGAATTTGACAGGGAAAAGAAGTGTGTGGCTTTCACAATTAAATACCTGAGCAACAGGTTCAGGGAACTGTGAGCATGTCACTGGGAATGAATGAGGGGCTGGTGTGCTTCAGTGCACACTGGAAACTTAAATCTGCAATTTCCATTACATTGGTAATGTAATGAAAGGGTGTGAGGGTGGGCAGGCCCTGGCACAGGGTGCCCAGAGCAGCTGTGGCTGCCCCTGGATCCCTGGAAGTGTCCAAGGTTGGACAGGGCTTGGAGCAGCCTGGGACAGTGGAAGGGGTGCCTGCCCATGGTAGGGGTGGAACAAAATTATCTTTAAGGTCCTTCCAACCCAAACCACTCTGGGATTCTATGATATGTAATAAACTGCAAATAGGGTGACAGTTTCTAGAGGGTGAATGTGCTGTCCTGTGACAGACCAGGAGCTGAGGGTGGCTTCACCTGGGCACAGCATCACCTAAATCTGGCTTCCAACATGCTGATCCTACTTTTTCCTGCCAGGGAAGTCACTTCTTGGCCATGCATCAGGTTATGCATCAGAGAGGCACTCTAATTTTTTGGCAGCTTTTGACAACAGGGCACAGAGTATTCTTTACTGCATTTCATTACAAGTTTGGGCAAATCTGAATAACAAAATCTTTGGTACAAATTTATATCTGTTGTACAGATGGACTTACAAAGTTTTTTCAGAGCTTTGCAGAAAATATTTACTAAAAATAAATAAAACCAGTTAATAAAATATTTTCATTATTATTTTAAAGCAAAATTCTCAGTTCTTCCCTTTGTGCAATATCCTGTTACAGCTGGATCTCTTTCTATTTCATTTTGTGGGGCAGAATTGCACTCCATAAGGCAGTAAGGTAATACCTCAGTAGGGAATTCTTCAAGCTCATTCTTTTAAGCATTTATATTTTCTAAAGTATTATTCTATTTTTACAAATAGACTCCAACTTCTATAAGTAATTGAAACTCTGTGTTCACTAGATCGAACATCCCTGATCTGAACCACAGGGGAGCAAAAAGAAACCTTTATCCTCTGCACTGAAATCCTGATGCCTGAATTCGACTCTTTCCAGTGATCTTGCAGATTTTATAGCAGAATTAATTACTCAGTGCCAAATTCTGCTATTGGCTTCACATCCATTTGGTCTAATTACTAAATAATAGAAACATTGGAACAATAAAAGATCAGTTTCAAGTGTGTCCTATTTAAATGCATCTGCTTATCCCTAAGATTGTTTGTATCAAGGATAGAATAGCATTATTGCAGTAGACATCAGGGGCTGTATCACAGCAAGGAAACCACCACTGCTTGGGAATGCATTCTCCCAGTGTGATATATATACATACACACACATAACCCCATCCTTCCCAAACACGGCAGCTGTGGGGACTTCCAGAGCTGGAAGAGCAACAAAGGGAGCAGAGGTTCTTGGGAGTGCCATGGAGACAGACAGGGACAGCACCAGTAAAACCATAGAACCATAGAATCTCTTGAGTTGGAAGGGCCCTGGCCCTGCACAGACACCCCAGCAATCCCACCCTGGGCATCCCTGGCAGCGCTGCCCAAACGCTCCTGGAGCTCTGGCAGCCTCGGGGCCGGGACCATTCCCTGGGGAGCCTGGGCAGTGCCCAGCACCCTCTGGGGAAGAATCTTTTCTTGATATCCACCCTAACCCTCCCCTGGCCCAGCTCCAGCCATTCCCTCGTGTCCTGTCCCTGTCACAGGGAGCAGAGATCGGAGCTGCCCCTGTGCTGCCCTTCGGGAGGAGCTGCAGCCCCCGCTGAGCTCTGACCTCAGCCTCTCCTGTTCTCCAGGCTGAACAGACCAGGTGCCCTGAGCTGCTCCTTGTACATTCCCTCCAGACCCCTCGCCATCTTCACAGCCCTTCTTTAGACACTTTCTAATGGCTTTATTAAAAATCATCACACGGTGTCTCTCTGACACGGGGTAAGAGATCACAGTAACAGAAATCTCTTCATGCAAGGCAGATGTCCTAAAGGCACTCAGCCTGCTTTTATCAACATTCTCTGAAATGCTTTGCCAGCATTTCTGTAGGTAGTTGTGCACTATCAGCCTTTGTTTCATCAAAGGACGACACAAGCTCTGCAAAGCTGCCTGCCCAGGGCAAGGCTGGGCTGTGATGACTCTCACAGCCCAGGACAAGAGACAGCAGCCAAGACAAAACCTTCTTCGAGTACATGTCTGCATTTAATGCCTCTTCCAATGTCTTAAAATAGCTCTATTTGCTTTTCTTTTGTCATGACACTTTCTTCACTCAAAGGCTGGAGCAAGAGTATTTTCTCACTTGATTAATGTCCCCTAGCAAAATGACTCATGAATAGATAGAGAGCGAGTGCTGCTGAAGTGTCAAGGGCTTGAGCCTGTCTACCACTTTGGGTTTCATAACCATGAACATGCTGCTTTCCAAGACTTAGCCCTCCTCTTTGCCATTCTTCTGACTCAAAAATAGGCCTGTGTTAGGTTTTTTCATAACCACCATATGGTGCCTAGAAAACCTTTGGTACATTTGCAGTTCCCTGGGGCCTGCTCCAGATTTAAGAAGTAGAGTTCTGAGGATGGCAATCATTTATGGCAGCTCAAGCAATTTTTAGACGTGGTTCTTTACATCTTTTCTTGTGCTTAATATTTTTCCAGCAAAGAGCCAGCATCTGAAGACAAGTGGCTCCTCAGTGAAACTGTGTACTGCCTTTTCAGTACACCAGATTTGATGCCTCTTGATTTAAAACACTTGCTCCTGCAGCAAAAGTACACAGAAGTGCAAGATTCTTCTTCAGGTCTCTAAGCACATCCCCTCTTACCTGTACACTCCCTGCCTGCCATTTGTCTGGCTTATTTCCTACCTTCTTTTCTCACTACTTCTTATTTAAACAATCCTTTTGCAAACAGAATTGAAAGTTGCGCTGCAGGTGAGGCTGCGATGTGGATCTCAAATAGGATGTGGTTACATTTGCTGTGGCATTTATCTAGATTATTATCCATCTTCTCACACTTTATGACATGGCCACGGCCACACTCTGATCAGCTTCCTTTAATTTCATCCCTGCAATATCTAGAGATGCTTCAAGTTTCTTTTTCATTGTGGGTTGCTTTTTATCAACCCTAAATTTTATCTATTTTATGGCTTGGTTGGTTAGGTTCATCTGAAGTATTTAGGTTTTATCTTTTAAACTAAATTTCTCCTTGCAAAGTGTGGTATGAGTCATTCACATTTACTGCCTTGCCCTCTTTGCTTTAACGCCTTCTGCAGTTTCTTCTGTTCCAGAGATGAGAATAATTAGTACCCACTCTTAATTTTATAGTTTTGGAGTGTACTATTTTTGCTAGAATGAATATTCCCCTTCTTCTGAATGCGTTTTAAGACAGCTGGAGGTAGGTGACTTGATCTGAATAAATTAACAACTAAACTTCCCTACAGAACAGACCAAGATGTACTCTGATGAGTTAATTCGTTATTTCCCTTTTTTTTCTGGAAGCTGGTTTTGACCCCCACAATGGAAACAGAAATATTTAATAATAATCATACAGGTTACCTTCTTTAAACCACTAAAGTCTCAAAGACATGCTCCAGATTGTGCTGGCAGTTTGTTTTGGGGAGACTTCTGACCAATTCATCACTCCAGGCCTTTGATCAGCATTTTTCCAAGTAGCTAATATGTAGCTGTCATTACTTACAAAGTAAATAAAAATAAATGAGCTCGCACTTTCATTATGAAAATTGGTTTGAACAAATACAGCAGCCTGAAATTAATCTACAGTGGATGTACTATAACCCCCAAAAGCCAAATGAGTGCTATGATGGGAGCACTCTCATTAGCATGGACTTACTGGAATAAGCCATTGGAAGTAGGTGCTTTTAGACTAGACCCATTAGACTGTGGAATTTTCATTAAACACATTTCAGATGTTAGCTAGGAGAACAGTTCAGCAGATCATCTCCTCTGGCTTAGTCAATTACTGTGACTTTGAGATACATAGTTTCAGACACAGGGATTGACAAACTCATTCCTAGTGCAGCCACCTGGCAAAATACTGGAACGGGCTTGGGGTGCAGAACTCCTGCCACCAGCTTGGTAAAGAGCTCCCAGCAAGAATGGCCCTTGTGGGTAAATCTGTGCAAGAGACAGGTGACGCAAACAGAGTAGCTGAGAGTGTTGTAAGAATGAATTAGAGACATGGGTTAGTGGCAAACAGGGCAGTGCTGGATTAACCGTCGGACTTGATCTCAGGTGGCTTTTCCAGCTTTAAAGATTCTGTGATTCTGTCCCTCCATGTGTTGCACAGACCAGGCAGCAGCACAGACTGCTCTCTGCAGCAGCAGGCACAGCTACCACCATACCCTCACCTGGGGACAAGCGCTCCCCACCAGACACAGATTCCCTCTGCCCAGGTCCCACCATCCACACAACCAGCTGGAACTCACCAAAGGTGCCTTCTCCTTTTGTTAGAGGGTTTTTCTTCACATTTTCCACTTGGGTGGTTCAAACACCTTATCTGGTGGAAACATGCTGCACAGGGCAAGCTCCCAGCAGAACAGCAGAGGCATTTTCCTTGTTAAAGCAAATAGTATTTTGAGAAACCTAAGACCTTAAAAGCTATAATAAAAACAATCAGGATAACCCATGCTGCCATACGTGTGCACTTGTCAAATAGTTTGCGGTTCTAACCACAAAAGAACAGAAAGGAAATGCTACAGAGATTCCTGCCAGTGCTGCAGTGGGTGCATGCCTCACTGATCCAGACTTACCACAGCCTGCAGGAGCTGCCTGTTTGAAGCAGGCTCTCACGCTGGGTCACTCACTGGCTCCTCACTATCATGAACTAGCAGCCATGGGAAGATGCATCAGGGTCTTGCATTCTTCCAGGTTTCAACAGTTTATAGGGAAACATGGGCTGATTCCAGCTGCTCATTCTGGAGCTGAAGTTAATGAACATAACAGCAGATAGAAACAGCTTCAGATACAGAAAAATAAGGAAAACCAGCATATAAGGAAAACCAACCAAAATAAGGGAAACATTCACGTAAAGTTAAAAAATCTTTGGTCAAGCTTTTTACTGGGTCATTATTTCTGCTGTCAGAGGGGACATACCTTACCAAAGAGAGAGAGTTCAAGTGTGACTGCAGACAGTTGTTGTTTTCTGCTAGAGCTAGATAAAGATTCACACCATCCAAAAACACTTTCTGATGCCAATAACACAAATACAGTATATAGTGCACCACACTTTCAGCAGTCCTCCAGCTTGTTGTGTGTTTTCATTAGGGCTTCACTGCCATGCAACGCTATTCATAACTCATGTTAACTTTCTTCAGACCTCCCTTCTGCAATAAATAAGAGTTTCTTAGAAGAAAGACAACTCAATGATAAGAGGTAATGGACCAGGCAATGTCTGTTACATATCATGGCTAAGTTGTGAGGGAAGCCTGGTTTAAGGTTCATTTCAGTGAGCTGTGCTTCCTCTACCTGCATGTTCCCCTCAACATGTTCTGAACGCAAGATTATGAAACAGCTGGATAAGATGTGCACATCAGGTGAGGGTGCTGTGTGTGTGGAGTGGCAGCAGTGGTTAATATCCCAGCTGCCTTACCTCTTCTGGGAGCTGACATATACAGAATTTGAGATAGACCTGGAAAACCTTATTTAAAAACATGATAGCAAAAAATATATAAATGCAAATATGTGAAAAATCAAAGTTTGATGGTAGTGGCTGCCCAGTTTTGTGACTCTTGGGCTAAAGAATATATGGGTTGGAACTAGCTTATCTTTAAGGCCCTTTCCAATATAAACCATTCTGTCATTTTATGATCCTATGTCTTTTGTCACAGCTGTAAACCAAGGAAAACCAAGCAAAGTATCATGGTCCTAACCAGCTAACTGATGACAAAGTCAATTTCAAGAATATTCTCTTCTTTATTATTAAAAGAAGACTGTATTAGTATGCACAAGATAGTAAAGCAAAGCTGTCTTTATTAAAAACTAAGCAAGGGCTTCTTGCTATATTTAGACTAGATCAAGAGAGAGAGAGAGTTTTTGCCTATTTTCATTACATTACTTTACACTGGATGCATTTTTAACAATAATGGGACACCCTAGAAAGGATGCAAAGACCTGTCAGTGGTTTTCACTGAATGCTGTGACATTTCCAGAGTACTCTGAATGATTCAAATTATGAAGAAATGTAATAACTTCTGGATAAAAACCCTGTTGGATAGTCACTAGCTGAATATTGCTTAAATGCCTTTTGGGTGCTAAATTGCCTCAGAAGGGAAGAAGAGAGGAGTGATTTTGCTACATTCCCACCCTGCCCAGCCAAGGACTGGATGAGATCCATTTGCTTGGAGAAAAACAAAAGAAAAAATTAAAAAGCAAAACAAAAAGCTCTTGGATCATAATTTCTGATGCATCATAACTTACTTAACAGTGTTCATTCATGTCAGTCAGAATGTATTAAAACAAACCACTGCCATTAACAGCACAACATCCACCACTTCAGGATGGTTGCATTTCCCAAGGAAATTAAGGCCCCATCCAGCTTTACCTGGAGACATCATTCTAAGAATCTAAAAGGCCTTGCATTGAATTAGGGCAAATTTAAATATGTTTCTTGTTATCATTTCTTAAAAGCAAATACATTCCACCTTTTGTGCAAACTCAAAAGGTTACAAAGGCATGGGATGGTTTTAAAGAATTGCTGCAGGTTTTCCTAGAGGCAGGAATTTGATCTGGATCAACTCTTTCAAAGTTTTTAAATGACAGATTTAAAGGAATTTAAACAGCTTTTGGAGCACCCTCCTGGAACCCATCTGCGTATCTTTGTCTTCTCTGTGTGTGTCCTGCATTCTAAGACCCCTTGACAGGCTTGTCCATCTGCTCTGCAAGTTCTGAGTGTGGGGTGTGGGCACCTCTGGAGTGCAGTGCCATGGGAACAGCACATGGGCTTTCCCTCTCCATGCTCCCACCAGAGCTGTATACTCCTCTCCATCTCTGCAGCCCTCCCCTGGGGTCTGAGCCAACCTCCACTTCTCTATTTTCTCACAGACAAAGATAGAAAAAATGACTTTTGGGGGCAAAACTTCAGAACTAGACAGAGATGTTGCTTAGCTACGCACAGGCATTTACATTCGTATCGCCTGTCAAGAGGAAAAAAGACAACTCAATTGGAGTAGCAGGGATAAAACAGCACTGTAGAGAGGTCACCCAGGCCAGCCCGATGCTGTGAGGCAGGCTCCTCTAGGCATGCACCCCTCCTGCCAAGTTACATGTTGTTCCAGCCTGTTCTTAGCAGACCTCCAGTGGTGGATAACCCACATCTCACAATGCAGGCTGGCGGCCAGGGCCCCGGTGGAGGATCCTTCCCTCACACCAATAATGGTCCTTTTTATTCTGTTTTGGCAAACGCAGAAAGGGATTTCTTCTATCCCATAGATCAGGCTAATTCCCTTGCTTGGTTTGTTTCTGCCAGCTGAGCTTTGAAGATGTCCAATAATTCTAGCCCTAGGAGAGTGTTACGAGCTGTTCTCTGATGAGCACATCATCAAGGACAACACTCTAATGGTTTTTAAATTGTTTCTCTTAGTCATAGGCTTAAAATAAAAATTAAAAAGAGGCAGAAGAAACAGTACAGGCTTTAGACAAATGTAAAAAGAATGCTTAGACACTGTGAAAACCACGGAGAACATAATTACAGACCATGTTTCACTGAGAGCATGACTCATTAGAGAAGACTAAAAAATGCTTTAAACATATATATCTTAGCTGTTTGGCTGATAATAAAAGTGATAATTAAAAACAAGAACACCAGACACTTTGGGACTCCTCAAATCCCTCAGATTCTTACATCCAGAAATACAAATCAGAGCACATCCTCAGGTGTTGCACAGAGTGTGCCAGTTCCCCCCAGCTGCAGCAGCTGCAGAGCATCTGGACCTTGGACAAAACACATGTGCAGACCCAAATCACAAAGCCACAGGCAAAAAAACCCCACAAGCCTGAGAACATCTCATCTAACAAGGAGCAAGGAGTTGTCCTTGTGAAAGATACTGCTCCTGACAAAAAGCAGTGCAGTCTGCTGTACACCTGCCTCCAGCAGTGGCCTTGGACACTGCATGGTGCAAAGCCAGTAAAACTTTGGAGTGTTCACCTGTACCCAGGGCATTCCAACCCATCCACGTCACATAAACACAATGCCATCAATCATCAAGTGTTTCCTTCAGCAGTTCAGTAGTTCAAAAAGAGACACAAAAAAACCTTAATTCAAGAAAAAGAACTTTGGACAGCCACAAATATTTATGTGTGTATTTTACATTTATATATATATGTGTGCAAAAATGCACACATGTGCATTTGTGTGTAAATACATGCAATGTAAATGCAGCCAGGAGCTGCCTGAACTGTAAGCTACCTATGGCCCCTTGTTGACAAGAGGAATCCCCTTCCCAGCAGCATTCCTGGCTGCTTTGCTCTGCCTCATGATCAACTGGTGAATGTGGAAATGGATGTGGAGGGAAATCAGTGGCAGAGGCAACACTGGGGAAAGAGCCTCCCCCCTTCCACAGCCTGAGGTATCAACCAAGTTTTCAATCCTCAGGGAAGGCTGTAAAGCAGGAAAAAGCAGCAGCAACCCCAACAAGCCCATTCCTCAGACAAAAACTGCTGACAAGGCATGGACTCCATCCTAAGTCCTTTTGTCATAAACTGCCCTGGTTTGCCTGGCAGCTGAGATCAGTTTTGAGCTTGTTCTACACAGAGATGACTATATTTTATTTTAATTTTTTTTTAAATAAATAAGCAATAATATTAACATAACTTCAAATAACCTCATTTTTGTGGCAGGATAATCTATTCTCTCCTTAGCTGCCTGCCAGAATTGACTGAGACATCCTTGGTAATGTAAGTGCTGAAGCCATCTCTACAGAACTGCCTGGGGATAGCTGAATTCGTATGACTCACACTATTACATGCCATTAATTTTGTCTTCAATTATTTAATTTTTTGAAATGTAAACAAGTTTGTACACTGATTTCAAAATTACTGCTGTTAATTTTCTACCCAAATGAAATGTCTGTCTTTCTGCCCATCTACATGGGATATCCAGGTGTACTCCAGCAAGTAACAAACCAAGTGTTATCTAGGAAATAAGGCACTTGTTGTCTGTAGAACATTTAGCATGTGTTGAATGTTCTGCATCATCAGCAGTATTCAGAACTCCTACAAAGAGAACAAAAATTTGCCATGAAGGGTGCAAAATTTTACCCATCTCCAGCAAGGCCAACAGGCAAGGCCAGATTTAACGTTCTATCATGCCTCTCTTTTGTTGAGAAAAGTGAAAGAAAAAGAAATCTGTTGATATCCAATCACTGAACAGGTATACTCCAACAGGATTTACATGGGCCCCCACATACACAGAGATGTTGTCTGATGTGTGTAAATACAGGGTAGACACATAGATATGTGTATTGTTTAAACTCCTGCAGCAGTTCAAACCAGCTATTAAAAACTCCAAAAAAGCTATCAAATTGCTTAAAAGTTTAAGGAAAAGCTACTTTTCAGGTTTGATTATTATTATGCATTCAGTCTAAGAGCACTGCAGAAGTCTCAAGGCATGTGTAGAGAGACATAGTAATGCTGGTAAAATAACCTCAAGATGCTTTTGTGGAAACCTGTACTATGCTGTGTCCCTGAAGTCCCATCAGCCCACGAAGATAATGTTTCCATAATGTAATTGCAGCTGCATGATGTTACCACTATTGCATTTTAATAACACATGTTTAACTGTATCAGAGAATGAACAAGTGCACTGCAAAAAGTCATGGCACAGTAAACATACTCAAGGCAATTTTCTTAATAAAATTTGAAAGAACCCTGGAAACCTGATTTTACATAAGTTAATTGCAGAGGGGAAAAAATTTAATGGGAGGCGTTAGAATTGTGCCGCAGTTAAAACACAACAGTCAGCAAGGCAAATTAGAGACTGCTTTTAAAATTAATATCCAACTCCAGCATGAAACACCAAATATGCAAATGTCTCAGAAGAAATTCAGCTCTTTTCCTAAAATCAAATGTACAGACTCCTCTTTGGAGTGTATAACATATCCTTTGTGCCTCTGCCTAGCAACAAGCTGCCTGGGGCTGGATGCTCCGGGGCGGGACATTCCTGTTACCCAGACCTACCATCTCTTTATGTCTTCTGCTGGGTTTTTGGGGGAAGTCAGTCCTATTTCAGGTTTTCTCCACACCCATTCTGTCTGAAGCGGTGGGTAAGGTGTGTAAGTTGTGGAGCTCTTACATTAAACAGAAAGTGGTGAGCTGTGTTCTGTCACTGCACAGCTGTATTCACAATTGCAGTCTCACACACAAGGTTGATTGTGTTTACTGGCAAAAGCTATTTTGTAAATGATGACCAATGCACCTAATGGCTTTAACTTATTTATAGGACCACACAAAGGCTTCAGACCCAACCTTTGCTCTCATATTGCCAATGGCTATAATTAAATTTTAATTGACAACCTGAATCCGCCCAAGAGTTTTTTCCTCATCTCTCCCAAGGACTTGCAGGGCGCTGTTACCTGGACCTGGCTTGCACTTACTCAGAGCCAAAAAGTGGTTAGGGTTTTTACCAAGTTTAATTCAAGCTCCAGATCTAGAATGATGAGTACCACACCGTCCTGGGGTGATGTTATGAAGCTGCTTTATTCCTTAACCATCCACTCAATGCCCAAGGACACGGTGCCTTTAGGATGGGCCCGAGGGGCAGTTGAATGGTTCGTCCCAACAGCTCCGGGGTCTGGGCAGGGCTCGGGACGGAGTGTGCTGCTTTTCTGGGGTTCCTTTGTGTTCCAGCTAGCCGGGAAAAGGTTCTGTTGGTTTTTTTTTCTTGTTCTTTTTTCCCTTTCCTTCCCCTTGCCTCACTGCCTCCCTTCACTCCTCGCCAGTCCGGGGAGCCTGCGGGGTGGCCCTGGCTGGTCCGAGCCCCCATGTCTGTTCCCTCTCCAGGAATCTGTTGTATTTTGAGGGTTGTTTTTCCCCTGTTCTACCCTGTTTTGTTCGTGTGTTAATAACCAGTTTGGTTTCTTTTTCCCACTTTCACTCCTTGTGACCCATTTGTCTCATCGATGGAGGAAACGGGGAGGAACACTCATTCCGGAGTGTTTCCTACTGAAGTTTTGTCTCAAAAACCAAGACACACACCTAACCTTTGTCTGAATTAAAGGCTTTTCAATTTTATGTGATGGATTAGAATTCCTGAGGATGGTGGCCATTCCCCATGGGAGGGCTCCCAGCAATCCAACATGTACCTGCATGAGTGCCTCCTATAGCTCCAGCCTGAACAGAGAAACCCCTTGACTAGTGGTCTCAGATCCTGTTTATCAATAATGAGGTTTGATAAACTCTGTAAAGAGGATATCTTTGCTCTTCCAGCCTACACCTCAGCAGAAATTGTTCCCTCTGCACATGTAGAGGAGCAATTGGATATGCTCTAGAGGATTAAAGGAAAGTTAAAACACTGGGAAGAGGGAAGATACCACAGGAAGATGGAACAGGTAAAATAGTAAATAGCAAGGAAGGAGATGGAGAGAGCAAGATAGATTCTTTACTGAAGTACCATCACATTACCAAAACCCCAAACCAACCAAAAATCCCAACCAAAATCCCCGCAACAAAACCCCACAGCAATTCAGACTTTAAATAAGTTGGTTCTTTTTTTCCCACACAGGCTGTGAAGGTCAATGGGACATTTGATACAGGCAGTATATTTTCATTCTGGAAGCAGCCTGGTTCTCCCTCCTGACAGTGTATGTTATTCCTACAAAAGACTACCAGCTAAGAAGAGGAACCCACACCTACAGACTCTGTATAAACTGAAACAGAGAATAGCTATTGTAGGCAAGGGAGATCAAACACACAAACTACACAGCGGGTATCAAATGTCTTTTTTTTTTTGTATTTAACACAATGTTAAATACAATGTTAAATAATGTTTTACTGCAATCTTGGTTCACATTCAACACACTCAGCAAAAGCTCACTGCAGGATTTCCTTCAACTTCAACAAGATCTGGATCAACTCATGAGCATACAGGCTCCCTTTCCATTACAGAACCACAGCACCATGGAATGGGTCAGGTCAGAAGAGACCACAGTGGGCTCACCCAGTCCAAACTCCCTGCTTGAGCAGGGTCCCTGGGAGCACATTCCCATAGAAGATGCACAGTACACGCAGGCATTACGAGCAAGGGGCTCTCCCACACATCTACAACTCGGAAATCATGTTGGTAGCACCTCCCTGCCCATGAACTACTTCATTTTGACAATCAAAAGTGTCTTTAAAGATGCATCAGGACGATTGCTGTACACTAGCAGATTCAGGAATGTTGTCTGGCAGCCAGCACACACAGCTGTGCTCTGTACTGCAGTACTAGCCAGTTAGGACATAAATATTGGAGCTGGGTAGGCAGTTTACCTCTCTCTCCAGCACATGTTTCAGTATAGATATTAGGAAGATAATGCCTGGTTGTGCCAGGTTGTTTCTCAAATCACTAGCCCCATGAAAAAGTGCTATCAATTATGTTTGCATATGTCTGCAGATCTTTTCTTTAACTGGGCCATTGGCCTTCCCAGTAACACACAGGTGCTTTTCACAGCAAGTCTGTAATGAATTGGGTTTGAAGAGAATGGCTCTAGATACCCTTGAGGTTCTAAATCAAGCTGTATCTCTAAACCTGAGCAGATACACAGAGAGATAGAAGAAATACTTTTTTAATCTTACTCTCCTTTTGCTAATTCAGTAGTGTTACAGAAAAGCCTGTGCAAAAGTGTACAATTGTATTCTAGAATCATACTTTGAAAGACTAACCCTCTAACCCTCAAAAGACTATCTTCAAATGTACTGTCTATAGACCTGGTTTACCTTTACTAAGAAGCCTTTTGTTTCCTTTGAGTAATTTCTGAAGGCACCATACTTTTGATTTTTGGCTTCTAACTTGAGCTGGAAACTGAGAGCAGCTTTCTTGTTTCAGTGCATACTCAGGCTCCTTGGCACAGCAGAAATATCAGGGCACCTCATGGCCTCAGCACAAAAGCTGCTTTTTGTACTGCCTACCTGCAGCCCCCCCGAGGCGATGGCACGACAGGTCCTGCTGCAGGGAAAGCCTTGCACACCATGGCACAGCTCCACACCAGATCTGCTGCCAGGCCCAGGGATGTGGAAAACTCTTCCCTGGCACAGAGGCAGCAGCTTCCCCCACAGCCTTCCCAAAAGGGCAGAAATCCTGGGCCTCAGCTCTCACTCAGTATTACCTATAGACACAGTCTTATGACTTTTCTTTGTTTGCAGCTGCTTAACCAGGGTTTAGCTCATGGTCTAACAGGGCCCCTAACTTTGATTACTCGAGAATTTTAAGTTCTGTTAAAACCTTTGTGAAAAAAGTAAGTTAAACACACCAGCCATTTTCAAATCCTCTCTAAGAATCAAAGCAGGTTAAAGAACTGCAACGTGCAGTTGGTTCATTTGTGCCGCTTTGGCTCCATAGGGCTGTGTTTTTTTCAAGCCTTGTGTAACTGTCCTTAATTATACTTTCAATTAATTTCCTGAATGGACAGTAATGCTGTCTGCAGCAAGGCACGCCACTTAAAAGCAAAGCAAATAATTTCTTGGGATCATTACTACAACATGGTAATATAAACATGTATTTTGTGCCCTGAGCAGCATCAGAACAAACTGACTCAGACCACTGACCAAAGATGCCCTTTCCTACTGCTTTTGACAGATATAATTTAAAAAAAAAAAAAAAAAGGGGGGGGGGGGAAAGGAGAAAATATATTGTGGGATAGATAGTCAGATAAACTGACAGGCAAGCTTTGTATACTTTGTATATACTTACTGGATTAAATTTCCTTTAATAAACTGGAGCTGTTTCAATAATAATAATAGAATCCTAGGTGCTGGTTTCCAATAATTTATCCCATATAATAGTGCAATTCCATTTTGCATTGTTTTCTCTATGACTTGGATGAACACCATCTGGCAGCAGGTGTCGGGAGGATTTACATTGTGAACTCACCTTCAGAGTTTGCCCTAAGGTTACCAAAAAAATTTTAAGTTCCTGGAAAGCCACACTGATCCTACATCTCAGAGAAAATGGAATAAATATCTAATTTCTTTTCCTAATGGCCCTGCTGTTCTGCAAGGACAGAACACGAGGGATCTCTTTACATGCTAGCTCACACACATACCTCCTATTTTATCCGATTATATAGATGCTTTTAAGACTCCACCAAAATTAATCAAGATGCACTTGACTATATCTAGTCTGAAAAACAGTTGAGAACAATTAAAAAAATTAGTGTTTTTTCGAACTAGGATGTAAAATTCATCTTGGTTTCTAAATTGTGTGGTCTTTGAAACTACCAATGGATCTGACATAAAGGTCTCAAAGCTGAAGCTTTCTGGACTCTGAATTACGAATTTTTTAATATATTAAGACAAAAATTATTTGGAACATATATATAATCAGAAACTGGCATCCCTCAAATTGGGACAATTGGAAACCTTAGTTTTCCTGCAATATTTTCAGTCAGATGGTTTGGAAAACAGCCCCAATTTTAAGCTTTTAATCCTCATGCCAGGTGTGGGAGAAATGTGTTTTTAGGAGGTAAGTAACCAAGCAGTAGCAATCAAGTACATCTAGAGCAGTTTTATTTCTCACATTTTGCATTTCTCCTCACAGCAGTTCTTTAAGAAGGTCTATGCTCAAGATATTCATGTCTCACTTCCCATACAGCCAGCACCATTGCAGAAGCATCTGCCAAGGAAATCTGCAATGTTACTTACCAAGGAGATTAACCATAATTGTTGACAATAATTTCTTTCAATATTTACACCATACCATAAACCAAGGCTTTAGAACACAGTGACTGGGGCACGGTGCAGCCAGGCTAAGGAGTCTACATAGAGACTTCTTTTTCATCTTCCTCATTCATCTTTATTTGCCACCAATACAGAAAAAATGCAGCGTTTCTAAGCTAGGCTGAGATTTTGTGTTTTCCTTTCTTAAAAATGTGAAGGTGTTAATTTCTGTCTTGCTCATTTTATTTTTTAACTTTTTCAAAATCGCTGTTCTGTATTTTGAGTCTATAGTTGCAATCCTTTTATAAAGATCCTGAGACTGCCCAGTGTTGTGGTATAAGTATCCATTACTCTTAAACACTACCATTAGAGTTTCTCTTCTGAAATAAAAAACAAGTGCCTAGAGATGCAGCACACAACAGCATCCAAACCACAGCTGCCCTGGCCTCAGCATTAGGACGTTTCCTGTCTCTGTCATTGATTACCTCTGGTTTGTATATTAATCCTGCAGAAAAGCAATGCCAGAGAGAAAGATAAATTCATATCTCAATCCGCCTGCCTACTTAGGAAGTCAGAAAAATGGTTTGGTGGTGCTCAAGAAGGAAATCCTCAAAAGGGACTAATGACTTCCCCTTGAATTATAACCCTTTTACAATCCATCACACTGATTTAGGGCCTCACAGCTCACCCTCCTGGCAGCCACTGCACTGCAGTGATTCACTACAGTCCTACAGCAGAGACATAGCCCAAAAGATTAAATTCTGCCTGCATCCATGCCTTGAGCCCAGGCCCCCCTGGGCCTGCGGAGGCTGGCAGTGAATTCAGGTGTGCAGACGCAGACACCTGGAGCCTGCTCCAAGCACGGGACATGGCCTGTGTTTAGTCACTGCAAGCTCCCTTAGGAACCAGATCCAGGACAGAACTCACATTTAGCAGTGTTTCATCCTGAAGCAGCTGATCCCAAAGCAAATCAGGGGATTCTGTGGTTGTACCTAGTTGTTCTATCACAATGGGATTGGACACAGGCCAGCACTGCTAGATTTCCCTGTGGGGCTCACTCTCATTAGCATGCTTGGCTTGCCAATGTTTTGAGGCAGCAACTTTTCCTCCTTCTATCCTCAGACATTTAAGTCACTCAGCTTCAATGAAGATCCACAGCATAGAATGACCTTCCCCCTCCAGCAGAGATGGGTGAAATTCTTTTCTGAGATGAAGGAGGAACTGTGTTTCACCTAATGAAGTGCAGCAGTGTAGCTGTCAGAGCACTCAGCTAACTCCTTTCCCAACAGGATGGTTCAGACCTGCGCCCCAGATACCATAACCATGGCTTTATCACTGTCAGAGTCGGGGCGCTCAGCCTCTCACGCTGGAGTCACATCACTACCCCTGAAAATATTTCCTGGATCAGCAAAAGAGTGATTTTGGATTGGCTTTCCCTGTGCTCCCCAAAGCACCCACTGAGCACCCCCATGCAGGGCTGAGACCTTAAACTTCTTGCCCTTCTGGGCATAACCGCAAATTTTTATCTCTAACTACCAGTTTACCTCCTCTAAGGCCTATGTTTTAAAGTAAAGTTGCATCTTCACCCTGTAGACTAGAGGGACCTCAGCATTATCAAAACAATCTGGACATTCCTGGGGTGAGGGGAACAGCTCCATCCTCAGACTCTCAGGGAGGTGAATTAGCCAGAGTTCAGCTTCCAGGCAGATTCAGCAGTCAGATACTCAAAGAAAGCATTTCTTTAGGCAGAAGCACAACTATTGATTCTAATCTCCAACTAGACAGGGGTTTTAAAAATCACATTTGCAGATCTAAACCCCATTTATCTATGGGTAATTTCCTCCACACCTCAATATTTCAGTAACGCTGGACTGATGTTCAACTCCTTCACATGAGTAATGGGAGCATTAAACAGAGATGCTGGCAGCACAGTTTGGCAATGGCAGAAACTGTCACAGCAAAGTTAAAAAAGTAAAATATGCATCTTAATAGGGCAGGTATCCTAAACTTACATTTCATGTAAGTTTCTACAAAGCTTCTATGAAAACAGATAGGAATTACTTATAACAAATACCCTGTAAATACAAAGATGTTTTTATATCCATGGGCTATATAACTGACATTATGATATTCTTGATACCTTTTGTATTTATTTTATGTCCTATTAATTCCATTATCACTATACTCTAAGCCAAAGAAAATTATTCACAACTAGTTCAACCATCAAGATTTAACAAAAACACAAGAGTCACTCAGCAAATAAAGTAGAAAAGCCAACGACATGAAATAATTGCAAGTATAAGCATCTAGTGAAGTGAAAACATGGCAACAGTGCTAATAAACTGGTTATGTTGGGATTATTTTTACACACTGCATTAAATATTTGGTGAAAAAAAGGAAGACAAAGCCAGATGGCGCTGCTTTCGTTAGGCAACAGGTCTTGTGAGAAAAGCCCTTATGTAGATACACGTTTTTGGAGATAGGAACCAGAAAAGAGAAACATTTGCAATGTGTTTCTGATAGTCTGCCAGTAAAACACCAGAAAATTTGTATTTTTACAGACAGCCCTCAGCATAACTGCAGAGGGGAATGCAGACCACAGGCAGAATTAATGTCTACAGGTTCTGCTGAGGCCACTCAGCACTACCAGGTGAAACAGATTTTTAAATTTCCTTATGTATCATACTTAATGGTTTTAGTCCAGTCTAGTCTATAGACAGTGTTCACCACATCCCAAAGCTGTCAAGTTCTTTTAATGTCAGCTTTAAAAGCAATGCCAAGGACTCCAACAATGCCAACTGTCCTCTGGTTCAACCTCAAGCTGCTGGGCAAACTGTGAGTGGTGCTGCAGGAAATTCAAGCAAATTAATTATAATAGTGATTTCCAGCCTTGAAATTCCATCTGGGATTGAATTTCCTCTTGCTATTTTAAACTGTGTGTCAGCAATAAACAGCATCTGTGTTTGGTACCTAGCTGGTCTATCACAATGGGATTTGAAGTAGGTATCATTTTAAATGATCCAGACCTAAAGATTTCATGTGGTTTCCTCAAAAAATCAAACAAACAAACTGTCAAATTTCTGGCTTTTCAAAAAGCTCCTGTCTATGAACCTGGCAAAAGAAAGCATGAAAGGGATGTAAATTTATATCTGTAAATTCATATATTGGAACATTACCATGACAAAGAAACTACCAAAAAATCCTTAAAGGCCAAGAAGTATGAGCCAGCCCTAAGTCACCTGGTCTGACCTCACAGCTAATCCTACGTGAGCAAAATGTTAGGCTAGCTGACCTCCTGATGTTTCTTTCAACCTAGATTACCCAGAGAATCTAGGGACAACTTCAGAAATTCTGGAAAAAACAACCTTAACTAGGAATTCTTTCTAGAGAACAAAACCAGCCCCACTGCTTGCACACTCAAGACATGGACTCCCATGTTACACATATCAGTCACACCCATAAGCCTATTTTGCAGTATTTATGGACACATGCAATGCACATGAACTTATCCCATTGCACACAGTGGAACCTGAACTCAGTCTTGAGAGAGCACAAAAATCCCAGAAGGGATCAGGCCCTACAGCCCTGCACACAGACACAATCCTACTGCTACACAGCAGCTCTAAAGCCTTGACTGATGCTGCAAAACTGGGATAGCTGGCAAGATCACCGATTTCTTCTTTTTTTTCTTTTTTTTCTTTTTTTAAGGATAGTAATATTAATAAAAGACACGAGGAATGGGGGGGCTGCACCTCGGCAATGAAGGCTGCTTTCTTCATGCCTCTGGCCCATTGCAGAGCAGGTGCTTGGGGGTCTCGGGATCCTCAGCACTGCTGTTACCTGTGGAGATGGTGCTCTACCTTGTGGGGAAATTGTCTCTTTTTCTTCCTTCCTCTCTCCCTCCTCTCCCCATACACCTTGGAAGCTGGGAACTACTCCTAAAAGCATGAGTCTGATACAAAAGAACCCTTTGAACAGCTCATTTATTTCCTTTTTTCCTTTCATCTTTTTTTTTTTTTAATTCATTTCAACAGCATACATTGTTTTATGAATTACATTTGTGAGTCATTCCATATACAGAGGCCTTTTCACTTAACTGGATTACTCCTTTCATTGAATCAGCCTTTGCCAACAGTAGCTCTAGGGCCTGATTCTTCTCTTATTTACCTGGTTGCTGACAAGCTATGTAGGGACAAACAATTCAGATTCACACCTGTACCAAGACCTGGCATTTTAAACAGGTGCATTCTTTACTCTGGTTTACAGATACCCTCCTTCCACTCCCTCTTCTAGAGCACTGCTCTACCTCTGCACATACCTGAAAAGTACATTAGGTTTGATTTTTCTTTGAATTCCTTGTTTTGGAATATATTACTGCAAATGGGTCATCTCTGACCTATCACTGCCTACACGTTTGATGAAAAAAGTTTAAATTCACCTTTCAAAAGTAAACATTAAATTCCAGAGTTTGCGCATACAGGTAATTAAGTCAATCTCCATCTGCTTGATATAATAAAATCTATAAAAATAATTTAATGATAGCAAGGAAGTTCCGTTGGCTAGAATGAAACAATAAGAACACAGTTTGGGAATGGAAATGCAACTGATTCCTGATCTCATTCATTACCCAGATGGAGATTCAGCCCTCTGAAGTGAATTACCAGTAAATCCTCTAAAAACACACCACCACCTCCTAAACCCCTGTGTTATTTGTGTATTTTGTAACACACAGCTAAGTTACGCAGCTTCAGGCACAAGCAAATGTGATTTTCTTAGCAAGACACTTTACCAGCTAAGAGAAATCATTAACACTCATCACAGTTTTATAAAAGACAATGCTCAAGCTCAGCAGAACTTTTCGACCAGCCTCACCATGCCAAATTTGCAACTTTATATGCCATTTCATTTCAGTTCTACAATTTCCACAACAAATTTTGCATAAAAATCACATCCTCTAATTGTACAAGTGTGTAAATATACACACACATATATATGCTGTGGTTAAAAAAGGTGCAGGGATTCTATTAGGACTTTCAAAAGGAGAAATTAATATATAGAAATAGACTAAGGTAAGCAATTTCAGCCAGAAAGTGTAAAAGTTATGAAGTCTTTAAGACAGAGGATAAAAATAGGAGCTTTATTTCCTCCTATTGAGTCTCTTCTATCCAAACTCTTGACATTTCTTTCCTATTTGAGGTACAAGGCTGTACCTAGTTTCTCAGATAGAACTGTGTGGTAACACTCCCTGAAGCGTGAATCCTGTTCCCTCGCACGAAAGGTGCAGCAGTGCAAGCACACCCCAAAGTAGGCATTCCAGGAGGGAGTTAATAGAAAGCTTAAGCCAAGAGTGCCAGATCTCCTCAGGAAGTGTGCTCCAGAATTAGAGAACAGTAGGACCACCTCACAACCTGGCAGGCTGTCATCATCGTCTAAAAAAATACATTAAAAAACAGATCATCAGACTCTCCAGGGAGGAATGCCAATAATTTGTGTAAAGGGCCAGGCTGGGGGACCACACAGCTGTCTCTGAACACGTGGCTTGTAGTCAGACAACATGCTGCCATGCCATGCCAGGCCCAGGCAGAATTCTCTGGTTTCCAGATGACTTGTGGCCATGCTGCAAATCCATACTTCACATTCAGATGAGATACCCAGGAGCACTCCCAGCCACCTCCCTCCCAGAGGAGCCCGAGGCCATTGGGTCTCTCTTCTCCCTAAAATTAGCCCTGCCAGGCACAGCCTTACTAACATCTGCACTACAGGCACGTCGGCTGCTCACCAAACAGCACTGAGCACTCCAGACTACAGAACAGCTGTTTGTACAAGGCAGAATAGAGCAGCTGAGAGGCTGATCTGAGTGTACGACTGGCATGCTGTGAACACAGCACACTGTACAGCAATGTGTGAGTGCATGGAGGGCAGCAAGCCCAGGGGAAGTGAGTGCTACAGCACAGAGAAGTCCTCTATGTAATGGGTAGTGCTTGCTCTTTAAAGAGAAAATTAACTGCCTTACACTTCTAAATGCATCAAAAATTAATCCAGAAGAGTACTGTTAAATTGTATATTCTGGGTCAGATCATTCTCACTAACTCCAGACGTCCCCCATTTTAATGCTAAACCACTTGTGTAGATGTTTCTGCTTATTTCTAGGTAGGAGCTTGCTCATTTCCTTCTGGCACAAGTCCAGCACTGCTTGAAATCTCCTCTTTCTCAAAAAGTCTGTTCCAAACGTGTGTGCCAAGCAAGGCAGCACACCTTAAGCAAAAAAACGTATTTAATCACTGGCTTCGAGATTTTAAATCCAAAATGAACAAATGTGATTGCTGAAACTGATCTTCCCAATACCAGAGGCCGGAAATTTCCATATGCGCTTCATGCATTAAGCCCACAACCAGTTGCTTGTGAGCAGGCAAAATCAGAGTCACAGAATCATGGAATGTTTTGGGTTGTAAGTAACCACAAAGATCATCTTGTCGCAACCCTCTTGCCATGGACAGGGAACCTTCCACTAATGTCTTTCCAGAATGTCTGGAAAATGTTCCAAAATGTCTTTCCAGATCCTACTGATTAGAAGGGAAGGGCACTATCCCTTGCCTTGATCATTGGCTTTTCATTAAACTCATAGTAAATAAAAACACTCAGGTCACTTTCAGAACTCTGATATTGACATAACCATTGATTCCTGGGGCTGCCAGGCGGCCCCACAGTTCAAGTGATTCCGGAGCAACTCCAGCAATGCAGGTAGGTTATTATACAGGGGATTCAAACACCCTCCTTACCCTGTGTTATGCAGTGTAATCACTCACTAAATGAGTTCTGAAGTAGCAGAGAATTAGATACCTGCCTGCAGTACAGAAAACTGCTTGCCATATTGATATTATATACCCACAAAGGTGACCCTCTCTTCCCCAGACACTTGTCACAGCACCTAAAAATATCCCAATGAACTGCTTCTCTAATTGCGTGCCCACAGCAGGTCACTGATTCACAGAAGAAGTTGAAAAAGACCTTTAAGATCATCAAGTCCAATCATCAATCCAGCATCACTATTTTCACCAATAAACCATGTGTGCCATATATACACTTTTTTTAAACACGTCCAGGGATGGTGACTCCACCACTACTCTGGGCAGCCCATTCCAATGCCTGACCACCTTTTCTGTGAAGAATCTTTCCCCTAATATCCAATCTGAGTCTTCCCTGGCACAACTTGAGGTCATTTCCTCTTGTCCTGTCACTTACTACCTGGGAGAAGAGACGGACACCCACATCACTATAATCTCCTTTCAGGTGATTGTAGAGAGCTGTAAGGTTTCCCCTGAGCTTCCTTTTTTCCAGATTAACACAGATGTGGTGCTACAATTAATTCTCAACCCAAAACTTTACTTTGACAAAGTTAAGCTTATCTAAAAGTCCTTCAGTGTGCATGCCCAACCAACTCCTCCTTCCACAACCCTCTCCAATATTAGTGATGGCTGCAGTCATAACCCAAAACAGTTTTGAATCCTTCTTCCTCTTTCTCCCCAACACAAAGCCATGTCCTGATAGCCTATTTAAACTTTTTTGCAGTGGGTATGTGCTTGATTGCCACAATCAGACCAGACCTTCCAGCCTTACTTTCCTTTATCACTCCGGACTAAGCTGCAGTTTGTGGGAAGTGAGTAACTTTGTAAGATAAATATTATGGCACTACGGAATTAATAGTGTCACAGATTTACTAAAGATCCAGGGTATGCAACAGGTCTAAATTATGCATCATGACCCCTGGACACAAAATGAATTGCAGGAGATAAGCTTGCAGCATTGCTTACACCGCTGGGTATGTCCAACCAAGGGAAGTAATTCCATACTGGCACCATTCATTATAGAAAATAGCACCATTTTCATGCCCATTATGAAGCTATTTGAAACAGCTGGGAAGAAGCAGACAGAAGCACATGAAGCAAAGACTGATTTTAGAGGGATGAATGGAAGATGCAGGGAATTCTGCAGTTCCACTGCCAGTCTTGGTGTTTGTCGGGCCCTTCTCCTTTGCTTTATCTCCAAATTAATGCTTTGATTTTTTTTTTACCCATCCAATTTTTGTTTAAAAAGGAAAAGTGAGATAGTTCTCTTGTCCTTAGGTGAACATCTCTGCTGCATCCCTCCATTCACAGAGAGCATCATGGAAATGCCTTTTTGTCTATCTTCTCCCAACTCCCAAGCAGTTCACATAATCACAAGGAGGAAGCATCAGACAGGAAATTATGACAAGACAAAACAAACAAACAAACAAAAACAATTAAGCAAATCATTCAGGTGAAATGTAAAGAAAGAAGTCAGTTTCCTTCCTAGAGACCTACAAGTAGTCATGAACTAAAGAGATATCAGACAGCAACACCTAGCTACTTTTTATTAATGTTATTTTCATTAAAATCAGCCAAGCATTTAGAAAAAGAGCTGCCTAAATTAAGCATTTATATTAACATTATTTTTAAAACACCACTAATTTCTGCAGGATGTAGTGCAAGGCTTGCAGGAATAACAGGAAACTAAAAAAGGAAGAAGGAGCACCAAATAATGTGCTTTCACTCCAAGTAGTTTCAAAGATATGATGCACTTTCACCTCTTCCCAGAATAAAGAAACAATCAAACTGCACATATCTTGCAGTAAGATAAAAAGGGATTTTGGTTTGCTTGTTTTTTTGTTTTTTTTTTAGCATAGCTCCCCGGGCAAGGAACTAAAATTTCATAAATGTAAATTTAGATGCCAGAAAAAAAAAAGAAAAAAAAGCAGGATGTGATGAGGAAGGTAGGAGGAGATTATAAAAGGTGCTGCAGTAGTATCTGATGCAAAGTACCAGTCCGGGAATTTTAACATCTATATCCATATTAAACACCTCAAGTAGCCTCATTTTTCATCATCAGCACCCTCCTTCTTAGTTCCCTTTCTTCTACGTTTTTGAATGACTGATCCATTTCCCCACAGGAAGATTGCACCAATCTCTTTACTTAAACTTGTGTTGTAGTTCAGAAGTACCAGTTTGGATTACAGCGTGCTGTTATGGTGACCACAAATGCCAGGGAGTACCATATACTTTTTATTTTGGGTTTCTCCAGATTGTCTCTTTGGCCACATACATAGTATTCAGGCAGAGAAAATGAATCCCTAGCAAAATAAAATGCAAATCCCTCCCCAAAACCAAGTCAGAGCAAAAAAATCTTGACATTTTTGTGAAATGCGAAGTGCTGTCCTTTCTAGTTGAGTTTCAGCAGTGTTTTAGGATCATTCTGTGCCTGTCACATCATCATCACAGTGGTTTTGAGGAAAAAAAAAAAAAACACAAAATGGTTAATAATTACTAACAGCTTGAGAGTCTAATAGAGACTGGAAATTCCTTTCATAGCTAAAATGTAAAGATGCAGGTAGTGGGGTTTTTTTGTTTTCAATACTCCCATCCAAATTTCAAGGGCTGTTCTGACAGTGGTCCCAAGGATTGTCTTTGCACTCTCCAACACGTGGTCTGCAAAACACTCACAGACTGCCTGCCTCAGACTCCTGTGATAACACTTGCAGGCTCTCTCTGTGTAACTGACATGCAAACAAGACCTACCTACCACAGAGTGTTGCTTCATTCCATGGCTGAAGACTGATCACATCACCAGTCTGCCTCTCTCTTACCACAGTTGGAGTCTGAGCCTACTTCCCTGTAGGAAGCACAGGGTCTTTTTCACAAGCAGCAAAAGGTTGTTTTCTTCAGATTCAACCCACAGAACTAACTCAAAGGCTGGATAACAGGAAATTTTATTGTTAAAATATTATACTGGACTGACAAATACAAAGTTTCAACAGAGAACTGACTGTTTCAGACCGTATGTCTCACAAACACAAATTCAGGTGTTTCCCAGTTCCCCTGAAATTACACCCATTTCCCATAGGATTAACAACAGATCCTACTCTCAGGTCTCCTTGGCATGTGTCTGTGCAGCACAAAGCGAGCCACCACACAGGAGGAATCACTCGGCACTATCATTGTCATGTACAAAGAGCAGATCTCTCATTTCTAGGACTAAGGGCAGCATAATTTCACTAGAGCACATCAAACCTTTGCAACTGCCAGACAAGGCTCTCAAAATGCATTTGCAATGAGGTACAGAAGATGAAAAAGGAGTCTTTAGAAAAACAACAGTATCTCTGAAAATGTCACTGGATGCTTGCAACCAGAGAGGGTTCTGACCAGGGGTTCTTGGGACCCAAATGCACCAACAATTATGCTCCATGCATATTTAATAACTTTTGAATGAACAGGTAATATATCTGATAAAGGCTGGCCTAGCTGAGCGTATTACTGAAGTTTAGCTACCACAAACCCAAAAATTTAGGAAAGCAATGTGCTTTTTTAAGCCTTGGACTTGTTAAGAACTGACAACAGTGTGGTTTATACACATACACATATACCTTTGCTGTAGTAAAACATTGTTTCTTCCATTTTCTACAGGCTATAACAACAAACTTTATTTCTCTCTCTAAATTACTGTTTCCTAGCCCACTGCATGAAACAGGCAGCCAAGGAATCAAGATAGATGAGGATTTCCTGTAAGGTCTAATTAAATAAATGCTCACTGTGTCGTTTGTGAAGGCAGTAACTTGTGAGTGTACATTGTGTCAAAGGAGTTTTGTGTGATGAACATTAATGATCAGTTCAGCGCAGTGTGGAGAACAGTGAAATGAAATCTTCAACAACCTTTAGCATGAAAAATAGAAGCCCAACATGTGCTTAATTTGTACTTTGCCACATCTGGTTGTCCATTTGCTTTCGTGTGGACTCCAAAAATGGATTCAGTCACCAATTAAGTCTGCTTTAATAAAAAATCACTGTGAACTCCCAAACAGAACTCAGCAGTTTAAAGTCAGAGAAGTCAGTGCAGCTTAAAGTTGAGGTGAATATGAATTTCCATCACACCCCACTGGAGAAACTCCACAGCACTAAACAGTCAGAGACACATAAAATTTTAAGGTGGTTGCCACAATTCCCCTCTCCTACCTGCTCAGAAGTGCATGTGAGAGAGGTGGGCTCAACTGCTGCATGGGTAAAGCTGCAGGGATATGGCATACAGGGGAGATTTTTACTTGATGTGTCACTTGACATTTTATTTGATGTGTTTACTTGATGTGTCATGTGAAGTCCTTAAACTTCAGCCTGCATTTGCAAGTTTATAGTATCTTTTTAAAAATTCAAATTATGTTTATATATATTTACATTCTGTATGCTTGTTTATATTCTATAAGTTTACTTACATTCTGTAAATAGAATATCCTTTAATTCTCTTTAGAGGACGAGAAAAACAATTCCTAACAGTGGATTTTGAAGGAGTTCACTTGGGGAATACACATTTGGACTCTTCACATAGAAAGTGGCTCGTTTAACAACTACTCAGGAACACTTTCAGTGCAGATGAGCAGATCAGGCTTTAAAAGAGATCACATGTGGTGATATAAAACCCAATTACTTACATTTATTTTTTTACATTTCTGCTCTTGCTGGCAGCTGTTTCTATGCATCTGAGCGTTGCTCTGATGTCCCATTACCATCAAACCTGCATGTTGATCGGTTTTGTACGTGCTCTTGGCTGCAGCACAGATGGGAAAGTAAGCATAGGGAGACAAAAATATATAGGATAATGAGGAAAAAAAAAAAAAAAAAAAAAAAAGAATAACGATACTGAAACCCTAAAAACACTGATCAAAGAGCTCTTAAAAATCAAACTCTAGCCTTCCACTTTGTCAAGACAGATTTCTGAAATGAGCCATTTGCATCCATTACCAATTCCCTACATACAGAATAACACGCAACGTGATTCTTGGCCAGCACTGGAAATTGGGGCTCAACCCCGGCTGGTTGGGCTTCGCCTCCGGTGCGGGTGCGGGCTCCGCTCCGCCGGGGCTGCAGCCGCTCTGCCCGCCCGGGGCGCGGGCCGGGCCCAGCGCGGAAACCTCCACCCGCGGGCAGGGAGGGAGGAGGAGGAGGGGGAGAGGACGGGAAGGAGGCGGGGAAGAGCGGGGGAAGGCGGCCCCGGCGGCGGGAAGGGCCCCGGGTTCTGCGCGGGGAGGCCGGGCCAGCTCCGGAGACCGCTGCTTCGCGGGGAACCTTCCCCTCCGCTCCCCGGCCCGCCCGGGACCGCGGGGAGCAGCGGAGCCGCGATGGACTCCGGCAGCGAGACCCACGAGCTCAACGGGCAGGCGGAGGGCGCGGAGGCGGCGGCCGAGGAGCGGGTGAGGGCCGGGGCCGGGCTCGGCGGGAGCGGGGCGGGGCGGGGGGACCCGGCGCCCGCGTCCTTCCCGGGGCTCTGCGGAACGGGGACTCCGCGAGGTGCGGGCCGTCTGCGGCCGCGCCCTGGCGATCGGTGCTGCTCGGCTACTGCTGGGTTTTTACCTGTCTTGGGTGGATTCCACGCCGTTCCTATAGGGAGGTCGCTGCGCTGGTCCGTACGCCAGGGCAGGGCTGAGCAGAGCATCCCTGGCAGCCCCTGGCTCCCACACCTGTCACCCAGGACCCTCCCCTGCCGGGAGCCCGCCCCGAGCTCGCCGCACCTGCAGGGCTGTGCCCACCCAGCCGGCTTGGGAGACGATATCCACGCAGAATAAGCAATTACAAAAGTACGAGGAATTACTGAAGGGGTTGTGCCTGTATGGTTAATTTCCATGCAGTAATCCAAATAAAAACAAGAATACCCAACTTTTTCCTACTCCGTGTAGTCAAAACATGACCAGAGATCCTCACTGGAAAGTATTCATCCCGTATTGTTTAAGTATAAAGGATGTTTGCTGAGCATGTTACTTATCTGAAAAAAACAGACTGGTAAAGAGTGTCTTTTATCTTGTTTTGGAAAGGACTAAACTTTAAAGGCAGCTCTTATTCCAGCCTAAGTCTCTGCCACACAGAAACCATTGTACTAAACCCTCTTCTGTGTCACTGGTAAAACTCTCTGGTTACAGACAGAGGGGGCTGATTGTATAGCACATCTGTCCTTTCTCCATCCCTTCCTCTCTGACAAACCCTTGGAGTCATGAATATCAAACCAAGGAAAATAAAAATCTGTTTTTAATAAATCCTGGAAATCCCACCTAAAGTGAATCATAGCTGGGATATGCAGGTCAAACTGTTGGTCTGGAGTGCTTTCCTCTAAACCTCTGACTTCTCAGCAGTTCTTTCATTTTCTTGACACAGCTTTGTGATTGCATCACAAATACTCTTGATGGGGTTTTTTTTCCCAATATGGTCTGCTCCAAGAATTTTTCGGCAACTTTCCTGTTTTACTTCATCTTCAGTTGCAAGCAACCCTCATTTTGTTACATCCTTCCCATCAAAACTCAAGTTCTCCGTGAGTGCCATATAAAGAATAAGCAGTGAGACATGCTATTACATTGTTTTAAATGTATACAGTGGCACTTCAGGGAACTTCATAAACACTTTTTAAATTTTCTCACACACACACACAAAGTAAATGCAAGGTAAAACAGATGGGGACAGATTTTTCAGAAGCCCGTCTGAATAGAAGATGCCTTAAAAAATCTGCCAGTGTTCACAATTCACACAAACAAAAGAACACCCCAGCTCAGCAGCCACCTAAACCTGGAGAGACCATCTGCAGGTGCCTAAATCTTCCATTACTGGAGTGAAAAGTGTGTCTGCTTTGAGGAATGCTCACAGGCATTGGAACGTGGGCCACCCTGGTTTCCTTCCTGCCCATCCCAGCACCTGTCCTTCCTCTCCTCAAAACAGACTCTCTTGCACATCTTCACCACAGACCACTACCTTCTCCTGCAGAAGAGCTGACATGAAATGCAGGTGTGGGTGTTACCTTCAAAGCAATCAAAGCAGACAAATTTTAGAAAGACCAGTTAAGCTCTCAGTAGTTCTGAACAAGTGGCCACACAGTGGTTTGATGTGGTTTATTTTTACTCCATGGTTCATTTGAATACATTTTTTTTAGCAGCTGTCAGGCTTTTAGAAGCAAGAAATTCCTTGCTTCTAGGTTTGGGCTGGCGTGGCAGACCTCACTGACTAATGTGTGTAATTACACCTGGCAGAAGTATCTGGTCTCTTCTTCAAAGAATCTGTTCATACAAGTACAGAGTGTAACTGTTTATTCATCCATCTAGTTGCTTTCCTTGTTCATGATCCATATTGAAACGCTCTTCATCCACTGTGTTGTAAAGTCTAGTTCAGTGTTTCCAAGATAACAGGATGTGCTAGATAAAGGAGTTAAAGAGGAGCTATGAAAAAGGTGAACAAGAATTGGATAGTAGAAATAAACAGCTTTAATCATATTATTCCTAAAAATGTATTGAAGTCTGTATATTAATTCAGAAGTAATTTGGAGCATAAAAGTAATTTGAAACATGGCAGTTTCTTGGCATCATATTGCATTTGCTGCGTATAGCCTGACATGGTATGTTCTAGAGCATTACTCATATCGAATTTGGAGTATTCAACTTACTCCAAATATTGATACTATTGGTGATAAGTTTTTCTTTGCATGTTTTTTAAGTAGCTAGAGTAAACAAACAGTGTGTTAACCACACAAAATAGATACTCCACAGCCCAGTTGTGAGAAGTAGTATTCTAAGACCAAATGACTGGAATGAGTAGTAATGGTGCAAGGCAGAAAAAAATTATACAGGAGCAAACTTCTATTTAAATAGCTGTGTGAACAAGTTTAAGTTACTCCTTCATTTCACAAAGTTAGTAATGAGGTGTGCTGATTATTTTAAAGTCATTTAATGAGTAGAAATATTCTAACTGGATCCTGGAACCAGTACAGCTTTAGGAAAACAGTGCTCAGCCCTCAGCAGACTGTACTTTTCCCTTTTTTAATATTAACTTTTCTAGCTCTCAGGAGTCAACATGATTGCTGCTTTTTTTTCTTAATGTAGTCATTACTTGCATTTTATGTTTGTTTAAAAGTGATTCCTCTTAAGCACAGGGTTTTGAAGCTGCAAGAAAATCATGATGTCTATGAAATACAAACACATGCTGAGTTTTTCCCTTTTCTCTTTTTTCCTTTTTTTTTTTTTTTTTTATTTGCCTGCCACCACAGCGTCTCAAGACGTGATTGCAGAGTTCTCACAAACTAGTTAGTGTTACCCTGGTACTTGGGTGGACATCTCCCCCCTGTCCTCAAAATGAAATTTCCATAGGAAATGAAACTGATGATTCATGCCAGACCAGAGATAGGGGTTTTTCCTCTCTTGAGTCAGTGCTAAGACGGACAAGTGATGTAATGTTTTTTTGAAGGAAAAACCACGAAATACCTTCTGAGGAGGTGTACAAAGGATCTATTAGAGATGAGGACATGAGATGGTGAAGGGCCTGGAGGGGGAAACCTTGGTTTGTTCAGCTGGAGGAGACTGCGGGGAGACTCATTGGAGTCAACAACTCCCTCGTGAGGGGCCAAGGAGGGGCACTAATGTCTTTTTGTGGTGACCAGTGATAGGACCTGAGGGAATGGCCTGCAGTTGTGTCAGGGGAGGGTTACGGTGGATATCAGCAAAGGTTCTTCCCCCAGAGGGTGCTGGGCACTGCCCAGGCTCCCCAGGGAATGGTCCCGGCCCCGAGGCTGCCAGAGCTCCAGGAGCGTTTGGGCAGCGCTGCCAGGGATGCCCAGGGTGGGATTGCTGGGGTGTCTGTGCAGGGCCAGGAGTTGGACTTGGTGATCCTTGTGGGTCCCTTCCAACTGAGCCTATTCTGTGATTCTGTAATCATCCACTGCATGACCAATATGGCTTAAAATATTTTTGTTGGAAGAGTATTTTTTTTCTTTGTAGAATATTTTCCCTGTTTGGTTTTAGATCAGCAAGATCTCTGAGATGGAGGGGAACTCTGACTAAAGAGTAGCCATATATGACCCTTTGCAATTTCAGTGTGTAAGTGATGGAGATGTGGACAGAAATTTTACAACTATAGGTATTATTAAATACTAGGATGAAGTTGCTAGTGCAATCCTGTAACTGTAGGTTTGATCTTTGAAAAAAAACTTCTGAAATTTGTTCTATTTTAGCCCTCTATTATTCCTTTTATGTCTGATCCATCTCTTTTTTGATTTAACTGGAATTTTTTCCAAACACGAGATTCCCCCTCAAAGATCTGGAAAAATTAGCTATGTGCTATTTTTCTGAAAGATTAATCCTTCAAAACCTTAGCCAGTTGCTTCTTAAACAAAATTGCTTTTTAGCATCTTTTTAACTGTTCTGGTTAGGAAAAATATTGCAGAACACAAGAAAGAGCAGCCCTGCTGTAAGTTCAGTATGTCTCAGCTTTAGTTCTGCACAGCTTCATTATTATGTAGCAAGTTTCCATTGTTTTATAATTCAGACTTATTCCTAAACACAAGATTTCCAGGAAGCTTGCTCTATGGCATTACAAACCCAGAGGTCATTCTGGTTCAGTCTCATTTTGAATCAAGGCTGTTGGCCCATAAAATTGCATTAATAACTAACCTCAAATAGAAAGAAAACTGCTGTAATCCTTACTATAGCAAGTTACTGTATTTAGCAAAGATACTTTATTGGTTTCAAATATTTCCATTTTCAGTGCTGTTTCCTTCCTGTTGAACCACCAAGTGGGGCTTAGCTGTGATTCATGGAACTGAGCACCCAAGGACATTTGCTGCAGAGCTGCTTGTATTTGCTTTTTAGTAAATGTAACGAATAAATCCTTTCTGTATTTCAAAGGGACTCAGTTCTTCTGGGTGTACCATTGAAATGGGGAGTGAAGCAAAGCAGTGGCAAAGTCTGTACTAACACAGGGAGACTGTAAAACAGTACCACGTAATCTTTGAGCAGAGGTTTTGTGTTACAGAGCCAAAAAAGTGCCCATTAATGACATGGCATTGTAGCTTTGTCCTTGCAAAGTGCAGTGCTCTGGGCAAGCAAATAGCCCCTGCTTCTGTGAGGAGACCCAGAGTGGTATTGTCTGTGGGAACAGCACCATGTCACTATGAAAATAAGCTCATCCATGGGATTCTTCGAGTCACAGATGGAGCAAGAGGGAGAGGCTTTTCAGTCCTATCCTTTGTCTAACTGTGCTTAGACCAGCAGGGCAGGTTGTTGTGCTGAGAGGCTGCAGCTTTGCAGCACTGGGGGCCTGCAGGCAGGCAGGGAATACTGCAGGGAATGTAGTCCCAGCTGCAGCTGGCTCTTAGACACATGTGAAAACCAGCGCATGGTGGTTTTGCTCAAACTGCTTTGGAGACATGAACACAAGGGCTTAGCTTGTCTCTACCAAGTAATTTGAGTATTGAGTGTGTGACATGGTGTTTTGGTTACACTGACACTGAAGCAGGTCATGTGGAATGCACACTGCTCTTTTGCCAAGTGACGCTGCAGGAAAAGCCTTACTTTCCCTGCATCCTAGGAAATCTGCAGACAGTCCGCCTTCCCTCTCCACAGCCCTGCAGGTGATCACGGCACAGTAAGTGTTGCTTGGTGCTGTGGGCTGCACACATTGCCACATGCTTGGAATCTCCCTAAAGCCACATAACGAAGTTCTACTGTCATTTCTGTTGTACAGACTGGCACTCTCCTGAGGTTAAGGCAACATCTCTTCTTCTTTCATTGCCTGTCTCTATATTGCTGTGTAACACATAGTCTCATCTTAGAAAGTGCCCATGTAGTACTGACTGCATCAGTTTCAATACTTCTGGCAGTGGCCTCCAGCTTGCTCCCAGAAGACAAGGCTAACTGGCTTTTTTTGTTTGTTTTTTGTTTTATGCCTTTCCAACATCAGTCAGGAGACAGGAAGTGAATGTTTCTGGGGTTTTCATGATTACAGGTCATTTTTCTTGGTGAAGGCAAGATCACAGGCTGAGAAAAAGCTCTGACATATGCTGCTGCCCTATGACAAGTTACGCTCAGTCACATATTTAGGCTTGTGATGGATTACAACACGTTTGATGAAAATAGGTCAAATTTGGTGTTTAAATGCCCTGGAAAAACTGGCAATGTGTACGTGAATATCTGCCCTATTTAAAAGGAGGCTTTTAGGTCTGGACTGTGGCAAGCCTGGCTTTGGAGTTGATCATGTTTAGTGCTGCTGAAGAGAGTAATTAGAAGGTGTCTTCTCTATTTGAGCTAACCTGCAAAGCCAGACTTCTTTCACAGGATTTTCTGGCGGTCAGGAACGCCTTTGGGCAATAAAAAAAGTCTCTAAGAAGTAGGTTTAAAGAAGTCAGCTAAAATAAGCTTATTTTTCATATATTTGTCTATTATTTTTGAAAATAAAGTCTAGAAGTAAGAGCAGCAAGAATGAAATTCCTAACTTATTCAGAGACAGCAGGATAGAGGATCACCTACTCTTCCTTCATCATGGAGTTGGGCACCTAAGACTAACCTAGTTACCCTAAGCTATATCAAATCCAGGGAGAAATAGGCACCTCTGGGAGACAAGCAGTCAAATTTCAAGTCAGGTCACATGAATCATCATCGGGAAACACTCATATATTCATCCCGGTGGGTTAACTAGCTCTAGGTTTGCCCTGCAGTTGGTTTTTATTTTCTGTTTGTTTGCAGAGCAATTAAAACAAACAAACAAAAAAACAACCCCAGACCAAAACCAGCTGATGTGAAAATGGGGAACAAAGGATTCCCTTGTAACCGGACAATTCTTGGCAACAACGGATCATATGATAGTTAAGTGGAAAAACATCTGTGTATGGGTGTGTGGCTGGCCCTGGAGAGTGCCATGGCAGAGGAAGGAGTAGCAAGGAAAGGAGGGCAAGCAAAGCTCACACAGTGGCCAACTTCACATCAGTCCTTAAAATAAGACTCATGAGTAATGAAGGAACTTTTTGGATGTGTGATGAGAGAAAGTGAATTTAATAAATACCTGTATTTTTAAGTGTGCCTTCAGGGGTAAATTAGTCACAACAACCTGTTGTTTGCTGGATTGTGTTACAGTGGTTTTTCCCTCCCAACTTTTTCTCAGTGCAAACTTTTCATCTTTTCCAGTCTCTCCTTTTCCCAGGGTAGAAATATGCTGACTGTTTAGACTGGTCCTATAGGCAAGCTGGAAAAAGTGCCATAGGGCAGTACAGGCAGGCACTGTTTTCTGCTCTCCTGTCTGGAGGACGGGGGTAACAGTGGGAAAGCTGCACAGGAAATCTCAGTACTGCTGTGCCTCTGCCCGTATGATTACAGAAATCATTTGATGGGCCAAGTGATCTCTCACTCACCACCAATTAAAAGAGATGTGAATAACAGTTTTCCTCTCTGCTGGCTTCAGCACAGAACGTCACAGTGGTTCCAAAGGAACAGACCCATCAACATCAACCACTACGCCAACAAGAAGAGCGCTGCCGAGAGCATGCTGGACATCGCCCTGCTGATGGCCAACGCGTCCCAGCTCAAAGCCGTGATGGAGCAAGGGCCTTCTTTTTCCTTCTACATCCCGCTGATCATTCTTATCAGTCTGTCACTCACCCTGCAAGTTATGGTGGGAGTGCTCCTGATATTCCTTGGTAGGTAGCAACAGCAAGAACCATTGACTTGTATGTTTCTTATAGGACACAGCCTATAAGATGATATACAGACGCACCATTTGCTTTTAAAATGCCTTTACCTCAGAACCACTTCAAGTTAGAATCATAGAATCATTTAGGTTGGAAAAGACCCCTGGTATCATCCAGTCTAAAAGTTAACCCAGCATTGCCATGTTCACCACTAAACCACATACCTAAACATCACAACTACATGTCTTTTAATTCTCTGCAGGGATGGTGACACTTCCCTGGGCAGCCTGTTCAATGCTTGACAACCCTTTCAGTGAAGAAATTCTTCCTAATATCCAAAAATACAGATTTTCTCTTGAAACCATAGAAATACTGCAACAAAGGGAGGAAGGGCAGCTTTATGTGAAATCTTCAATTTTTATCAACTTCCTCCTACTCATTTGCCCATACTATGAATACTTTTCTTTCCAGAAAGCCTGAGGAAGAAGGAAAATTATGAAATACTGTAAAAGAAACATCAGTAGGCCAGATAGGATAATGCAGTCTATCCAGTTTCATAATACTGGTTTTGGCAAGACCCGTTACTTAATCTTATGACTGAAATGTATTTCTTCCATGTCAGTCATATAAGAAAATATTGTGAATGCAGAACGAAAGGGAAGTGAAAGTCCAAATGTCCATCATCCTGTTGGTGTGGCATGTTGTCTTCAGTTTGGCTGTGTTGCAATCAAACTGTGTCTACCATTCCCCACCTGGAATAAATGACACCTCCACTGGTAGGAAACAGCTGTGGATCATTTCTGCTAGTGCTGTGTGATCATTTATTCTCATAATGTTTTTCAAATTTTGCCCTTTACCTTAGTGAGAACTAGGTAACTGACCTTGGGCCTAATGTAAATGAACAGGCAGAGTTCACACATGGCATTTAATGAGTTTTGGGTGCCACCTTTGGCATCCCTGTCAATCTTTCAGTGTTCTGCTCTCTTATCACAGCTCAAAAAACAATGTTCTGTTCAAGGAGAAAGTTCCTAGGGATCCAGGATACACATAGCTTGTAATATTAATACGCAGTTGATATAGCTTTTTTCTTTCTTAAAAAAGAGATGGAATACAGCTGTCTCTGCATTTGGTAGAGTTGGTGCAAGAGCAAAGTCCAGGTCTTGGCTCAGAGGAGATTCCAGAAAGGGACTGGAAAAAAACTAACCTGTTGATGCTGGGAGGTGTGGGAAGGGAGTAATGGAAAAATCAGCAAAATACTTCTGTGTTCCTCAGCTGAAGGTATCTCCCTGGTTGGTTCAGCAGGCTTTGAGGCTGTAAACAAGCTGTTTCTGTTGGGCAATAATTTCCCAGTATGTGCTGTGATACTGCTTTTTAATGCTTGTTTCTGCAAGACATTGCTGAAATGCTTTAAATTGCTGTCAGTTTTATCTTTGTCACATTGAGGGTGACAGAGCCCTTGGCCTATGGTGACGCACTGTTGGAGCAATGCTGTCCTGCTGAGCTCAAAGATAGGGAGGAGACAGGAAGTAGGACAGGAAAGTACAAAGACACAGGCAGCAGAGCAAGGACTTGCTTTTTACAATGTATATTTGATAGTTTTAGCTTGCAGGAGTAGTTTGGTTCTGTCCAGCCATGAAATTCTGTCTCTACAAGCTCTCACAAGGCCAAGCAAAAGTCTATGCCACCATCCAGTTTCTTTCCTTGAGTCAGAGTTTTATCCTGGGAGCTGCCAGTTCTCACAGTTTCTACTAGGTATTAAAAGCTTTTCCTCCTTCAAAAGAGCCTTTCACAAAAACAATGTGAGAAATGTTCAGCAGATTTGTCCTTGGAAGTGATCTGGTGACCTTAACTTTTTGGAAGAAAAGCAAAAATGTCTTGAAATAGTTTCAGTGACATGAAATCATAGTAATCCACTATAATAAAATGCTTAAAGAATAACTGTTCTTAAGGACATTTTCACAAACACCCTCATCTTAAGTACTGTAATTACAAAGATAGGATTACTGCAATTCTACTTCAAAATTTAGAGCTCTTCCTAAATTGACAAGTATTACTTGTCTTCTCTAACCCTCCTTTGGACAAAGGGACAGCTCTGAGAGTGTCAGTTTGCCTTTCAGCATGATTGCTTTTAACTCGCATAACAGGTTAGGCCATTGTTGCCTTTCCTTTTTAAACCAACCATCTCAAATGCTCTTACTCCATGTTTCAGAATGAATTCATTATTCCATTTAATTTATTCTTCTTCATTCACATGGCAGTACCAGAGTCCTTCCAGGTCCTGTTCGGATGCAAGCATCCACATGCCTTCAGATGCTTTACAGATGTGTAAACTCATTTTAAGGTTGAAGTACTACTGAACTTCAATTATTTCATGACTACACATGTGTGCAGTAGCTTCTCAGGCAGTTCCCCCACACTGTTCTTCAGTGCTTTGCCTGGCCTGTGTTGTTTGACTACACTGCTTTAGCAAACAGGACTTGAACAGGCGCCCAGAATTCCTTGAAACCAAAACAGCATTAGACTTCCTAATTAGGGACCCCAGGTGAACCTGGCTTTTAGCACTTCAGCATCACGAGTGTGTTTGTGACCACTGCTTGTTAACTGCTTCAACAACAAGGGGTATTGGTTCTGTGGTTCACTTCTGCAGTATGGAACAGGGTGATGATGTTACAAGCGAATAACAAGATTTATTTTGTGTAGTAGAGACATAAGCTGTATATCTATGTGTGTGCCTGTCAGAAGGAGCCCTAAGTTTTATGTTTCTGTAAAAACTTGTCCGGTACAAACTTTGTCTCGCATGTTGTGCACATGCAGACACAAGCTCCAGTGATCTATGCCCTTGAGAACCAGGAGTCTTAATAGACAAAACCCATTCTCAAAACATGCTCCAGGATTCATCAGCACTCACTCCACCAGCATCAAAGGAATGTAGCCAAAAGTCTGAGCTGCAGAGCCCTTACTGCCAGAGAACAGAGACAGCAAACTCTTGGGTTTTCACATGGTGTTTCAGTGGGCATGACAGTATTTGGTCAAAGGTTAGACCTGATGATCTTGGAGGTCTTTTCCAGCCTTAATGATTCTGTGATGCCAGGCAAGCGCCCCAGACTTCTCACTGTCTTAAACCAAACCTATTATCAGCCCAATGTAACTAATTTGTATGCTATCATGAGGCCTGGAATCAAAGCTTACACTAAATTAATGCTATCTCCCTTGTGTGAGCCTCCCTCATTCCCTTTAGCAGTTCAACCAAAAAACAACTGCAAGAAACAAAGGAAAATGTTTGCACAGCGGATGCTGTCTGTAGAAGGGACTGCAGCTACACTGCTCTCACACCTCCCTCTGTTTAACAGATAGAGTGCCCTTGCTTTCTAAAAACAGGATCAGGGCAAAAGCAGGGACTACAAGGGAATACAAGCTGGGGAAGGGCACCAGTACAAAAAAAATCCAGCACTGGTGAAGAGATTTGTAGCATTTTAACTAGGAAATTTAACTTCATCTTGTCAGGGCTTCAAGCTTCATGTATTCAATAATTTTTAAATGCTCAAAGTCGGCAACAAAGCTGGGCTTCAAAACAAAAAGAACTCGAAAGATTTCTAGTGATGTTAGTGCATCCTTCACTTCCATGTGTCCCCACAGAGATTAGATGCTAATTACTGGAAGTTAATAGGCTCCTTGTGGTTACAGACCTTCCCCTTAGGGCTTTTACTGACGCTGCAGAATCTGACTTCCCTTTAAAATATGACTGATTCAAATAGCTTAGCATAAGATAAATTCTTGAACTACATCAGTAGGAAACCTTTTATTCTGGATTTTGAAATATACATATCATTAAACGTTTTTTTCTCCTTTCTCTTTGAAGTAAAATATGACCTTAACAACCCTGCAAAACATGGAAAGCTGAACTTCCTCAACAACCTTGCAACTGGACTAGTATTCATTATAGTAGTTGTGAATATTTTTATCACTGCCTTTGGAGTGCAGAAACCAGTTGCTGAGTCAGCATCAAGACAGTAAGGACCAGGTGAGTGTGGTCTCCCTGCAGCATGAGGTAGCAGGGCATGGCAGGGCACACTGGGGCAGTTTAGACAGCCCCAGCCACAAGTTTATGTGTACAGTTCAAGTTCTCACAGATACCTGAGTTCACTCCACATTAGTGCAAAAGCAGAAGCTGCTGGGAACTGGTAAGTTATTACAGTGTGTTTGTAAATGTGGAGTTCAAAAGTTGATGGCAGCACAGGTGTCACCCATAGGAAGTGTAAGGATTGTCCTGGTCTAGCCACTCCTTTTCCTTACTGCTGACTAAGACAGTAAGGGAAATAATGTTGTTCTGCGTTCTCCAAATGCCTCTCCTTTTTATAAGGACAGTTTGCATCCAGTCTGTTACTTAACACTGAAGACAATCTGTTTCCAAGTAGCTAGGGCTATTAAGTCTGACATGTAACACTGCACATGCTGGCGCCTCTCAGTTCCTGTGCAGATCGTGTGGCTCTTCTGTCCTCCACAGGACAGGGCTTTGCTCTGTGGGAGACAGCCCACAAAGATGAGCACTATCACTTCACATGTGGCCATTTACAACAATGTTGTTGCTCTACCTGCATTTTCAACTTCGTTCTTTACTTGCACAGAAGGATAAATACAGGAATTGTGGGGACCAAACTGGGTATCTTCCTAGCATCACAGCTATGATGAGCAATTTGGGAGGAAATAAACCTGAATTGTAGGCTTGTAACTCAAGAAGCACCATGGTCAACATCTGCCTTTAAAACAGACTGCTGAGTGTGTGTGTGCCAACACTGCTCTGGCTCTTGGTCTTCCACATCTCAACCCAGGGTCAGAGACCTGCTGAAGAAGGAATTACTGGCCTGACAGGCCATGGTACACTCTGTGCTGCCCAGACAGCCCATGCATGTAACTACTATTATGCACCCCTTTTCACAGAAGACTTAATTCCCCCTTTAAAGCAAATGTGTCATTTATTATAATTCCTGTATCACTAAAATATCAATATCTTTGTGTTTCAGAGACCTGGAGCATTCATTTTAGATGCCATTTGCAGTTGAGCCAGTTACACTGGACACAGTGGGGAAAGAAAAATAATCTGAAGAAGCTGGACACACCAAGCAGCTTTCTCAAGTTTCCAACACATTTGTATACCTAAAATTTTCCCGTGTGTTAATATTTAAACTGTTTGGCATCTAAGAAAAGGTTGATTTGTCCCCAAGGACACTGTTTTTCTGGAATATTGGCATTTCAGTTTCTGGAGAAACTTCATTTTTTTTCAGAGAAGTGACATAAGCTCATGAAACAAGGAAATATCATCTGGTAGCACTTCACAGGACTTCTCTTTTTACATGCCTTTGGTTTTTGTGGCAATTTGTCATTTCCACCATGGTAAGAAATGTCAGGCCTTTGATTCTGGCATGGTCACACTGTCCTTTATTTCACAGCTTGGCACCAAGCCCATGTACTCTGTAGCCCAGCAGGGCTCTTCCTTTGCAGCCTGTAAAGGTAGCTGTGCCTTGTCTTTCTTTCCACTCTAGCTAAAGCAAAGATGAGACAAACAGAAACAAACAGCATTCTTTTGTCCAGTTTCCTGTTCTTCCTGCACAGACACAAATAACCTAATTGCTAATAGTTTCTTACCATGAACTGCTATTCTCTGTATTCTTATATGTATTTATTTGAATCCTAGAGTAGTTCAAGGGACATTTAAAGGTCATCCCATTCCACCCCCCACCATGGGCAGCGACACCTCCCACTGTCCCAGGCTGCTCCAAGCCCCATCCAGCCTGGCCTTGGGCACTTGCAGGGATCCAGAGGCAGCCACAGCTGCTCTGGGTACCCTGTGCCAGGGCCTGCCCACCCTCATTGTAAAAGGTCCTTCCTTATATCAAGTTTCTGGAAACCCTATTAGAAGTGCCACCTTTTCTAGGCTCAGCTGGTAAACTGGAGGATCCAGGGTGAACTTTACCTGCTAAACTGGTACCAAGTGCCTGTCAGCAGCAATTCAAATGGCAAAATGAATTGAGTTTTTCTCTCTTGTTTACTCTCCCTCTTCTCATCGCTGATTGCTGCAGTTTTGTTACTTTTACGAGTTTATGGCTAAAAGCAGAACAAATTTTTAATTTTATATTTTTAAATATATATAGAGATATAAATATCTTCTAGGCTCTTACCTGCTGGCTCAGGAACTTACACTTTTTCTAAATACACTGTTGCTAGTAATGGTATAGGTTACAAGAATTTCTTCAACAAAAACATTTTAGTAATTTTATTTCCAAAGTATCATACCTGCAAGCAGAAAAATCTGAGTGTTCTAGGTTGCACTTGCATGTAGATGCAGATTTATATTAATCAATTTTCGTAGCATCAATTTTCAAATGCTCCCTTGTACATAAGAATAGAAGTTTGATTTCCATGTGTCTCATCTCATTTATATTACTGACCTTTCTCTTTAATTATGTCTCAAAGCCCATTGATGTACCAGATTTTCATGTATATGCTATGTAAAAATTACTAACAGAAAACAAATCGGAAACTTGTGTGGTTAATAATGGAATAGACATTCTTTTTTATTTTCTAATTTGTCTTTTGTTGCTTCATTTCCATTGTAACATGCATTTAAACAGTATCTAGCACGCAGTGGTTTAATTGTGTGTGCTGTACTAATTTAAACGTAGCTCAGAACAAGTTCTGAATGAGGCATGCAGGACAACTTCCTGTGTTTATTTTTTACAAACCACCAACTGTTGTGGGACTGTTCATGCCCACTCGTGGCTGTCACACTTTGGATCCTTCAGAGGAGCGACTTGGCTGGCCACAGAGCAGTGCTGGAAATCTGAAAAACCTTTCCTTTGGAGGAAATAGGTGACTGTAGGCAGAGTCCTTCCAGTATGAAATTTGTCCATAGCTCAACACTGGTCAGTAATTTTGATAAGATTCTTGACTGTACCAACAATGCTACCTTTTAACATTCTCCTCACTGGAATATTTGCCCATCTGCATCTGATCCAGTCTGGAGAGGCTCTCTGGGGGCAGCTACCTCTGTTCTGTACAGGAACTTTGTACCTGTATCTGTTGCTTTCTGTTCTCCTAAATACATAACCTGTCCAAAAGACATTCACCTTAGGTATGAATATTATATATTTTTCATTGTCTGATTTGTATTTTTGTAGTTTTTTAATCAAGACATAAAAACAAGAAGAAAAGTCTTTCTGGCACTTAGCAAATCCTAATTTTTTTACTAAGGGCAGATGCAGACAGATACCCAAGCTCTGCTGATGTTTGCTGGCTTCATATTTGGGGTGATTTGGCCTAGTTTTAAACAGAGCTTCCCCTTCCCCTGTTACTGCCACAGTCCTGTCCTGTCATAGAATCCCAGGATGGTTGGGGTTGGAAGGAATCTTAAAGCTCATCTCATCCAAACCCCCTGCCATGTCAGGGACACCTCCCACTGTCCCAGGCTGCTCCCAGCCCCATCCAGCCTGGCCTTGGACACTCACAGGGATCCAGGGGCAGCCACAGCTGCTCTGGGCACCCTGTGCCAGGGCCTCCCCACCCTCACAGGGAGCAATTCCTTCCCAATATCCCATCCATCCCTTCCCTCTGGCAGTGGGAAGCCATTCCCTGTGTCCTGTCCCTCCATGCCTTGTCCCCAGTCCCTCTCCAGCTCTCCTGGAGCCCCTTTAGGCTCTGTGCTCTCCCTGGAGCCTTCCCTTCTCCAGGTGAACGCCCCAGCTCTCCCAGCCTGACTCCAGAGCAGAGGGGCTCCAGCCCTTGGAGCACCTCTGTGGCCTCCTCTGGACTCATTCCAACAGCTTCACATCTTCCTTGTGCTGAAGCCCCCAGACCTGGATGCAGTGTTTCAGGTGGGGTCTCACCAGAGCAGAGTGGAGGGGGAGAATCACCTCTTATGAGCATGATCATGTTTGTCTGGCACTGAGACACTTGAAAGCAGTCTGAGGGTACAGGACGAACATACCAGTTTTTTCCTATTTTATTCTTTTCTTTATTGGACCATAATTTTTCAGGTCACTCAGACGAACAAGCTGTTAGAGTGGGTTTGTCCTGAAAAGTGTAACAGCATCCTTAGTGCTGAGCTGTTGTCTGATAGAAACTACCATGGCTTGTGTATCCCATCTCCTGGGAGCCTGTGGACCTAACAGGATCCAGAGCAGTAGGGCAGGGAACACCCACCAGGCAGTTCTCAACTGCAACTTCTCTACTGCAAATTCCAATGGATTGGGCAAGACACAGCTTTTAGGATACACAGAACGGAAAAAAAAATTACTTCAAGATTGAACACATTGTGGGATGCCAAGAGCTGTATTTGGACCTCTGCAGTGAGGGATGGGGGCCTGTTCACGTGGAGTCTGCCAGAGCTGGGCTCAGAACCACAACAAAAACTGCCATGAATCCTTCTGCCTCCTGACCTCCTGAAGCATCATACCAGAGAGCTTGGTCTCTCTTTTTGGTTCTAAACATATGAAAACCTGATCAGAGAGTCATCCATCTGCCTCTGAGGCTGTATGGGCATCAGCAGCGTTCAACTTGCTACTGGATGTCCTTTTTAAATAAAAAGGCTTCTGGTTTATTCCCACATCTTTTATTGTGATTAAGTAAAATTTGCAAAACATCCTCAGACATGAAATCAGTATTTTAAGTCTCTAAAGCCTTCGGAGTTCATGTATTTTTTAGCAGACAAAAGCATCTGCAAGTTGGTTTCAAGTATAAATAATTTAATCACAGGGTTATTACTCTTTTAAGTCAGGTGCTGCTTTAAAATCCTGGCAAGTATCTTTTAGGGGCAGCAAACAAATACATAGGTTTGACTCGTTCTTGGACTCATTCTTTGGTTTGCTGTGCTTTTTCAGAGTTCTTGGTTGGAGGCAAATACTTCCCTTAAAAAGAGGTCATCAATAATGAAGCAAGATGAATTTTCCAGGCTGTGTGGGAAGCAGTTCGTGCCAGGTCAGCCGTTTGCTCCTATTGCATAAGCTCTGGGCAGGGTGAGCATTGCTCATGGTCCTTCTCATTAGTCCCTTCAGCATCCAGAACACCCTGGGCTGGGATTTTCAGTGTAGCTGTACTTACTGAAGCAAGTGACAACAACCATATTTACTGGAACTGACTCTTAAATTTGTCTTCTAAACCAGGTCAGGTTTAGAATAATAGAATAAGCTGGAGCTTATTCTGATGCTGAGTCTTACATAAAATAGGCTGAAGCAGAAAACATCATCCTGGTTTCTGTATCTCCCTCAACTGCCGGGTGTTTTAATTAATAACTTCTTTATCCTCAGTGAGTTGGCAGATGACACTAAGGTTGCTGGGAGTATTGATCTGCTGTTGGGCAGGAAGGCTCCATGGTTGTATCTGGAGAGGCTGGATCCGAGGCCAGTGGTCTGAGGTTCAGCAAGGCCAAGTGCTGGGTCCTGTCCTTGGGTCACAACAGCCCCTGCAGCTCCAGGCTGAGCCAGAGGGGCTGGAAAGGCCCTGGGGGTGCTGGTGGCAGCAGCTGAACAGGAGCCCAGGTGGGCAAGAAGGACCAGGGCACCCAGGCCTGTTCCAGCCATGGTGGGGCAGCAGGACCAGGGCAGTGCCCATCCCCTGTGCTGGGCACTGGTGAAGCCCCACCTCAGCTCCTGGGGTCAGTTTTGGGCTCCTCACAACAAGAATGACCTTGAGGGGCTGGAGCATGTCCAGAGGAGGGAACGGAGCTGGGAAGGAGCTGAGGGAGTTGGGGGGGGTGCTCAGCCTGGAGAAAAGGAGGCTTGGGGGAACCTTCTCGCTATCTACAACTCCCTGACAGGAGGGGGCAGCCAGGGGTGGTCGGGCTCTGCTTCCAGGGAACAAGGGACAGGACAAGAGGGAATGGTCCCAAGCTGTGCCAGGGGAGGCTCAGGTTGGACATGAGGAGGAATTGGACAGCACCAGTTCCTGGAGCGGACGGTGTTTCTGATATGCTCAAGAGGAGCTGCACCCAGGCGCATTTCTCAGATCGTGGTGCAGCCTGAAAAGGGGCTGGGGGAGGCACCACCACCAGGACCTCATCACCCAGTGCATGTAGTGGTCTCACCACAGCCCTTTAATACTCACAGGTGATCAACAAAGCTGAACCAGAGGCAGAAGTGAGACATCCCTAGAGCAAGAAATGAACTGAAATAAACAAGAGAAGGCACTCAAGGAAGAGATAAATAACAGCATGGCCACAGCAGGCCTTAGAGCAGAGTTTCCATCAGAGGCTGGGTTGCATCCAAGTGCTGCAGGGTGATGTGTCAGCTGTACCCAGAGTTTTACCCTTCTCCTCACCACTAATTATTCCCATCCTGACATTTGAATACGTCCAGCAGCGGTGGGAGGGCAGAGGGGGCAGAAGCGTGGGCAGAGCTGGCTCAAGAACAACTTGAGAACAACTCGAGACCAACTCGAGCTGATTGATAGCAGACAGCTCTTGGGCATGTCAGGAAGCAAACACACATTGTTGGAAGTATGTCCACAGCAAAGAGACTGACAGGAAGAAACATGGTATATAAAGGCTGCTGCTGTTGGCAGGAGTTTCTTATTTTCACACTGATCACATTATTTGCACTGTATGAATTCACAGATTCACAGAATCACTGAATCATTTACATAGGAAGAGATCTCAAAGATCATTGAGTCCAACCTTTGACCAACTACCATCTTGTTCAGATCTTCATTCATCTTCATTCAGACAGACCAGAACATGCCCAGTGCCACATCCAGTCATTTCTTGAACATCTTCAAGAATGGTGAATCCATCACATCTGTGGGCAGCCCCTTTAAATGCCTGGCAACCCTTTCCATGAAGATATTCTTCCTGAACCTCCCATGGCCCAGCTTGAGACCATTCCCTCTTGTCCTATCCTTTGTTCCTGGGAGCAGATCCTGAGCCACCCTGGCTGCCCCCTCCTGTCAGGGAGTTGTGCAGACCCACAAGGTCGCCTCTGTGCCCCCTTTTCTCCAGGCTGAGCCCCCCCAACTCCCTCAGCTCCTTCCCAGCTCCGTTCCCACCTCTGGACATGCTCCAGCCCCTCAAGGTCATTCTTGTTGTGAGGAGCCCAAAACTGACCCCAGGAGCTGAGGTGGGGCTTCACCAGTGCCCAGCACAGGGGATGGGCACTGCCCTGGTCCTGCTGCCCCACCATGGCTGGAACAGGCCTGGGTGCCCTGGTCCTTCTTGCCCACCTGGGCTCCTGTTCAGCTGCTGCCACCAGCACCCCCAGGGCCTTTCCAGCCCCTCTGGCTCAGCCTGTAAATGCTCCCACTCCTCCTCACTCCTGATGTTCTTAGTCCCTGGCCGTGTCAATGGAAGGGTCACTGACATGTCATTGCAGGATAGGTTGTGAAAGACAGAATACAATCTTCTCAAAATAATATCTAACCAATAATTACCCAACTTCCTAACAGCGTGGTGACAAAAAATTACCTGCCTTCCTATTGGATGCTATGGGTTATTTTGAATTCCCTTTCCTCTTCCTCCGCAGTCTGTTGAAGATCTGTTTTCATTTCATCCCCTTGGCTTCTCATAACAAGAACTATTTGCTAACCTGGCTGCCTTCCCAAGGAGAGTGCCACAGCTCCCAGCCAGGAACAGAGACTTATCAATGGCTCCTCATCAGGCAAGTCAGGCTTTGTCAGAAATGGAGATGGCAAAAACTCAGGTTCCTTTTTCGTTCACCCTCCTTCCTGATGTTTTCCACTCCTCTTTTTTCCAGTCTTCCAGCCTAGAAGTTGCCCCACCCCATTTTTAATGGTACAAGTTTTAACTAGTTGGGAGGTGAGTGGTAAATATGGTGCCATGCTAGGAAGAACCACACCAGGACTACTGAAACATTGCTAAACATTTTCATTGGTGCCAAAAATATTTGAGAATAAATTGGTTTCATCACCACCCAACATTACCCCAGATTTCTGGCAATGAAAATAATTTAAACTGTTGGGAAGGCCTTATGTTTCAGATTTGTTTTGGACTTGTGGAAGATACAGAAGGAGACAGCTATGTGTCTTTACCCTGAAACAGGAGTTATTTTTTTCTGTGTCAGAAAACATGATTCACCAGACATGCCAGGGAGAGCATTGCTCAGGAAAGAAATTACTGTATCCCTCCAGGCCTTTCCATCCCTTGGAGAGTTTCAAATTCTGGGAACGTGACTTGGGAACATGACTGAACTTCACAAACTGTGTGAAGTGTACTAATTGGGGAGCATTGGGAGAAAGCCACAACAGGCCTGTGTGGGTCAGTGTTCTCCTTCATACTCCACAAAAATTCTTTCTTCTCCATGCTGATAAAAAAACAGGTTTGAAAGCCCCACATCCCACAGCTCCACTGGTGGGACTCCTCACAGTGTATAGAAGGGACCCTGGTTATCACAAAGAGGTGCTGGAATCTTCAAACCTGATGTCACTGTTAATATTTTGCTTAATTTGCACATCCTCCTCACTTGTAGACACAGGGTGTGATGGAATGATGAGTCTTGTTCATCTTTCCAGAGTCAGGACCAGCCTAGACTCATCCAGGGCTGAATTTCATTCAGCTCTGAATGAGGAATTTACTTCCTACTTGTTTTCTTATTGACTCTGAGCTCATTAAGATGAGTTTCACTTGTACCCCACAGGGCTCCTGGCCTGGGAATACCCTGAAAGATACCATTGCAATTCTTTCATAGAAAACTGCTATCTAAATTATTACTATTAATAATAATTATTATTTTCTGCCATAATTTTACCTTTTATACCTGGACTTTGAATTTGGTTCCTACCTGATGTAAATTATCTCCCTACCTCCTGGCAGAACAGAGTTCTTCCAGAGCAGAGCAATGTAGCCATGATAAATTGACTGTGAGCCAGCCCCAGAGGCACAGGTGGGACCTCAGTGGAGGATGAGCTTCCTGACCTCTGGAACCCCTGACTGCACCTTGCAGCTTAACCATAAACCAGCATAAAACTAAAGCAAAGCAGACCTGCTTTGGGGTAGTGTGTGATTCCAGGGTACAAGGAAAAGCTCCTGTGCTTGCCTTACAAACCCTCCAGGTGAGAGGTTCAGATGCAGGTTGAGCCCCAGGCTCACAGCAAGGGGACAAGCTCCTCCCCTCTGCAGAAGCCTGCATCCACCAGAACATGGCAGCATGAGGCAGGGAACAACAGCTCCCAAGAGCATGTGGAAGTCTTTCTGGCGTCTGTAACACGTCCAGAAAGGATCCAGAAGAGCCTCTGACTGGGCAGGGCTCATCTGTGCATAATGGGGTCAGTTTTGCATTTGAAAGTAGTGATGAATTCTGGATTTTCCTCTTTTGGTGTGCAGGAGAAAGCATGATCGTTGGAGCTATCACAGAATCATAGAATCAGACTGGTTTGGGTAGGAAGGGACCTTAAAGCTGAGCTCATTCCACCCCTGCCATGGACAGGGACACCTTCCACTATCCCAGGTTGCTCCAAGCCCTGTCCAACCTGGCTTTGAATACTTAACAGGGCTGGGGAGTCCACAAACCCTCTGGACAACCTCTGCCAGGGCCTTCCCACCCTTATAGTAAAGAATTTCTTCCCAATATCTAATCCAAACATGCCCTTCAATCACTCCTGGTTATTGCAGCATGGCACTATGTCCCTTGTGCCATCCCACACCCCTGTGCCAGCATCCCCAGCACCAGCCCAGGGAGTGGGTCATTGTACCCTCGGAGTGGGACCAGGGAGCTGTGCCCTCCTGCCGCCTTGGCTGCCTGCAGAAAGGGGCAGGAAGCACCAGCGGCCGCCCAGAGCAACCCTTTGGTTTTGACATTTTGGAGTTTTTAAATGTGTTGTCCTTCCAAGCAAGGATAAGCCCCCAGTTAGAACTGGTTGGATGAAGATGGCAGATTTTTTTGCCTCTTCTCCCTCCCTGAAAATACACAGGGATCTGCTTTGTGCTTGGAAATATTCTTAACAAATCTTTATTAAAAGTGAAACACCCAGGCAAGTGGAAAGGTGACTGAGGACACAGGAAGGGTTGGAGAGGAACAGAGGGCTGAGCTCAGAAAGGAAGCTGTGAGGCCAGGGAACACACCTCTTCCAAAGATTTCCAGTGTGCTTCTCAGCCCCGTGGGATTTGGAAATCTCAGTCTCAGTGGGTGGGATTTTCCTTCACAGAGAGATGTGAAGCAAAATCCAGCTGTATGCAACCATTATGGATCAGGAATATTTAAGAGACTTCTTTCCAACCTCCACTAGAAGCTTTTAAAATTATTTAGCTCAGAGCTCACAGAGGAAAAATGTCAGATCTCTCCCTTTCTGCTACTGCAGAGCGTTCAGCAGGGAGCTGCCACGGGGACCCAGCAGCGCTGCCACTCCCGGCTGTCACTGGAGCTGGTGGGGCCAGGGGGAGTGAGGCACTGCTGGATGGCACAGAGCAGCCTCTGCACAGGGGCGCAAGGCTGGAGCACTGTGAGACCCCCCGGGTAGCTAAAAACCAGGGCTTAAAAGGGAAAAAAAAAAAGCCACCTGAGTGTTTTGCTATGGTAAAGAGAGGATTTAATGTAAACCATTCCTTGAGGACACACCTCACCAGAGATTTATCCAGGCTTGAGGTCCAGTGGCACTCTGGGTGCTGGCACCCAACTTCACCTGTTAACAGTTCATGAAGCACAGACTGAGTCTGAAAGGTTTTTGCTTTACTAGACACAAATTAAAGATTTATCAACAGCACCATGGCAGAAAGCTTTTCCTTGTGACCACAGTGTATAGTGGCCTGTGCTCCAAAATAGAAAGGGCAGCTCAGGATTCACCCAAAATGCTCTTTTATGCCAAAGCAGTGGCACTGAATTAACTGGCGCAATGTTACCGCATGACACATTCCTGTCTCATCTCCTGCCTCTGATTTCTTTCCATTTGGCACAATAACATCCCTCTGAAGTGGGTGAGATGAAGATAGAAAGAAAATTACCCCCGCCCCTGAATCCTATAATTTTGTCGTTTCATCAAGCTGTTGTTTCAGTCGCATCCAAACCTTGGTGATGCCTGTGATGCTCTGCACTGGTCCCTTCCCCTGGCAGCCAGCTCGAGGCCACTCCTGCAGAGGCAGGGGGTTGTGGCAACACTGCCCAGCACAGGCATGAGCACAAGCACAGCCTCCTGGTAACACAGCTGCTCCTCTCCCCATAGGGCCACAAACCAGTGGGAAAGGAGGGGAGCCTAGATCCCGCTTATCAGGGAGTCAGGCCACAGAAAGGCACAGGACAAAGAGCATCCCTCCTGCTGACTACATTATCTCAGAGATCCTCCTCCATGACCACCCAGGCCCTGTTCAGCAGCATCCAATGCCAAGCTCTGGGGCTCCTCTTGCCCCCAGAGAGAGTCTTGCAGCAGCGGATGCGATCTTGGCTGTGTATCAGTGACTCCGCCTAAGATTTCAAGTTGTGTCAGGGGAGATTTAGATCTAGATATTAGGAATACTTCTTCACAGAAAGGGTTGTCCAGCCCTGGCAGAGGCTGCCCAGGGCAGTGGTGAAGTCACTATTCCTGGAAGTGTTTAAAAAACATGTAGATGTGGCACTTCAGGACATAGTTTAGTGGTGAACATGGTGGTGGTGCCAGATCAGCCTTAATGATCTTAAGAGGCCTTTTCCAACCTTAACAAATCTGTGATCCTATGATTCTCCTGCTACAGCAACAAGTTCCTTTGGTGGGATTCTCAACACTGCTCATAGAGGCACCTGGGCCAGCAGTTCCCCCTTATCCAAAGGAACAGGCCAGTAACAAATCTGTCTGTATGTTTTTCCTTACATGAAGTCCTTTTTTGGGTGGTCAAAGTAGCCCTTAAAGTCAGCTGTGTGTCAAAGTCTCTTCACAGCAAGCACCAGTGCATCTCCAAGGCTTCATGGGCAGTGACCCTTGGGACTCCCAAAATGACAAAAAATCGAGGATTAACCCAAAGACACCCAGTCTTTGAACGGATGAGTCCTGTTTAACTCCAGATCCCTAAACAAGGTAAGCAGAAAAACTGCTATTTTGAAAGCAGGTGAAAATGTTAAAAATCCTGGTGCAAATACCCAGAAAAATTTAACCATGAGAGGCCAGAGCCCAGGAGGGGTTGATCAGCAGCCACGGGAGGGCAACAACCAAAGGGTGCTTCTGGAAGGAAGAACAATGCATTAACTACAAGAAAAACAGCAGCATTCTTCTCTCAGATTTTATTTCAATTTAATTTCCAGCTTCACCCCATTAAAATAGAAACCCGTTAATTTCTACAGGATTCAAGAAGACGTACATTCAGAGAAATTACTACAGAGAAATTACTGCAGGACACAGGACCTGTGAAGTGCAGCAAACTGATTCTTGGCAGCACAGCCAAGGCATGGCATAACATGGAGTAGCATCTGTGCACATAGAACGGCAGGGAAAAGCATCCACAATGGCACATTTTGACCAAATATATTTTCAATTTATTACAGTACAAGAAAAATAAAGACAAATGAAAGAAACAAAAGGAGTAACTTTGCCTTGGCAAAGGCACTTTTAACTGCAAACTCCATCCAGCAGCTGTAAAACAGCCCAGTGCATCCCAGAATGAATCATCACTTCATTCCCACTCCAGCTCATCAGGCATATCATCCTTCACCAAGTCCTTTAAATAGCAGTCTGGCTTTAAATGGAATTGTGCAAATTCATTCTAGGATCTGTCACTTTGCTTCCCAGCTCTCTGCACACAGACAGTCCCATCACTCAGCCTTAACCATCTTCATGGCTCAGGCTGGTACCTGCACATCAGCCTAGGGTGATCCCACTGGACAGCTCTTGTCCTGGGATTGAGATAGCCCTGACACTACCACCAGGACAATCAGAGGCACTTCAGCTTTACTTTAAATCAATATGCCATTCATTAAAAATACAACCAGGGAAGGAACATGATTTTTTGCTAGATATCAGGAGACCTTGGGGCTGAAGAACCTGGAGCTCATCCCCCATTCCCTTCCCCTCAGGATTCATGCACAATCACTCAGCTGCAAAGGGGGACAAGTGGAAAGCAGCACAAGCTGAGCAGGCAGGAGCCAATGGCTCGATGACCTGCACATCCCACCCTCATCTCCTTCCCGAGGGGCACATCCAGCTCTCCAGGAGAGCATCCCTGCCCAGGTTGCTTCTCCTTAGTTCCTGTACAGTTCCTGCCTGCAGCATGAGAACCACGGTGTTCACAAGGATGGCCTCTACCCTCTGCATGGAACCACCTACAACCCAGCCAGGACAACCTCCCTGCACAAAGAGTGAAGCACGTTTATAAATCAATACCAGCACAGTTTCAGCAGCAAAGGCCAAGTTATTCTTTACTTGCCAGGGAAACCAGAATTCTGCAGCTCAGCAGCTTCATCCAAAACCCTGTTTGATTTATTCCCAAATCCGTAACACTGTTTGCCCACAAGGACCTGACTCCCCTGCAGGTACACACGTGCTTCCTCCAGGAGCTGAAAATGGAATTATCACTATCCATATGTGCTGCATAGATGTGCCTGCAGAGAAGCAAGCTCCTGAAAGAAAAATATTCCAAGAAAAAGAATGTCTCCCAACCTATGCACATGCCAATTTTATAGGCAGCCTGACTTTCACTGTTCAAATTAATAACTGGCACTAATGAAGGAAGAGATTATTTTCTATTCTTTGCTGTTAGGTCCTTTCACACCAGGATGAACCAAGACTCATTTTTTCTTTCTCCTTCCAGCTCTAACCCATAGCTCATTCTGGATCATCGTTTTCCCTGAGAGACATCCTCATCTCAAGCTACCTCAGGAAGGGAGAAAATATAGCCCTAGCCATAGTAAACTTTCCTGTACCATACTGGGAAGGAATTGTTCCCTGTAAGGGTAAGGAGGTCCTGGCTCAGGTTGCCCAGAGAAGCTGTTGCTGCCCTAGCCCTGGAAGTGTCCTTTGGAAGCTCTAATAGTTAAATGTCTTTCTTATATTGTGGTGCCCAGAATTGCCCCCAGCACTCGAGGTGAGGCCACCCCAGTGCAGAGCAGAGCAGAGCAGGACAATCCCCTCCCTGGCCCGACCGGCCATGCTGGGCCTGGTGCCCCCTCCTCGCTGCCAGGGCACTCACATTCAGCTTTCCACTGACCAGGACCCCCAGGTCCCTTTCCATGGTGCAGCTCTCCAGCATCTCATTCCCCAGCCTGTCTGTACATCCAGGCTTGCCCCATGCCAGGTGCAGAATCCAGCACTTTCCCTTGTTGAACTTCACTGGGTTGGTGATTGCCCAGCCCTCCAATTTTTCCAGGTCTCTCTGCAGAGCCTCCAATCACTTCACTGGGAAAGGGAAAGCTCAATAAATCTGGAACATTTTCTTGGTAGTCTGAAGTGCTTCACGTCAGACATTCCAGTCCCTGAAACACCCCATGGGCTGAGAACCAGCCTGCACCAGCTTCAGGGCATTCAAACCAGGGCCAGCAGCTGAGTGTGATCAGGAACAAGGCAGGCTGGGATGAGGCACCAACAGGGAATCAGGAGTCACAGTGAATACAAGGCAGACATAAAGGGAACTGGCCCCCATAAACTTTTCACAGGTGCCAGTGCCCACCTGAGCTCAGGCAGTGACTATAAAGGATCTAGACAAAACAGACAGTTCTGAGACAGAGATCCATTTCTTAGTAAGGCTTTGAGTGCATGTGTTCAAGTGCTTTTCTTAAATTAATTCTCACAATAGACAGGCCAGAGTTCTTCAAACAGTTGTGATCCTTCATTCCAGTACAGAAAACACATATGCAAACATGGCTTCAGACCCACACTCACTTAGGAGATCATTTTAAAGCTTGTAGTAAAAATGTTTTTTTATACAAACGATAAATACTTTAAAATAAGCATTTACAAAAATAAAACGGTCCGTTCCCATAAAGAAGGACATTTATAGCTGAAATTCTGAATACATCTGGAGGCAAGGCAATTATTGATGAAGCTAGTTAATGAAATCTTTGGTATGAGTATAGGACATTAATATTTATGCACCGTTGGCTTCCTTTGGCCGGCGTACTGTACAGACAAGTGAAGAGACAGCTTTTCCTTAATTTCTTGGTATGTCTTCCAAATACAACATACAAATATTTCTAACATGTCTTCCTATGATAATAGGAGAAAAGCCCAAGATTCTCCTGGCTCTTCCTGTGACTTGTGTTTCTAAAACAGAATGATGAGAGGAAAAAGAGAAAGTGAACATAGTTAAATTTCATTTTAGCTAGGAAGCAGCACCTGCAAAAAATAATAATCAATTGAAAATAACTCTAGAGGAAAGCCCATTTCCTTAAATTTGTAGAAATCAACTGCCAAGAGAGGCAAACAATGAACCTGTTCAGTTTCATTGCTGCAAGTTCAGACAGGAAGAGGAGATTGGTTAGGGAAGGGGGCAGCTTCACACTGGATGAGCACAGCACTGGATGGTGTGGAGCAGTTGACTGTCAGGTGGCAAGGTAGAGCCAACACCCAGAGCTAGCAGCACAGGGACAGCTGTAGCTGCTAGGACTCAGCAAATCCAGCCAGCATCCTCCAGCCCTGGCACTGGTCAGGCTTCCACCAGCTCCCAAGGGGTGTGGGAGTCAGAAGGTTTTGGGTCTGTCTCATGACTGCTGGGCATCATGACCCATTGCTATAGCAACAGGAACTCAAGTGACTACGGTCTTTAAAAAGAGCCCCTATTTGTGTCATCTTTTGTAGGCAAAATTATCTACACCTCAGCATGTCTGCTGTGCAATTTGTATCCTGAGCTCATTAATGAATGATGATACCTTGTCCCACCCTGTTCAGCAGCCCTGTCAAATGACAAGCCCAGCTCACTCCATCCCTGCTGAGGGAAAGCAGCCAAGAGAAGCCCCTGAGTAGCTCACCCGAGTTACAGCAATACCAGAACAGGGCCAGTCCTGCAGCCACGCTGAAACAGGCCAGGAAAAACACTGGGCCTAGAGAAAACGGGAAGGAAACACATTAACACAGAACAGGGCAGCAGAAGTTTAGCTCAGTTCATAAATCACCAATTGCTATCAATATGCATAATTAAGCATAGTCAAATGAAGCTAACACATTCACAATTCTGTATGTTCTGTAGCTAATGTACTATGAAGCACATTTACTAGACTGCAATTAATTTTTACTTCAGTTGCTTTGCCACCATTCCCTGTTCCCTTCTGCTCATCTAGCTACAGCCTATGGACTTTAAGGAAAAGTTTCCTTAGATGTTTTCTCACTCTAAAACTTCGTGCAACCCACCCTTTAAACACTAAACAAACATGCCCCAGGCTGTTGGCCTCCCCCACAGCCAGGCACTTCACTCCACACATGGTCCCAGGCCCTGCTCAGGGGAAGAGGCTGCAGCCCCAGGAGGCACATTTTTAGTTTTTTTTTTTTTTATTCCCCACAGTTTTCCCACAAACTCCACTTTCTGGCAAGAGCAAATATTCTTGTTTGTGTTTACAATTCTCCTGGGGGCTGAGATAAAGAGCCACATGTGCACCTAAACCAAATCTCCTGGAAACTGCCTGCCTCAAATTACACACAGCTTAATGGTGATGGTCAGTACTGATGTTCAATAAAACCTTTCTAATTCATACTTATCCACTGACGAAACAGCACAAAAATTTATATCTACTTCTTTATTACCTAATATTCCATTTGTATTATCTCACTAGAAACAGAGATATAATTAAACTGCACCTCTATTTGTAGTCACTATTTCACAAGAAACAGAGAAACAATTAAACTACACCTATCAATTTAAGGACAAGTGTAGTGCCTCAATAAATTCCTGGAGCTGACTGTGTGGACAAGGACACTGGAGAAACAGCAAAGGGGCAAGGATTTGGTTGCTCCTTGGCATGTAACCTCCGAAGGAGGGTGGCTAGTGGCCAAACAATCTCTAGTCTGAGGCCAGCCCAGAAAAAAAAAAAGTAATAAGTAAAAATAAAATAAAAAATTACTTCGTTTTCTTATTTCCAAGCACTTTCTCTGTTCATCCTGTGCTGTTATGCTGCCAACAGCAACAGCAATGTTGAAAGTCTGAACAGCAATTTGGTTCAATATTCAGAGAAACACCACCACCACAGACAAAAATATACATCGAGTTAAACAGTGTTTCTTCTCCTTATTTCAGTTTTCTCTCAGGAAACTGGAAAAAAAAGCATAATTCATAGAAGGTGTTTTGAATCGTTCATTATTGTATCTAAATCTCTAAATAAAATATTAAACTTAAATGATACAATAGTTCATTATAAATTGTGAGAAGTCTTCATCTTTCTTTCAGATCTTCCTTTTCAAAATATCCTACTGCGAATAAAATATTTGTCTTTATAATCTGGCAGTGAACAGAGGAAGGTGAAAATAATTAATATGTTTTCCTAAGGAAAATATATTTAAGTTTTTCCTTCCTTTCTGTCATTGCTTTCAAATAATTTCTAATTAAATTGAGAGCTTAAAAAAATTGAAAAAAAATTGAAAGTTGTATCAGAAAGTAATTGATGGCCTTATGCAAAATGACAGCAGCAGCTGAATAGACCTTACTCTTCAAGCATTGAAGAAATCACAGAAAATTAAGAGTTTAGCTGTAATAGTGTAAGTAATACCATTGTAAATATTGATTAAACTCTACAGTCTCTTCAATTTCCTGGCACTGGTTTCCTTGACAGTAGCTCAGTACATTTTCCTCCATTAATTCTCCTTAACTTGTGACAGTAAAGACATCATAAGCCAAAGTAGTTGTTACATGAAGTGCAAATTACATGATATAATAAATTGCATCATAATCTGCAAAGCCATTCCATCCGGTGACACTGTATGATTTATTTACCCCTGTCATTTAGCATATATTGCTCCTTGTCAGTGTCTATCTCTGTGGGATCTGGGGTTTCTAGAAATAAAAGCAACACATGAAAAGTTAGTACTCAGCTCAAGCAAACAAACAAACATAATCAGCACATGCAAAATGGTGCAAAACAACACATTTCAGAAAAATATCCAATATTGCCATAAAGTATTAAGCCCTCCAATGGTAAATCATTGCTAGAGTTAAAGCTGGACTGATCAAAAGACACAGGTACAGAGTCATCTGAATGCAACTACAAACAACCCACCCATGCAGCCCCACCTCTGATCTGCTTAAGCACTGACCACATAAATAACATTACACTTGTTTCCCAAGTTAGGAAAGCAGGAGATAATCCTTTCACAATGCCAGCAATTTTCATTGTAATAAATACAAACTATTTGTTAACAGATGCACTAATCTGAAAATACCTCCATAATTTAATGTATCACCATTCTTTTTCTTGAGCAAATCTCTGGCATTGATGTATTTAGCAGGTAAAGCACATAGAAAAAACTTCTTGGTGGAGATTATTTACTAAATGCAGGTCTCAGCTGAAGACATGCCCAGCTTCTTTAAAACTCTGGAGGTTCTCTATGCCAACATTTGGCACAAGTAATTTTGACCTCTATCCTTCTGCAAATTCTAGTAGAAAAGGAGGCTGGCCTTAAGACAAGGTGTTCAGTAGTTTCCACTCTGGGCAGAAAGACCCGTGTTCAGAGCTGCCTTTGCCACACGGATGTGGAGATCACGCCGTCTGCAGAAGGGGCATGCACAGCTGTCACCAGACATGGCATAGGAGTGACTTTCCATAACACATCCCCAATCTGCAAAACAACTGTTTCAGCCAAACCTTTTTGCAGTCACAGAATCATAAAGGTTGGAAAAGACCTCTAAGATCACCAAGCCCAACCATCAAAGAGTTAAGAGGGTTAAAAAAGGAAAGGAAAAAAAAGTAAGAGCTCTGAATCTGGCTGCCAATAGGGAAGAATTTAAGACTGATCAGTTTCAACTGCTCTCCTTCCACATGACACCTGGATCTAGGAGAGGTACCTCAAAAACTGCCCTGTCCACCCAGGCAGCAACAGCGGAACATCCATCTCCCCTGCTAAGGACATCCCTCTCCATGGCGGGACAGGCCATGGCACTGGAGCATGACAGAAGCATCTGGAGCACTTTACTGTGAAGCCTGAGAGTCACTGAAGCAGCAAGGATTGCTGCAAAGCCTCTGTGAGCACTGTGTGCCCCCAGCAGCCTCACCCAGCCTGCCTCCTTGGGGGGCTGATATCTTCCCTAGGAAATCCTCCCACTGCACAGAAGAGCACAGACAAATCTCTGCCATGTCTATCGCTGCGTGCAGCTGATAGGAGCCTTTATCCTTTTGGCCTATGTCAGCACGGAGAGAAATAAAAACTTTTCTGAGTCCCTTGGAAACTCTGGTTTGCTTCAACAGCTCCGAGGCTGCCCACACCGTGTGCCTTATCCACCCTCTAGTGGGAATGTTCAGACATTACCAGACACTTCACTGGCAATTTACACTTCAGGCAAAGAAATTTTGTTCTAGCACAAATTTTAAAGCTGTCTTAAAAATGAAAAAGAAATATTTGAAAGGATTTCCTCTTAGAAACAATCTGTCCTATGTATAGCTGCATGTAATCTATTACAGAACTCAGTCCTGGCCATGGTTCATCCATGGAAGGGACACCTTCCACTGACTAGGGTGCTCAGGACCCCACAGACCCTGGCCTTGAAGACTCCAGGGAGCACTTCCAAGGAGTAACATTCAAGTAACGAAATGTGTGTGTTGGAGGTCTGAAGGATAATGCCTTTAATACTGAAAATGTCCAAGTTTACTTAAATGAGAAGTTACTCCTCATTGATAAAGGAGCTTTTTCTGAAGAATAAAAGTGTTTGTTGTTTTAGCTTAAAAAGCTGCACAGATGTTTCTTAACCATTCAATCCAGACTGCAGACATTTGTTTTAATTACAGAACTCTAAGAAGCAGCAAGCGTATTAACACAGTCATCTCAATATTTATTTCTCAGGTCAACAGGAAGAAGCTGCCGAACCTCGGCACACAGCATTTTAACTCAGTTCTTTAAATTATCCTCATCCTTCTGAGGATGGTAACATAAAAGACTGTACCAAGATAACAGAGCATTCAATTACTTTTGATGGTTACTGAAGTCCCTTTGCAGCAGCAGCAAAACAGTTTTCTGGTGCCACAAGGAGCTGTGTTTAACGTGAAGCACTTCTAGCCCAGGTATTTGCTATGCATAGTCTGAACACGAGAAACCCTAACCCTGCCTACTCGTGGCTACCTGAGGAAAGCTCAGAGTCACCACGTAAATAATGTGCAAGGATGAGCATGCTTCTGCTCCAGCTAAAAGTGAAAACATCCCCCAGACCCTATCCAAGTGTCCTTGTAAAGATATATATCCAGAAATGGCTTGTAGAATGTGCTACTGAACATTAAAAAAGCTTCAACTCTCAAACATCAAAACAGTCTTGAAATTTTATTCTTAGTGACTACACTAAGACTTCTCAAACTGCTCTTAATTCATAAAGGCTGTCTGCTAACTTCTAGTCAGCCTGGCAGAAAAACCTGTTTCTTGAGCTCTACCCAAGTAAAAATGAGATCCAAGACGATTTGATTGAAGAGCCTGTTCCCCAAAGTGCACAATTTCTGCAAGGTGAACATCAGATCAAAGCACTGCCTTCAAGCCGCTGGGAGGCTCAATGAATTGGGATTGGGGCTCATTTGAGATTCTGAGGCAGGATAGGCCCAGACTTCCCCAGTTCAAAAGGGTTCAGGTATGGATGTGGGGTAACTCTGCATCCTCCCTGTGCAGACAGGAAAATGGCCTTCCATCAGTTTGTGCTGGGTAGATACAAATTGCTTCTTTCAAAATGGAAGACAAAATGAAGGTAATTACAATTTTACATTACATTTTCACTGTATAAATAACAGAAGTCAACCTACAGACTTTTGGACTAATGGTTTGAATGTCACGGGAGTTTGCCTCACATCTGTAATTTCCCCTGGCACCTAATGGAGTTTCTTACAACTAGAAATCAACTGACTAGTGAAGCATTAGTGCTGGTAGATACTTTATAAGGATTTCTTAAACTGCAACTTCCTTAGGTAAATGTGGGAGCTTTCCCTCAAGCTCCTCAAGTCATTTCTTTATGGGATGCCTGAATGTATTTCCCATACACTTGGAACAGTGTTCTTCTCTGTGTTTTTTAGGTAGGGGGAAAAAAAAAAAGACCAGTACATAGTAGCAAGCATTATCCCACACTGGCAAGTCAGGCTTGAAATCTTTCCTTAAAGAAATGAGCTCCTTTGCAATACAGAATCAAATCTGTATGAGCCTCAGTCCTTCTGAAGTGCATACAAGTGTATTTGGGGGCCAGCTTTATGGACATCGGTCAGGTCTGTCACTGCACAAAACAAGTCCTAAGTGATTTTAATATCACAGTCCATCTGTGCAAGGGCCTATGAATGTGTGCTTCACGTTAAACTAGACACAATGGGGAGATTTATGGAATTGAGGGGAAGCCAAGTTTCTGGGTCAGCAGAGTTTTGAGCTTAACAAATTAGAGGTTTGTAACGTTTCTCCGGTTGCCCGTTCTACAAGTCAGAATAAACATAGAGGAAATAAATAAGCCATTATGTAACAATGGCTATGAAAGAGAAGCTGTGATTCATAGCAGTTATAGAGCTGTCTGACGTTGCACTTAAACTGCTTTAATGATGTATTTCATATTTCAAAACAATCAAACAGTTTTGCCCACACTAATCCCAAGTAACAAGAAGTCAAATCCCCTTACAACTTTTGGAAAACTCAAGTCAGAAAGAGTTAAGGTATACCCCAAAAATTATTTAAGTAACTTGTTTATTTATATTATTTATAACCTGTTTAGGTTGTTTAAATGACCTACACTGCATCTGAAATGAGGTTTTACATTGGTGAGGAAATCCACAACTCAATCAACTCACAAGTCAACTTACTCAAGATTTTCCTGCTTGGCAGGTCATTAAACAGCTGTTCAGCATTGATCTGCAGAGCCCTGTAAAATTCCTGACAGTGTCTGTCTCCTTTCTTTTGGAGGTGTTTTAACAGATCTGAGAGTCTGGTATGGAGTGATGCCTTTGGATTCCTGAACTGTAAGAGAAAAGTACTCATCAGAAGACAGACTAAAACAGAAGAGAGATTGAGAGATCAATTTCTCATCACTATGCCAGGGAGCAAAGTTACGGAGCTTCTTTGATATTTACTAAAAGAATGGGCCAAAAAACCAAGGGAAACATAAAAAGGACATACATGTACTGCACAGCACTGAGCTTCATCTGGTCAGCACCGTCTGATGGAGAGTATATGGTCTCTGCCTCCCCTCCTGCTTTTTTTTTTGTCCCGATCAAGTGAAAGCCACTCCACATTTGATGTCTTCCCTGCATCCAAGCTAACACAGTACTTGCTATTCTACAGTTTAATTCTGACAGCTGCAGATAGAAAATTTCAGCAAATCTTATAATTTGATATAAAGTTTGATGCTTTGAAGTTTGCCTTTAGCTGCCTAGTAATGATCCCCCAAAAAGGCACTTTAAACTGCTTATCCTAGTCCCAATACTGAAGTGTTCATCATCTCAAGATTATATATTTCATTTTTTTTTCATTGTTTCCAGCACAATTAACTGCTGTGTACCTACTTCAACAGGCACGAATTCCCATTAATCAGGTTGGCAAGCAGCTGCAGATGAAAATACGTTTTTTCTGTAGTGCTAAATGGGATGAGTATTAGGAGACCTTACAAAGAGAAGGAAAATGCATCCCTAGCCTTACACATCAAACTGATTTCAGTTTATTTGGAAAAAATCCAAAGCCATTTTCAGCAAAGCATCATATTTCATAGAAGCACAGCGGATAACCTTTGGAGCAGACTGAGTTAGGAACAATTCCTGCTTGAGGGGGACAGGAATGCCACAGATCTTACACAACACTCCTTATTCTGACAACATTCCCACAGGGTCTAGAAGATACAGCTGAGATTGTAAGATTCCTAAACACTCTATTGAGTTGACATGAACTTGCCTGGACCCATAAAACAGCAGTTCATTTCTGCCTAAGTGCAGAAGTCACAAATCATGTTTCACAGATTCTCTATGGATTTATTTTGAAGCTCTTGAGGGAAGCGGCAAGACTTGCTCAGCTAATGATCTAACTCTGCTCTATACCACAAAACACTAATTGTCCCCATGGAGTTTGATTATGGCAGAATTGGACCTATTTTTCCTGATGTTAAAATACTGATACGCCAAAACCCTGTGCAGACATGAAGCCAGCAGAGGGCAAGTACAAACTATTGTAAGCAGGATTGGGGAAGCTCTTAGCTGACTTTAATTTTGTCTCCACACAGCTTAGAAGCTCTTTCTCCCTAAAAACAGCTACCCAGTTTTGAAAGCTTCATGTCAGGGAGGGTGGCCTTTCTCCATACATGGTGGCACCACTGCAAGATCGTACTAACTCCATCTACTTCCCACAGCTCCATACTTCTCTACCAATACTTAAAATTATTAATTGGTTGCCAAAACTGATTGAGCTAATATAGGTGATTTTGTGGACAGAGATGGATGCAGCACAGATGAGCTGGTGAGCCACTCCACACCACCTCATGTGAGGAGACAGGCACGCCAGGCCTGTGGTCCCAGGATGGGTGCCCTCCTGCCCACAGACTGGCCGTACAATTGCGTGCTCCTGGTCATGGCAGGGACTTCAGCTACTTCTTCAGCTACTACTTCAGCTGCTGCTGAAGAGAGTGTTCTCTCTCGTGACCAGGGAACGTGCCAGCCCTGTGACTGCTCCTCTTACATGAGATGCCAGATACAACTGGTCCACAAGCAGGAGGTGGAGCAGACCAGCTGCATGTGGCACCAAGAGTAGTATCAGGAAGAGGGCAGCTGGGTTAGTGATCCACAAAAGCAACACAATAGTCAGAGATACAGCAAAACTCATCAAATTACCTTTTCTGCTTCTTCATTGGTAAGAATTTGGGGATAGACTCTGTTAAGCTGAAGAACAATTTTATCAACCACTTGCTCATTCAGTCGGCTAGTGCTTGTAAGGAAATACATGTCATGCTGCAGCCGATGACAATATGACTGATCTAGAGATAAAATAACACACAGAACAAACCACAGCAGTTAATTAACAAGACATTTTAAAATTCCATAAATTTTATTTTCCTACCAGTAATTAAATAGCTACAATAAAATTATCACCACGACCTAGTATTAGAGAGCTGAACTATCTGTTAAGGAAACACAACACTGCCATGTACTTTCAAAGACACATCCACTTGAAATTACACAAATTTGAACTCCTGGCTGGTCACTCCTACTGCCTCTCTCTTTCCAAAGGGAGAAGGTTCTAAATAGTTTAGAAGTCAAGCTCGGATGGATATTTAATCAAATACAGCCCTAAAGTTAATAAATCACTGAAGATAAATTTTCTATCACTTATAAAGTCAGATTATGACATTTAGGGCACCTGCAAGATGCTTCTCCCCTCCAATGGGATGCTCTGATTCTGCTCTTGGAATAACAAGGCTCATAAAAAAACTTATCATACATGACCATAAGGTGCCAGACTGTCTGCTACAGCACCTGCAGAAAAAACATCAGGGTAACAGGGACACTCTTTCTAAAGTTCTTCCTGATTTAACAGCAGTGTTCACAGAGAGTTTGTCAGAGACAATTCCTAACTTAGGCAGGGACCTGCCAGACCCTGGCAGCAGCCAGGATGTCGGACAAACCTTTGCACTCCTGCTCCATATGCCTGTGGTGAGGTGTGTGGTCCCTGAAAGCTGTCACTAGCCACTGGCACAACACAAAACAGAACTTTCAGGTTATATTGGTTGCCAAAAACCCCTTTGTAATTTTGGCTCTGCTTAACTATTCTTAGCATAAAAAACCTCATGTTGCTTTCTGTACAAGGAACATCAAACAGGATTTTGTCTGTCGCAATCCCCTGCATACATTTCTCCATGATCTACTTTCGCTGCCCTTCTGGATAAAGCCACAGGGCCCGAAGGAGCTGCATTGCCACTTCATATTTATCACAGTAAATTAATAAATACAGCTGCATTTCAAATTTGTACACTGAGATCAGCCCTTCCTTGCCATGCTGCAACATGTAAGCACTCTCATCCACACCTGGGTCCTGGGAGCATAAATGCTGCCAACCACCTTAATGTCAGGCAGGTACACATTCCCAATTAATAACTCCACTAATATTTACATAAGGACTCTTGACACTGTCTCTGACACCACTGTATCTTTATTATGGTTTCATCTGTGGTTTGTTTTCCCCTTAAAAGCATTCTTAAGTTTATCAAGCAAACAGACAGGATCATTAAGGAGATAAATTTAAATACAACAGACAGAAAACCCAATGCAGCTCTCTGACATTCTCTGTAACACACAGAACTTGCAAACATCCACTCCAGAAACCCTAGTGGTGTCTGCTGTGCAGTGCAAACACAAGCTGCTACTTCCTGTAAAACTCCTGGGTAATTTTCATAAACATTATACAGGAAAGCTGGCAACCAAAACCTTGAAGGTTTGGATCAGATGATCAAAACCATTTGTATCTGTCCATGGCAGCTCCTTTCAGAAGCATTGTAGGAAAGAGAGGAAGAAGTCTCTCTCAACAAAGTATTAGATTAATTTAGTTTTGGCTTTTCCCTTTCGAGAGCCCAAGAAAGGGATGTTAAGGATTTAAGGAGTCTGGCTGCAGAGAAATTGTCTGAGATGATCAGATGGCACTGGTTACCAAATGCACCACAATGAAGAGCAACTGGTCTGCTCCTCTGGGCTGGAAGGATAAGAGGTGAAAAACAAGATGCTGCCCTCCCCTGCTACCCACTGCCATGTGCTACTGGCAAGTTACTAGAAGTCAAGAGTCTCTACCAGCACGCCAAGAGAATCATAGAATCATTAGGCTGGAAAAGAACCTTAAGACTACTGAGTCCAACCATCAATCCAGCATCACCATGCTCAGCACTAAACCATGTCCTGGAGTGCCACAACCACACATTTTTTGAACATTTCCAGGGATGGTGATTCCACCACTGCCCTGGGCAGCCTGTACCAGGCCTGGGCAACCCTTTCAATGAACAAATTTTCCCTAAGATCCAACCTAAACCTCCTCTGGTGCAACCTGAGGCCATTACCTCTCATCCTGTTGCTTGGGGCTTGGGAGAAGACTGACACCCACCTGGCTACACCCTCCTGTCAGGGAATTGTAGACTTCGGTAAATCATTTTTACTTGAAATATCTTTTAAAAACAGAAGAGGAAAACATAGCAAAACTGCAGTGAGCAAAATATTAAAAGACATTTGATACTCGAGTGTGACATTAGGTTACACACAGTCCCAGTCCTCCAAGCTCCATATGATGGCTAAAACAACAGGGCCTTCGAGTTACCAGGATAGCCTGTGTGCTCCCCAGGTGTAAAGGCACAGTCCCAGCGAGCTGGATGGAGGCTGGAGGTAAAGAGCAGATTTCGCTGCCACACAATATGCAGCCAGTGCGCCAGGGTGTGAAACGTGGCACTGCCCAGCTACACCTGGAGACACCAGGCTGGGGCTCCGCTCGCACCTGCTGCCCCGAGCCCCGCGCCCAGCCCAGCCGAGCCCTGCCCGCGCTGTCACAGCGGCCCGGCCGTGCGGAGACCCCGCGCCGCTGCCCAGGGCCGGGCCGGTCCACGGCCCCGCGGGAGAACACCCCGACACACGGCCGGGCCGCGCAGCCAAACCCGCGGGGCCACTGGGCCGGCGCGCGGTGCCGAGATACCGCAACACCGGCGCTGCGGCCCCACGAAGCCGCGGAGGGTCCCCGGACCCTGCCCGTCCCGCACTCACCGGCCATAGCGGCCGCGGCCCCGGCCCCGGCCCCGGCCCCGGCCCCGGCCCCGGCCCCGCCCGGCCCGCGGGCTGCTGCCTCCGGACTGCGGCCTTCGGCCTTCCTGCCAGGGCCGGGGCGGGCACGGCCGGGGCGGCCGGCGCTAGGCACCGCCTCCGGGGCCCGGAGGCGGGGCGAGGGAAGTGCGGAGCCGGCGGAAGGGAGCGCAGGGAGCGCTGGCGGCCGGAGGAGCCGGGGCGGTACCGGGGCGGGCAGCCCTGCGCCCCCTTGAGCCCACACCGGGGTTTCCCATCGCCTTGACAGCTTCGAGGTAAAACAGTTCTTAAAATGTCTGTGCTCATCAGGCCGTCCAGTGCAGAAGCATGAATTTAGACTTGCACAGCGATGAGTTTTTAAACAATTAATGCATAATTAGTAAAGCCGCAATTTCCTTTTCCATAAGTAATTTCACTGTCCAATATACCACGTCTACATCTTTACAATATACATGTAGAATTTATATTTTCCTTGTGCTGCAGCACAGCACACATTTAAGTGCAGCTGGACACATAAGGTACATTGGGCAGGTAGTGACTCAAGCCCAATGAACAGGGACAACTTCTCTCATAGAAAAGGTTGCAGAGAAGCATCTAATTAATTGGGCTATTTAACTTCATGAGGGAAAAAGTACAAGCAAATCTGTGGATGTTTGTGAGAGCCACCACTTCGAGGTATCACAGGGGGAGTAGTGTTACACCCAGCACAGCCCTGGAGACGGAGCTTGGGGCACATCTGGGCATACCCAGACTAGTCCTGGGGCAGCATTTTGACTGGCAGAGTTACCCCGGCAGTCCTGATGCTTTCTTCTGGATCATTTCTCTCTCTGATACTGTCACCTTTGCTTTCAGAGTCTGGCCTTCCCTGCCAGGGTGCAGCTCCTAGTGTGGCACAGCTCTCCCAAGAACGCGGTATCCCACACTGTGCGATATCCATCACAATGCAAGGAGCTCATCGTGGGACCTCCCCGGTGGCCGCAGCCAAAACTGTTGCATCTCACACAATTTAATGCACCTCCATTAACAAACGAGATACCTGCAGCCCCATGCTTACTCTTTAACATGTTGATCTGTACCTCTGTGCACAACAAAGCAGCTTCATCTCTGGAAACTGCAAGAACATGGGGAAAACACTTCACTGAAATATTTTTTGTGCTGTCAAATGCTGTGACATTCGTGGTGCATATCCTTGAGAAGATCACTAGAGTATAAACATCCTGGGTTTATTCTATTTACCCTCTGGAATCCAGATCTTCCTAACAGAATGAAAATAATTTTTTAAGTTATTATTGTTGCACATGGAGACCTTGATCACACCTGTATTGGTGTGATTTTGGCAACGTATTTTAGTAAAGAAACAGGAACCTTGTGGAAAGGAACTTGGAATTTTGTAACTCCTTTTGTCATATATTTTTAAGACTATTTTGAATGGGGCTGAGCTACCTGGCACACTGCAAAGTGCCCCTGCCCATGGCAGGGACTTGGAACAAGATGATCTTAAAGGTCCCTTCCAACCCAAACCATTCTTGTATTCTACAATTCACTTTCATATGTTAAAATTTTTGTATATTAAAACATTACAGCAAGAGGGGTTGCCTAATATTAAGAAGCACTGGGGGGAACGCTGTGCTGAGGATTTGTTTTTATGATCCTTTTATACCTCTGTGAATTCACTGCATTTTGTGCTCTGCTAAAAAGTTTCCCTGGAAACTTTTAGAAATTTTAGAAATTCTAAATTTAAAAACATTTAGAACTTTTTAAACTACTGGAATTTAAACCACTGAACAGAAAACCTGGTCATCTTAGTGTGACACGGGCTGAAATCTCCAAGTCTAAATGTGTTTCAGCACACAGTGATTGCAAGCACGGTGAGTGAAGTGGAAGTGAAAATCAATCCCTCAGGAATGCTGCGATGCACAGTCCCACACTGCCTGGAGATATTTTTATCCTACAGACTCAGATAAATACACAAGAAGCAGAGGTTAAACATATCTCCTCTTCATGCCGGTGGCACGCAAGACTTTTGCAGCAGGATCGCTGTCAGGTCTGCCTTGGACAGACAGATCCTTGGGGAGCCCCACGGGCACAGCAGAGGCAGCCGCCCCGGCCGCGCTCCCTGGGAGGCAAGGACCTGGCTGGGGCTGGGCGCCTGCCATGGTGCGATCCGTGACATCCACAGGCCACAGCCGGATGTGGAAGCCGCATCCCGGTCCCACAGCGATGCACGCGAACAGCGAGGCGAGAAATGCGGACTTCAAACCGCTCCCGGGGCGAGCGGCGCGCTTCGGAGCCCCCGCTTCCTGACTGAGCCCAAGGCCTTTCCAAAACTGATTCATTTCAGAGTTCTGCCTCCGAACTTAGTGCCCAAGCGAAGTGATCTGCGCAACAACGTTTTATTTCCCAGCAGATTGATTTCCTGGTTAGCTAATCTCAAAAGCCAGCACTGTTTCCTCCCTCTAAACCGACCGATTTGTTTATGTGAGTGAATTATTTGACTTGCTAAATATCACCCTTGTCCTGGCAACATCATAATGTAGTGTTTTGTTTTATCTATGAACTGCTGAATGCGCTTTGTTATTTTCCCACCGCCAGAGGACTGAATCTCTTTAGCAACAAATTGAATCCAGATAGCGCAAGCAGTTCCTCTAACAACGTCTTTCTTTGTGTTTAAGAAAATACAATTAAATATTTCTTAAAAGCTCAGATTGCGCACTAGACTCCCTTCAGCAAGTTTTAGTCAATAATTTACAAAAACAAGCTCTAAGAAGGGAAAAAAAATGTGAAGGCAGTGACGGGCTGGCCACTCCCGTCAGAGCCACTGCCCCTCTGGCTCTGAACTTCTGTTCCCACAGATTTGCACCTTTCAGACCGTTGTTTTGCCCAAATTCCTCGTTACAAGTGTGCACTTACAGCTTCTGTAGAGCATCATCCATCGGTTTCAGGGGTGGGTGTGTGCCGTGCCCGGCACACGTCCCACGCGGGGCGGCCGCAGCGCAATCCTCCTTGCCGGGAGAAGCAGAGGTCACGGGCAACTTGGAGAAGCGAAAGTAAACAGGGAGGGAGTGAGTCCGGCTGTGACAGACGGCAGAGCTCCGCCGGGAGCGATGGGCGGCTGCTTCTCCGCGCCTGGGAGTCAGAAGCAATTTGCTGGGGATTTTAGGGGACGTGCAATTAGCTCTGAAAACCAAGATGTTTGTTTACTCGAAGTTACGAAGGCTCTTTGTGTGTGTGCTAGTAATTTCTAGAGTTGCTTTGCATATAAAACGGGTTATTTTCCAGTCTTATTTATATAGTCGGAGTAGTATTATCGGTATGATTACTTTGTCCGTTAGAAAGAGATGAAGAAAAAAGTCCTCTGACTCCAAACACAAAGGCAGAAGCTGTGCTGCAAATTCCCAGGTCTTTATTTCCGACCAGTTAAGCCAAACCGTGAAATGGGAACAGAACTGACTTGGATGAAACCATCTTCCCGCAGAGGGTGGTCAGGAATTGAACAGGCTTCCCAGGGAACGGTCACAGCCCCGAGGCTGCCAGAGCTCCAGGAGCGTTTGGACAACACTCTCAGGGATGCACAGGGTGGGATTGTTGGGGTGTCTGTGGAGGGCTAGGAATTGGACTCCACAATCCCTGAGGGTCCATTTCAGCTATGATAACCTGGAGCATCCACAGGTCTGGACAGTTTTAACTTCCTGTGGATTTACCTGGTGAATTACACACCCCTGATTCTGCTCTATGACACCCTATCCTTGGAAATTTTAACAGCATTAGTAAAACAAGATGATGTAGATAATGGAAAAATTGCGTATCTCTTGTTCCTGGCACAAGGGAAAAATGGGCATGTAGAATAGGTCCATGTATGCTGATCACAAGTAGTTCTGGTAAGTACTGCACAGATTCTGTGTTGGCTGTTAGGTTGTATATGGGAGAACGAACAGCCAGCTTCACAGACACGTTCAGTACCGCACTTGGCTCCTTATATGATCCCTTGTAAAGCAGAAATCAAGTTTTACACATGAGAAAAAATACTCAACTAATTATTAAAAAACCAAACAATTGAACTCTTTGAAGACAGGAAGCAAATAAAGCTGCTAGAGCATCCTCCCCTTGAAATAGATGTGTAAATAAACAGTTGACAGATTTGGCAAACTGACATTCTGCAGAGATCTGGGAAGGGCACAAAGCAACTTTGGGTACATGTCCTCACATGGAAGTCATCCCTGTGACAGCTCTGGGCCTCATCTGACCCCCAGAGCCAAGAATGATGGAGAGGATGGTGTGCAGCCAGCATGGGACCCACAGCCTGGGTGAAGTAAAGGCTAGTACTGGGCATGGATTAGAAGCCACTGCAGACTCCAGCTCATAGATACAACACATGTCCTGTGGGAAACACTTCTGTGAGCAGTGTGCAAGCCATCAGTTTCATAAAATACACAAGGAAATGCAAGTGTTCTGTAGAAGAAATAAGAGCCTGAATCCAGATGGAACCACTGGCTGGCAAACATTTAAGGGTTACAAGGTTTTAAATGCCTGTTTTAGAGTCTCAGCTGCTTTCATCTCCTTCCTGCACAGCACTTATTTCCCTTCTGACAATAAATCATGTTTGCGTGAGCAATAAAGCTAACTCCAGGGGGTGCAGCCATCAGAACTAAGCACAGTCCCAGAGGGAGCCAAGCCACAAATCTTACACAAACAGTATGGGTGTTGCTTCCTTATCTTGGTGTAACTTTGCTGCCTCTTGCATTAGATGCCCAAATAAATGATAGTCATGTAGTGCTCTGGCACAGAGGGTCAGTGAATTTACCTGCCTTCTGTGGTGCTTCCCATGGCTGCCAGCATCCCTGGCAGCTCAAGGGTGCACTTTGTCCCATCCAATATTACTCGGCTTTGCCTCGTGTAGAACAGGAGCCAGGCTGTCTGCTCACATGAAGTGCTGACCCAGACATCCCAACAGGGAATTTATTTCACTTGCAGTCACATTATTGCATTTTAAAGCCACATAATAAAATTAAAACACCAGGGAACTAAGTCATGAAATTCAGTGAACATAATCATAGAGATGGGAAGAGGAAGGAAATTCAAAGGAGCTGCAGAGAGGATATCCAAGGATATCTTGGCCACCCTTCACACGTGTACCTTAAGCATAATATTGCCAGTAGGACAGAACACCTCCATCCCATGCCTATAACTCTATTTAATCACATGTTGAGATGTATCTTCTTTGTGAAGGAATTGTTTAACCATTTGTTCAACACTTCTGGGCACTTTATAACACATCTTCTTAAAAACTTTCTGGAGCTGCCTGGCACAGCTGCAGCTGATGGACAGGCAACAGAGATGGTGCCAGCCCCAGGCCTAGCTCAAAGATAATGCCACACATGGGATGCAAGAGCACATAGAACCATAGAACCACAGAATGCTTTGGGTTGGAATGGACCTTAAAGCCCATCTCGTCCACTTCCTGCCATGGGCAGAGACACCTTCCACAATCCCAGGCTGTTCCAAGCCTGTCCAACCTGGCCTTGGACACTTCCAGGGATCCAGGGGCAGCCACAGCTGCTCTGGGCCGTGAGTTTTGTGCCAGGGCTTCCCCACCCTCACAGCCAAGAATTTCTTTCCTGTATCTCACCTAACCCTGCCCTCTGGCAGTGGGAAGCCATTCCCCCTTGTCCCCAGTCCCTCTCCAGCTCTCCTGGAGCCCCTTTAGGCCTTTCAAGGGGCTCTGAGCTCTCCCTGGAGCCTTCTCCTCTCCAGGTGAACGCCCCAGCTCTCCCAGCCTGGCTCCAGAGCAGAGGGGCTCCAGACCTTGGAGCACCTCTGTGGTCTCCTCTGGACTCTCTCCATCTGCTCCATGTCCTTCCTATGCTGGGGCCTCAGAGCAGGACACAGAGCTTCAGATGAGTTCCACCAGAGCAGAGCAAGGGACAGAACCACCTCCCTTGATCTGCTGCCCACACTGCTGGGTACAGAAGCTGTCTGGGTCTTACAGAGGACTGAAAACTGCAGGCAGAGTAGTTCACAGCACAACCATGTCCTGATTAACGCTGGGTAGTATTAACTGGATGAATTGAGAACTTAATTGGGTGGAGTGATGGGAAGTACATCCATTCTCCTTTTTGCAGCACATACCTTGTACACAAAGAAGTGTGTTGCACTTTACCTTGGTGTAATGTACATTAGAACTGAGCTTATTAGAAATAAGAAAAAAGCTCTTTTGCTGCAACGTCCATGTTATTGAATTTCAAGCCCATGCTTTTGTTCTCTGCAGAGTATGGCCAGGAGAGAAGAGGGCATTTCTAGGCTTGCCAGCAAGCTACAGTAATTTGAATTTCAAAACTGAAGCTTCAGAACTGCAAGTCGTGAGAGGATACCTGATTCATACCAAGGGGATATACCATAGAACAATTACTGCAGCTTGCTATGAAGTCATGTTTCCACCCATGAGAGGGATGTGATGATACCCATTAAACAGCTGATGACAGTATTAAATAAGGCTTCAACTTGAACAAAAATAACTATACTATAAGTAGGATATACATCTATTTGCATATAAACAGTAGAAAAAGAGCCATATCAGCTACTTAACTATTCAAAAGGGACAAAACAAGGAAAAAACCCACCTTGTTTCCTCACACAATGAATAGGTTAACAATAGGAAAAGAAGGCAGGCTTTCAAAAGCTACCTCAGCCCTTTATTTAGAGCTCTCACAGGGACGATGCTGCAGCAATCCCGAGCTGGCTGCTCTAGGAAGGCTGCACCGCTGTCCCACCTGCACACCAGCTGCTCTCACACTGGGACACCTGTAGAAGCTACAGGAGGTCACTGGTGTGGGCCCCAAGGTGTGCCACAGCACGACACCACATCCCTCCATGTGCCATCTCCTCTCCCACAGGCTGGCAGACCTGGAGATGGGCCTTTGCTGATACCAATCTCACATGGTCTCTAAACACACAGCAGGTGAATTAAAGACCTTCCTGATACAAAACAGTGGGGCATTTAATTAAAACCAAATATTTTTGTAGTTCTATCATGTTACTTTGTAAAAATATGGGGGACTTTTCTTTCTGAAATTCTTACAAAACCCACTGGTTCAGAGAAGAGTTGAAATCTGAGAGGTGTGTAATTATTATCAGCAACTTCATATGAGGCAAATGTGCAAACTGGGTACCACCTCTCTAGCTGTACAGAAGGACATTATGCTTTTGCCATGGTCACAGTGCACAGCAAACCACAGAGAACAGCTATGGATTGACAGCCCCAACATTCATACCTTTATTTGTGTCAGACCTTGAAGCATTTCTGTTAAATAACCATCTTGGAATATAGAAAAATTACAATTTTTATGAATAATGAAATTTCTATGTTGTCTTTAAGGCACATATTTCTATCAAAATTTCATTTTGGTCCAGAGAAGCAGTTGCATTTCAGACACCAGCTATCCAGGTATCTGGCAGCTTGGTTTGTTGCAACTATCCTTATGACTGTAGACTTCAACAGCGTGTATTGAGTTCACTGTCTGCACTGCAGTGTTGTGCCTCAGTACCCCGTGTGTCCCAGGTGCACCACTGCTCTTGGCTGCCTTCAGCAGCTGATTGTTGTCTTTGCAACACCCAGGAACTACAACATCCCGAGTCCACTCTTCCTGGAACCTGTAAGCACAAAGGGAAAAGTTATTTCTTTTTCCTTAATTCTGGTGAAGTTACAGAATTTCCTAATGCATTTTATTTGCACATCAGGGATTTCGCAAATGACTCATGCTGTAACATAAGGAGTTGCTTCTCCCAGCATCAAAACCAGTTGGTAGCAGTGGGGCAAATAATTGTGTCTCCATAAAAGCTGATGCAGACTTTGCAAAGACTTGTGAGGTTGGTTTTATTTGGGGTTGAGGCAGATGCTATTTGTTTGCTTGCCATCAAATGAGTCCCCAGCTTCGATGTAGTGCTATGCTATCTGGAGAGGAGAGACCGGGAACATTTGGATGCTGAGCCTGGTGCAGAAGAAGCATCCTTGCTTGGTTAGTGGAGCACTGCTGGGAGCGCAAGAGCCAGCTGTGCTCAGTGGGATTAGAGGTGATATTTGTAGAGCTGCCAGCAGTCACATCGGCCCTTGGCTGCCAGCTCTGGCTACTGCCAGGCCCCCTCCAAAGGGACCACAGGCTGGGACTCTGTGTTTGCAGCACTGGCAGTCTCTGATCCCTCCTACTGCCCACCTTTCCCCATCAGGAAAGGGAGGGTTTGTCCAGCTGTGGGGGAAGCCACCACTTCTGAGGCCACTGCCCCAGACAGCCACACCCCAGCAGTGAATGGTGTGGGCAGAGTAGCAGCAGTGGCAGATGGAGGTGGCAGAGTTTCTGAAAAGATGCTCAGTAAATCACATACCCCTAGCTCAGGAGCCCAGGGGGATGCTTGTTCTGAACTCTGCTGCAAGAGGTATGATGGATGCAGGGGGCTTTCTGCACATGGTCTGTGACCAGACAAGTCACAGCCCTTTGGGGAAAATGCTAATTTACTGCAGCCTGAGTGTGGGAGCTTCTGTAAAAGCTGCCCCATCCCTGGAAGTGTCCAAGGCCAGGCTGGATGGAGCTTGGAGCAACCTGGGATAGTGGAAGGTGTCCCTGCCCATGGCAAGGGGTGGAAAGGGATAGTCTTTGAGGCCCCTTTCCAGCCAACCATTCCATGATTCTGTGATTCTGTAAGTGTAGGATGAGACAGTAGGCACCTCTCTTCCCTGCAATAGAGCAAACCCTGAGGACATCAGAGGGACAGTGAAGCCAGTGGGGTTTCACCTCAGCAGAGTATGAGAAGAGCTATTAAGAGGGTTGCAGTGTCACCAAGGGACACACAACTGTGCATGCAGTGGGCTTTGCTCTGTGTGCATGGCCTTCAGTCAGACACCGCCTTCAGTTTGCTCTCTTATCCTTGGAAGCTCTGTACTTTGTCCTGAATAAGTATGACTGTTTTTTCAAGCACTTCAACTCTCCTTAACCCCAGTTCCCAGCTGGGATACGTCAAAACATCACAGCAGGAGGATCAGAACCCTTACCTGGCAATATAAACCTGCCCTGGGTGCTGAACAGTTAAGTGCATGATGCATTTGACAAGAACAGCTTTTATCTGGCAGATAAAATTTGGAGCTCCCATCAGGGGAGAAGAACAGCCATCACAGCATTTGTCAGTGGGGTTTAGAGGATTCACAAGAATATTTTTCTGTGTGACTTGAGAGCTGGTCCTTGCTGGAGGGAAAACACTGTTAACAGGACATCCAAGACGTGTGAGAACACAGCCACAAAGCTGCCTGGTGCTGGCACTGCCTCTCAAAACAGCTTTTATACTGGAGGATGGGAGGGGAATTTTTTGTTGCTGTATGCCTGGTGGCTTTGTACAAGACCCTGGGGTAATCATGAAAGCATTATGAAAACAATAATAGCAGCTCTATTGAAAGCACATGTTGCTGTACATGCCCCCTTTGAACTCTTGCGATGACAATTAAGATTGAAATTCACAAATGGGTGTATCTTAAAAGCAGTTTATCCTACCCTTCTAACGAGGCCCCGAGGTGAAACCACAGTTTGCTTCTCCTGTCTCAGCTTTCTTTGAAACCTGCATGTCAAAAGGTACTGGGAAGATCTGAGCCTCTAAAAGGTGGCAGTGGGGAACACAGAGCACAGGGAAAACAAGTTGAAAAAAATGAACAACTCCATGAACAGAGAAGCTCAAGGCTGGACCAGCCACAGGGAAAAACAGGGAAAGGAAATCTGCCCCTCTCCTATGCTGGGTCTCCTCCCCTTCAGTCCTTGGTGCCATGCAATCAAATATTTTGTGTAGGGAGCTGTATTAATTCCATACAATTTAATCAAACAGGTCATTTGCCCTTCACAGCCCTTTCGCTGGATGCTCTGTCTGGTGCAGTATTAAACCCCACAGTGATGAGCAGTCCTGCACCCCTTCCTGTGCCCTGGCAGCAGCCCACAAGTGTCTCACTGCAATGGTAGCTGAGCAGGGGGACATATTCACACCCACACAGACATTCAAGGACACTGTGCCAATGGTCCCATGTGTGTCCACAGCCTCAGGCACTGCTCTGCATGCCCCAGCCTGCAGGCAAACACCAGCAACTTCTGACCGGGAGGCCGATCATAACAGAAAATGCCCAGACCTTCTGTAGGGAGAGAGAGGCTTGCCTCTCTGGTGACACTGCTGACCTTCATAAGCAGTGATAGACCTTCATAACGGTCAGAGATCAGTTTCCCCAGGACAATCTTGCACTGTCACTGTTGTAGAAAACTATTTGCCCCCTTAATTGTCCCACTAGTGCATCTCTTGGCAGTCATTCCAGGTGTCCTGGTGCACTTTTCTTGTTCTACTGATATTTTCCATTAAGCTTTGCAGCAGTTTGTCTCACAACATGGGTATTTCTCCAAGTGTTCTTCCCTTTCCCTGTGGTAAATCCACACCACACCACCCCACTAATAGAGGGGCATCATATCCTTCAGCTTTTTAATCTATTCTACTTATGTGTTCAGCAGTCAAAGAACTGGGAAAGCTCCCTCAAGGGGACAGAGGGCAAGGCTGGAATGTAGCCAGGCGTCCCACCCCATCCTAGAAGGTCCCTTTGCTCACAGCTGTGCTCCTAAGTGAGGCTGGGCAGACATCATTTTTCAGAGCAACACGGATTTCTAATTTGGGCCTTCCCCACAACCCCTTACACAGGATAGTGGAAAATTTCCACTATATAGACACTAAACCAAAGAGAAAAAAACCCCTTATTTTATTTTACTGCAGAGGTCAAACCCTTGGGCTAAACTCACCAACCTTGCATATGACTTCTTGGACTGACTGAAAATGCTGAGCTGCCTCTTCTAATAGCATCCTGGCTCTGGGATTTTCTACAAAACCTTTTCACTTGGAATTCTTTGTTTTTGGATTGCCCTTACTTGCTTTTTGCCACCAAAGGTAAAGCATCTTCTAGCCAGAATGGGCTCTGGTACAAAAATTTCAGCTACTAAAAATACCTTCTGTGGGAGAACATACCAGCCTGCTTCTGTGCAGAAGGATTTTTTCTTTTTGGTAATATGCTCCAGCTGTGTGAATAGCTGAAAGGAGGACTTTAAGCCTACTGAGACATGGGCTTTTCCATTTGACTCGCTCCTGCAGTCAGATCAGCTACTTCATAGAGAATGTTTTATAACTTGGCCTAGAGCTGTGAAAAATAATTCACCTCTAAACAGTCCAAATTTGGAATGACCAGCTTCTTCCAAATGCTTCCACACTAGACAAAAAACCACACCAAGTTTATTTGATTCTCTTTAGATTGTGTTTTTGAGCTGGACTATTTTTTTTCTGGTTGTCATCTCAGCTGACAGAGAATGAAAAGGAGTTCGTGTACAGCTACATTCAGTTCTCCTCAGTGTGGAAAATGCTGGATCATCAATACTCCCTCTTGAAAAATTAGCACATCCCTTGAGTCAAGGGAGTATCTATTCCAGGACAGGTTACAGGAATTTTACACTGAAAAGCAAAGCAACAGAGCCAACACTAGGAAGCTGATGCAAAGTGAAATGAGCTCTCTCAGCGTTTTCTTTATGCTGGCTATCTGTGCTTCTCCTGGGTCACTACCTTCTACACATGCTGATATATAAATAGGTTCCAAACGAGGAGTGCCTGGTTCTTTAATGTCTCCTCATGCCAGAAGGGTTTGCTCTTTGCTCTCACAATGTTACAGTGGTTGTATGTATTTCACCACACCAAAGGTGGTTCCAATTGGATTCAGGCTCCCATTTCTGCTACAGAACACTTGCATTTCCTTGTGTTTTTAGGGAACTGATGGCTTTCACTTAAAGAACAAGTGAAAATGCTACAAACTACTTAAACAAGCATAAGATAGCCCCCTCCCTGCATGGATGTTTAAAATTTAATTGACATACATTACAGCAGGACAGGATAATTCTTTACAGATTTAAAAACTGGCAATGATGTTTATCAGAACAATTGCTTATTTGCATTTCCTCACCCTGTATTTTAAACCTGTTTTCCTAGAGCAGCAGTTCTGCTGAGGCTGTTGCACTAGTTTACTGTGAAGCTTTGCCTACTTGCTGAAAACTGAAGGCAGATTTTAAGCTCTGTTAGTTTGGGAGAGGTTTAGGTTGGATATTGGGACAAAATTCCCCACAGGAAGAGTTGTCAAGCCTTGGAACGCCTTCACCTGGGGAGCAGCTACAGCCGACCCTGAGCAGTGGGTGCGAGTAGCCCCTGCCGGTGTTAAGCTGACCCCACTCCTCTTTTGGACACCCATTTCTTTAATATAACGCTCAGCAACCTTCACCTCCAGCTCTCAAACGTTACCAGCAGCTGGCACAGAGGAAGGACAGCTGCCATTAAGCTTCTCTTTATTGATATTTTACCCTGTGCCTGTCACGGGGCAGAGGACAACCTGCCTGCTTGGGCACCTGCCAGATCCAAGCTCTCCCACATGGCTGCTTGCTTGGATGGCAGAGGACTATTTGTCTCGGGTGGTGGGTGCCCAAGCAAGTATTCCAGAGAAGAATTACTGCAGGGTCAGGTATTATTCTTTGTCAGAAAATAATTGACTCAAAAATAACATATCCTGGTACATCCTGCAGTCAGGCTGTGAGAGCCATTCCCAACATGTTGACAAGTCCTCTGCCCAGCAATCCTCCTGGGGACTGTTTTGGAGGCTCATGGACATTGTTCTCCTCTAACTACACGGCCCAGGGCTGCAGCTAATCTCCCTTCCCTAGATACAGACCCATTTTCCCAGTTAATCTGGCTCAAACCTCTGTACCACAGAGCAAGCTGCTATCTCTGCTGCTCTGGACTTCTGAGAAGCAATGTTGGGGAAACACCTCCCTCCCAGCAGCACCATGATCTGTAACTTTTTTTTCCCCTCTCAACATTATTTAGCATTTTCAATAATATAAGAGAGCAGATATGCTGTAAATACGTGCAGCTCATGCGTATAAGACCTTCTGCTAAAAACTGGTATGTTCATCCTCATTATGATTCCTTACATCCAAATGAAAGAGGTGGCATCAGCAGTCACTGCACTCTGTAGTTAATGGTCCCGGGTATTTGTACACATAGTTCTTATCATTTTAAAGCAATTTGTTCAAGCAGCAAAGCAGTCAGAATGAGGCTCATTATAATTAAAGTAGTTGCCACTAAAATTCAGTGTTTCCCTGCAAAACTATATAATCATGGTGTTTGTTCTGTGCTTCAAACATGAGGGGAAAAAGTTCTAATTTTGTGACATGTCCACAACAGCACGGTGGAGCCCCTACTGTCACACAGCTGGGCTTCTCTGTTATTTATAACTTCCACACATCAGCATTCTGCACCTGCACCATGTCACCTCGTTGCAGCCAAAATTATCTTGTCAGCATACTAAGGCCCTGCTTTAACCAGCTAGAGTTTTTTAATCCTAAATTTGTCTGTAAACCTTAACAAATACCTTGCCTGCCTGAAAGGAGTTTTTATTTTACATTGCCTTGCCTGAAAGAATTGGCTTTTTATTTTATCTCTTCTTACAGTATTTTGATCCCAAAGTACTGAATCAAAATGTTAACCTCTAAATCTATTCAAGTATGTCTGAAAAGTAGCATGACCTACATGCTTTTCTAGTAAAAAATAAATTAAGATATACTGAAGAGAGTCTTCTTCAAGGGTGCATAAGACTGTTTTCTGCTGGTAAGCACTAGAAATCACTGATACTGCTATACAGAAAGGCTGTACAGGTGAGCAGTAAATTAAAAGCAAAAAAGGACGGTGCAGTATATTATTGTATATGACAATGAAGCAGAACCCAGAGGGGGTAAAAGACACAATGATGTGTGTTTATACAAATGGTATTAGCAAAACAGTGATTAGATTTTACACATATTCATTTTTCTGTTTTTCTTCTGTTGGCACCATCACGGTCAGTGTAACACACCTAGACACACTCAGAGATGATTTTGAACAAGCACAAAGAACTCCTGTGCTCACCATCCATGCACCCACAGTATGTGATGCACTTTATTCCAGTGAGGATGTGTCTTTGGCCAATCCCAGAGTCAGGGTTCCCACACTGGAATTCTTGCTGCCTTGGGGATGAGGATCCTGTTGTTCTTGTGCTGCACCCCCTCATAACCAAGCAGTTCTCAGGGGAGCTTTCCTGCTCACTGTGGGATGAATGGCGATGCTTGATGTTCACCTTGAGCCCTCCTGCAGCCCCAGGTGTCCCAGGCTGCCTCCACTCCCAAGGCTCCTAAGGGAAGGCAAGTTGCACCTTGATCCCACTGACCAATACAGAGCAGGGACTTCTCTGCTGCAGTTTAGCATCAGTTTAACAAATCCAACTAAAACCTTCTCTCTAGCTTATCTGGTGCAACCTCCCCTTTAGACCGGGCTCAACCAGACACTGCTGGGGAAGGAAGCAGCTGCAGCCATAAGAGGGGAGGTCACACTCAATCCTCTGCTGTCACCTTTTGACAACATTAATTCCCCACAAGACAGCCAAGTTCAAGGACAAGCCCTGACAACCCATGGGCATCAGGTCCTCTTCAGGGGCCTCTCTTTAAAATACATTTTCAAGAATCCTCTTTTTACAATTTGTTCCACAAACTCATTCAAACCTACAATATTTTAACAGCCTTACCTGTAGAAGCCTTGGTTATCATATGCCATGTGAGTCACATCATCAAATACAGATGTATTCCTGAGTTTCTTATTGTTGTTGTTATTGTTTCTTCCCTTAAAACCAAAGTAAGCAGCTTGCATGTGCTCCAGTTCTTCAGTTCTTAGGTGGTACCACAGCTGCATATCTCTGTGAATATACCAAGCAGTAGAATACAGTATTGTGATATATGGCTGCACAGCTGAGCTGTTATCTGACCACAGACCTTGACTCTCTAGAGTTTAAATCTAATTCCAGGTTTACTGAAGAAAGCACTTAAACACGTGCTGAACTTCATGTGTAAGCCAAACTTGCAGAGATTTAAATAACACTTTAAGATAGGGAGTTCTTCAATAGCATAAATATTCTGTAAAATAGTGCTATTTTAAGTACTGTCCATCACTCTTCAAAAACAAGCAAACAAACAAAAAAATGAGAGCAATTTTCTTATGAGCACCAGTGGATAGTTCAAAGGAACAAACCTCCAAGGATTATGTCTATTTGATTCAGTGTTTTTTCAGACTACAGGTAATAAGAAAAGTCAGATAAGGTAGGATGTGTCTGTGTTCTCATGGACCTTCATCAGTGACATCAGGCCACATTCTGTTGTGTGTGAAAGACTACAGACCATCTCCATTTTATGGAATAAATTATTTCAGGAAAAAAATCATTTTCTGTGACTTTTTGCAGCACTGCTATTCCTAAGGTTTCCAAAATCACCAGGCAGGTTGAAAAGATATTGACATAAAAACGGAGGAGACAGATAATGTTGCCTTTGCTAAGTTTAGGGCATATTCCCTCACTGTCAGAATTCTCTTTTGAAAAGGCTCAGGGCTGTTTTCATGCTGCTCTCTGCAACTTTGAGGCAAGAAAAAATCCACAATTTAGTTTCTTGTTTTCAAAAGAAGTCTCAGATTCACAGAATCACAGACATTCTCACTGGCTGATGGGACAAGATTAAATTGTGAGAGCTGGAGACGCTGATTTGGGTGCCATTTCTGTCTTCTTGGGAGGCAATCTTGCTCTTTCCAAAGAAAACAGCAGCCACGCTCCCTCAGTGGGACAAAATCTGCAAGGAGGCGGAATGGTGGGAGGACTTTCAGCAGTCTTCATCCTTTCTCTCTTCAAAACACATGTGGATGTGGCATTTGGGGACACAGTTTAGTTGTGAACATGGTGGTGGTGATGACAGTTTGACTTAAGGGTCTTCTCCAGTCCTAATGATTCTGTGATTCTATTAAACAAAAGATGGCATGTCAAAGATCATTAGACACCTTGAAAGGCAGGTTTGTAGGCAGAGGTGATCTCTAAGGTGACCAACTAAAAGAGCCAAAAGAAGCAGACAAGGCAGACTTCAGAGCTACAGGCAAGGTGGGGACATCCTCTCTGCTCCATAGGTAAAGATCACCTTCTCTTTCAGATATTGTCTAAGAGACACTTATTTCACTATTTTCCCCCCAAGAGTTCTCATTTTGTATTAAGTTATCAAGCCTGCAGCTTTTTGTCAGATTAATGCTTTGTGCATCCAGAAGTCGATCCACTTTCCCACCTCCATCACCAACAGAGATGCTGCCACTGCGCCTGACAAGTTTCACACAGGGTTATGCTACTTTTTCTCTCATGACATGGACAGTTTGCACATTACTTCAATTCCTTCTGACAGAAGGGATAAGACAGACAATGTCTGCAGTGCCCCCAGGTTTCTCCTTGGAGCTGGGCTCTGCTGCCAATGGGATGGAGCAGCTCCTTCAGGAGACAGGGAAAGGAGCACAGGGGCAGCTGGGAACCGAGAAGCTCTCAGCAAAAGGAATAATTTTACAGCATGATGACAGAATCAGGTCATAAGGTCCAGTGTGAAGGGCTTTTATTTTGCAAGAGAAAAATATCAAGTCATCACAATAATGGGAATGGATAATTCTTACAAAACTTCATTTAAAATAAATGAAAAACAAGGACTTTGATATGAATAGTCTTATCAAAAAGAAGAGTGGCAATTCCAAAAATGTCAATCAAGCTTTCATTTCAAAGCAACTTATTTCATGCTACCAGTAAAAACCTAACATTATGATTGACACTAAGGACTTTCATTTTTTGACTCAAAAATTTCTTTCAAGGGAAGCAGAAAATCTCTATTTTGGCTGCACTCAGATTTCAAATGACAGAAGTTCCCCCTTCAGCTGGTTCCTATGCAGCTTCAGATAAAGCACAGCTCAGCATAGAAACCTTCACTGCTGTCTCCTCAGCCTCCCTCCACTCTACCCGAGGGACTGGTGGGAATAACTAGCAAGAAAAGTGAGAGGGAAACAAAGTTCCCATGGAATGCCTTCTGCAGCGGTGACTGTGGGTGGAGGCTCTCATGAGCAACAGTAGCTCGGCTCCAGCCCACAGCCAAATGGGCTCCTGCTGACACAATCCATATTGAGTTTTAATAATGGACTGGATTGAAAATTTGACTTCTTCTTATTCCTGTTTCTAATCCACTGATTTGTGCTCCAAGCCAGAAGACAAAATCCTCCGTCCTTCCAGCCCCACGCTGTGACAGCTTTGAGGATGCTCTGCAGATGGTGAGGGCCTTGGATGGCTCTGACACAGGGAGATTCAATTTCCCAGCAGTGTTCAAAGAAAGAAAGGAAAAAATGAAAGAAATAGAGTAGAAGGGGAAACACTGCCAATCTTCAATAACTTGAGGAGAGAAATGGTGTGCATGAAAATAAGACTTGTGTGTTCAACTTCTGCATAATCCTGGGTAAATCCAGATCTGCCCAGGCCTGTTGAGGTTATCAGATATTAACAGACATCAGGTACTTAAATACTCTGGAATTCCAAGTCTTTCTATGCCTAAAGCCTGACCTACAAATTAAGGATTTTAAGTAATTCACATCATTGCAGTGCTTCAAGCAGCAAATCCTTTGAAGCTCTCTGCTACCGTAGCAATGTATATGTGATGTACACTCTTACACTGTTATTAAAACTGTCTTCTTGACATACCTTTGAGTTCTCCTCCTCTCACTTTTCTTCACACACTTGATCAGACAGCAAGTTAGGAAAGCCATGGACATCAGCAGAATGACAGCACAGCTCACAATGGAGGCAATCACTGCGACCTTAAAGCCAAAAGTCTCGTATTTTGATATGGCTGCAGCAAAGCAAACACAGAATACGTTTCTAAGATCAGTCCACAAATTTATCTTTTACATTTTCGTTAAACCATGCTGAAACCTACCTGCTTCACACTTCTGCTCAGTGAGGACTTTCACATTCATATGTGTCAAGATACCAGAGTATCTTGGCTTCAGCTTTGAGCTATGCAAGCCTCAAGCTGGACTATTTAAAAGTCTCCTGTTTATAAGTTACTAATGAACTGCTCACAAGTATTTCACCACTGCAACTAATTAAACACAGTGCTCTTAGCACTGCAGTAGCTAAAAAGCACAACTCTGTTGGCAGATCAAATGCAGATGAGCTGCAGAGTCTTTATTAACAAAGAATGAAGCTACAAAAACAAATACTAACAGGGGTAAATGAGCTTAAAGAAGCCATTTAGAGCAAGGACAGTTCCATGTAATCAGGTCTTCCTCTGTTTGGGGAAGGATGCCGGGTGGAAGAAGTGACCTGCAGGGCTGAGTGTTCACAGGGATCTGATGGTGGAAAGTGAGTTACCCAGACAAAAAGAGGAGTGGGAATGCGGTGTGGCACAGCTAATGTAGATCCCTGCCAACTCACTTGGAGCAGTAAGCCTGTCTTCCTTCAAAACTCGTCTAGTACTCCCAATGTCACAATGACCAGCATCACAAATGGTTCAGCTGAGCTCCACACAAAGTATTATATTTTTGCACTCTCTGGGGGAAGGATTTCTCTCATTTTTCTTTTATGGGATCTCCAAACAAGAGGTAAGAATAGCTGAGTGTGTGAGAGAGCACTAAGTGTCTGTAAGAGCAATGTATCCACTGGGGATTTGAAATGACATGACGTCTGAGGCACAAACTGAGATGCTCAAAGCTCAGAGGTACCAAGTTTGCTTGGGTCTTCTTCTAGTCAAACTAGTAACAACCTTATAATAAATAAGCAGGAACACAGCATGAAAGGTAGTTAATGCTGTTGCCATTCAGACACTATTTCTCTATATGGTAACTTTCCCATGCAGCTGCCCACAGGCAACAACCAAGAATTATTCAAAAAATATCACTGTGTTTCTTTTACAGCAAAAACATTGTCAGAAAAGACTGCCAGGATACGAGAGGTTTGCAAATATGCTTGCACATCAGCTGGTCATTCCCATTGTCTTGGGGGTGATTTATGATGCTAGCCTATTCCCTGATCCTCTGCTTTATGCCCCCAAATGGTTGCTGTATCTTTAAGGTGGGTGCGGGGGAAGGGGGAGCCTTGGGGCTCTTTGCTGGGCATTTCCAAAGCTCTCTGCCCAGGTGTCTGGCGTGCAGTGCAGTTTGGGTTTTTGCTTGGCTAGCTTGGAGTTCTTTTGTTAGCCCAGGCAGAATTTTTTTTTTTTTCCCTTTCCCTGGCCTTGGAGAGGCTGCAGCAGCAATCCTTCAGCGGCTTTTCGAGGTGGCCTGGACAGTTTGGTTTTGGTCCGAGATCAGCGAAAACAACCGGCAGGAGAAGAATCGCTCGGGACCAGCGGGGAAGGCGGCCGCTCCATTTCGGCCCCACGTCTCGGAAAAAGCCGAGCCGGCGAGAGGAAGCCCACCTCCTTCATGTGCTGTGGACAGGGGACCAACACCAGAGATTCACCAGGTTCCCATCTACTTGCCCGAGCTGCTGCGTGAACCTTTTTGGTTTTTTCCCTGAGACAGCAGCTGTTGCCATCTTTCTCCCCACCACACTGTTGGCCCTTGTGGTTTTTTTTCTTTCCCTGGCATTTTGGGTTTTTGTTCCGGTGTGGGGGGAAGGGGGAGTGGGTGGGTGTTTAAGGTCTGACAGTTCAATATCTAACATTTATTTACCTTTTTTCCTGTGTTGTGTGGGCACTCTGTCAATAAACAGTTGGGGTTTTTTTCACTTTCATCCACTAGTATTCATTTCTTATTGGTGGAAAGGGATTGCTAGAACCCTTTTTTTTTAGAGGAAATACTCATTCCAGAGTGTTTTTCTCCTAAACTTGTCTCTAAACTGAGACACCCATACATTCTCTAAAGCAGCATACAGCTTTTAGCTAGAGCCACAGTTATTCCAGGTGCCACGCTACCAGTGATGTGAGATCAGGGATGAATCCAACAGAGTCTTTTCTGTGTTATGATAATGACATGTCAGAACACATATGGAGTGGAACTACCATCAGTGGGGCAACTTTGAAGAAAATTGAATTTGTCTTTTTGTTTGCACAAGTATCTAGAATGAATCCGAATGCTGCAGAGATAAGCAGGGCAAAACGAACACACCAATCCCAAAGGGAGGGAGAACAGTTTGGGAAGAACCTTACGCTTGCAGAAGGGCACTCCGGCTGTCCACTGCGTGCTGTTCCCTTTCCAAATGCAGGTGACGATTCCCGGTCCTTCCATCTGGTGCTCAGTGGAGCACTGGAACGCGACCACTGTCCCCACGTCTGTGCCATTGCCATGAAGGACCTGGAGTGAGCCGAGCTGGGGTGGGAGGAGGCGGCTGCACTGCCCTGCAGAGCAAGCACACAGCCACACAATGCAGCGCCACAGCCAAGAGTGACGGGCCACTGAGCTTTTATTGACACCAGACTATAAATCAGTTCCAGTTAATGGTCAAAACAAGTACCGATGCTGGGTGCTCTGCCAAGCACCAGCCCATGGCCAACCTCCCTCCATCAGTGCAGCACTCCTACAGCACAAAGCAACTCATATTGTGAAACTATCTGCTCAGACTGGTACATGCTGAACACTGAAACACTAAAAACACTATCATTTCTGAGTGGCATGGTCCCCTACGGATCCCTGTCTTGTTGGATTCTGTTTAATTTAGTACTCAGGCTGGCATCTTCCATGCTGGGAGTATTCATTATGCATCTTCCCCCACACAAATCTCCAAGATCTAGTGGACTGATCATGCAGCTCAGCCTACTTGGTAGCATCTTGGCATGATCCAAACAAAACTTTCTGTCTTTACAGGCACTGCGCCTCTGTTTGGCTTGGCCAAAAGGGGCCAAGTGGGTCAAAACCACAGGGAGGGGCATAGAAAGACATACACATACAACTTATCTCCCCTTTCAAGTGACAAACTCTGCTTTACAGTAAATAATTAATTTTTAATACATTTTTGTTCGTTCAGCATTTCTGTTACTTTGTTGTTTATACAGCTGCTCTTTGAGCCATGGAGCTGTTCTCCCCTTGGCCACCTAATGTCAGCCACTAACTTCATACACTAAGTTTTATTGTCACAACATTTGTTGTTCACAGTCATTTTAAACAAAACTTTCCATGTCAGGCCATTAAGACAACATATAACATCTAGATAACTACAGAGGTAACAAATACTTTTTCTGGGTCTGTACATGCACATTGACAGAATGTGGAAACTCAGTGTTTTAACACTTACAAAATACCAGCACTGCTTCTGCATCAGCACCCAAGTTCCCTATTTTTCACTGGATTTCCAAATGACTTGAGAAAACTCAGGGGCACAGTGCAGCAAGCACTATGATGACACACACAAAAATGTTAAAAGGGGGAAAATATATTTTCCACATCTACAGGCAAAAAGAAATTACAGCCTCCATGAGAACATCCTGACAGAACCACATGTGGTTAGCAAATCTGTTTTACTTTTAATGCTAAAACTCCTCCCATGTTATTAATTGTTGTTAAGCTCCTAGCTCATACCACAGCAGGCATGTGTCCCACCTGTCTATCTCCAATTCATGCTCTTAAACCCCCTGTCCCCGGAAAACAAACCCAAAGGAATCTCAGCAAAAGACCAAACAGAAGTCCCAGTGACAATTACTGGGCTAATGTACTGAGTAAATATGTACCAAGCACTAGCTTTTACTACCACAGCTCTTTAATTCCATGCAGATTATTTGTTTGTTTTTCCACTTCTTTCAGTCACTTATTATGGTAGCAATTGGCCTCAATGAGAGCAAATATTTCCTATAGGACTTGTTTCTCTTCATTTCTTGTCCTTCCCACCACTATTAGCTACCTGTAATGTTTTTCTAGTTAGCCATGGCATTCAATTTTCTGCTGGGTTAAATTTACCCTTACATCTCCAAAGAATCATGTTTAAGTAAGCTTCCATCCTTATACTTACATAAGCAGATGTTCCATATAGATTTCTTTTTGAATACTCTTCAGGCATGTTTATCAGACTAAATCTACTACAGTCAAGAATTTTATTATTTTTTTATTAATATAATTGTTTTGTTTGCTTGTTTTCAACTGAGACTGGTGTCCAAGGCTGCACTGCTGCTTGGTAAAACACTAACATTCGTGCTGACCAGATTTACATTTTGATTTTTATTTCCTTTATAAATATCTAGAAAATGTCATGTTCAGGTCTTGGTTTGCATAACTGTTGGCACCCAGAAATGTAGAAGTGAAAAACTGTAATATTGAAGAAATGCCCTAATTAGAGAGCTGGAGGCCCTCTGCTCTAGAGGCAGGGTGGAAGCACTGGCGTTGTTCAGCCTGGAGAAGAGAAGGCTCTGGGGAGACCTTAGAGCATCTTCCAGTGCCTAGAGGGGCTACAGGAGAGCTGGAGAGGGACTTTGGACAAGGGCCTGCAGGGACAGGACAAGCGGGAATGGCTGAAGAAGTGTAGATTTAGATGGGAAGTTGGGAAGAAATTCTAGGCTGGCAGGGTGGGCAGGCCCTGGCACAGGGTGCCCAGAGTAGCTGTGGCTGCCCCTGGATCCCTGGAAGTGTCCAAGGCCAGGCTGGACATTGGGGCTTGGAGCAGCCTGGGACAGTGGGAGGTGTCTCTGCCCACGGCAAGGGATGGAACTGGATGATCTTTAAGGTTCCTTCCAACCCAAAACCTCCTGTGATTCTGCAGTTCCATGATTCAAGTTCCTGCAGCTATTTCCACAGGTTTTGTAAAGCAAGAGCTGATTTATACAAACACAATTCTCAGCTTGGCCTCACGCTGAGAGGATATCCAGTGTTCAAAAGCCTCTGAATCTGATGCTGCTGTGTGGCAGCACAGAACGGCACTGGCTACAACAAACAGGTTGCTGCATATGACAAATAACTGTCCTCAAAGTAAAGACAGACACTAAAGTGCAGCATCCTCCATAAAGTCTTAACTCACCCCAACCTCTGGGTTCAGAAATAGACACATACATAATTTCCAGGCAGTGAAAAATAGAGAGTAATGCAAGAATTAAAATAATCCAAAATATCTCTTCTCATGTACGGCCAGGATTATCTATATTGCAAAATCGATTTGTCAAAAGCAGGAACCATATGGTCTCGCTGTCAGCAAGTTGTGGGTTTATGTTTTGCTGATAAGAAAAAAGAAATGAGAGAGCAACCTACGCACGCCTGCCTGGTAAACATTTCCTGTGCTCCTTCCACAGCAAAACAGTGACTAAAAATCAAATACATTGTGCAAATATCTACCAAAATGATCTATACTACAGAAGTAATTACCTGGAAGCATGTTAGCAAGGCTGCCACTTGTTGTCTATGCAGAAAGAGAGTGATCCACGCCTTCAACTCATTATTCCCAGACACACATAAGTCAGCCCTTTGCATTGCTTACTGTTGGCTATTTAATATCACTAAAACATGCTGGAATAACTAGACGCCAGAAAGCCAGAGAACACTAGGTTCTATCAACCCTGTAGAAAATAAACATACCAATATTATTCCTGCAAATCTCTTTTCCTACAGAAGCACCCCTCAGAAATTGGTGTCCCTGAAATCACAGGCATGCTGTTGAGCATCCACAGCAATCTCACAGAAGAGCTCTGGAAAGAGCTCACTGTGTTAAAAAGCAAAAGAAAAGCAGCTAGAGGTGAAACATGAAATAAAGCAGATGTAGCAAAGCATCTTGTATAGAGTGAAACTGTCTGGCCCTTTGCTCCCTCACAGAGCTGGCCACGAGTCCTGCCAGGGCTGGGCTTTTAAACCAACAAATGGCTACCAGGATCTGATCCTCCCACGAGAAAATCCAGACGCTAACATGGCTTTTTAAGAACTTAGTGTTAAACATGACATCAGACCAACACCAAAAGAGCAGGGTGAGATCCAGGCTCTTGAAGCTGCAAGTTTAACCAAGGTGCCCAGCTGTGCTGCAGTTCCCAGGAAGCTGCTGGAAAGTGATACACTAGCTGGAAAGCCAGCCACTGGAGAAGCCAAAAGAAACCCCGCATGTATTTCCGCAGGGAAAGCACACGTCTGCTAGGAGTCATGGATAGAGGAAGGATGAAGAATGCCTCACCAGACAACTGGACAGGGCAGAGGTTGTGCGCTGTCCCATGGGAAGCCTCCTGCAGCATCTCTGGAGGAAGGGCAGCATCCCTGTGTGTCCACTGCCCACCCTCAACACATTCCCACTCTCCTCCACTGCTCTGGGTGCTGCAGGACACTGAGCTCAGCCTGGCTGTGTATTTGCCTTGCCTGGCTCTGGGTTATCTGCCTGCAACAACTCTGTGATGGGGTTTGTGCACACTGACATGCACATGCTGCAGTACTGAACGTGGCCGATAAGAGCAGATGTGCCCGGACGATGTGGCCGGCAGCCTCTTGCTTATGCACGACACTTGCCAGACTGGGCACAACCTCTACAGATGGCAGAAATCCCCACTGGTAGGGGTACATTGCACTGACCTACCTTGACCAAAAAAATTCTCAAGCAGGAAGGGTCCAAAGCTGGACCAAAAACACTTCAGTCATTAAAAAATCCACTCCCAACATGAAATTTTAGGTGGACCAGACCTGTTTGCTACTTGATGGTTATATATTCATTTTTTGCCAAAAAGCTTAAAACATAGGAATTGCATTTCCACAAAGAATTGATTTGTAAAGAATATAGAAACTTTTCAACCTTTTCTCTTTGAAACCACTTTCCTGTTTTAAAACAGATTATGGAATACAGGTTTGTTAGTTTTCCAACTACCCTGTTAAGCAAAACCAGCCTGAATGCTGCAGACCTTACCTGCATTTCCTCTACCTGGCTGGCCCACTTTGGCTTCTCTAAGTCCTTCTTCCTTCCCAAGAGCAATCTGAAGCTGCTCCTGTCCTTGGTTTGCTGTGTTAAGCTGTGAAATGCACACCACAGAGCTGTGACCTGGTATCCACTGTCTGCAAGAATTTTTGTGAATAATTGGTTTAAACACCAGTCTGAAAAAGTTAGCAATAGCATGCCTTTTATTACAGTGATAGAAGTCATTCATGGGCTGAGAAACCAACAGCCAGCTTTAAAACCCTTTTCTGCAGTTTTATCGCTTTTAATTTTTCTTCTCTCCTTGTTCTTTTCCTGACAGGGTTTGGCTTTCCTATTCCTGGGCTTCCCAGAGGGACATGCAGCCAGGAGCTTGGTCAGGGACACCAGAGCAACCTGCAAACTTCATGGTGTGAGAGCCACACAGCATCCTGGCAGGAACCGCTCTAGCACAGCAATGACTAACAGCACAAGTCAATAAACATATCTGCTTTTGGCCTCCCTGGACACAGGAATTCATGCAAGATGGCATGAAGATTGACGGGAATGCCAGTATAAGGACAGGGAACCAGTGCACTGTGTTTACTTTTTCCCACTTAAAAAGTCAATGATTGCAGGTGAGTTATGCACAGAATGACAAGTAGCTCGAGAGAGCAGAGCAGAGGACAGCAGCCCCATGCCCTCCCCTTCCTTTCTACATGACTAGGAAACTCAGGGCTACACCTGAGAATTCAGCTTCTGGGCTGGAACAGATTAAAATGAATGAAAACCTTATTTCTAATATAAATTTCTGCAGGTATTAACAATAATGGGCCAAACACCAGAGCTCTCTTGCCTGTGCAAAACTGCCCCTGGCTTCGTGGGCCACAACTTTTTAGAGCAAAGCAGAACCCTTTTGTCCAGTCCAGATGCCTCTTTTGAGCCAATCAACTAGCAAAGATCTTGGGAATAACTGTATCTATAAGCAGAAACCTTCCTGGATGTAATTCTGCTTTTACATGAAGGCACAAATTTCTGCTCTTCTGAACAGGAAAAATCAAAACCCAAAACTTGCCCTTTGCACCTCTGAGCCCCTGCAGCCCAAACCATCCTCCCACACACTGTTCCCAGCCCAAATGTGCACTTAGGGAATTTTGTACACCATCCCTTCACCCTTACTCACCTTCTGTCCCCATTTTCACCTCTCCTCAAATTCATTCCAAATCAAACCTACTCTGCTTAGGAGTCTGGAATACATGAGCAGCATTGTGTCTGGCTTTATTTCATCCCAGAAATAATAACAGAATCATCTCTCCCAGGTCTGTTGGAGGAAAGGCAAGCAGTTAACCCATTCCTTCCCCTGATAGTGCTTCTACCAGCTTCTACCAGCCACCACCACTCCAGTTTGGGCTGAGGTAGCCATGAGGTAGCTGCCTCCCCAGGATGCTGCTGGGCCACAGGGGCTCTGCTCTGCTGCAAAGGCTCATTTGTAACCCAGGCACCAGCTCAGCCCCATCCCTGAGACCCTCAGCAGACACAGGAATTGATTTATTTTGGGGAGCAGTTGCTCATTCTGCAACTTCTGCATTTCTCTCTGTCATCTGACAACCAAATGAGAGGCAGACGTCCATGCAGACTGCAAAATCACCTCTCTGCCAATCCTGATCCACTGAGCTAGTCAAAACTGTTCTTTAGAATAACATGCTTGCTCATCTGCAGCTGCATTTCAAAGACAGCATGTCAATAAAATGCCTAAATGAAAACTAGCAATTGTCCTATGTGTTAGCTTGTCCCCATCATAACATTGGATGCAAGATTCTACAGTGCACAGATTCTACAGTGGCAATCATGACTAATAAGCAAAATCATGCCAATTCCAGCATAGCTACAAATCTCTTTGCTGCAGAGTTGCAGAGATGCTTGGGGATGCTCTGCTTTTTAGGGGAAAGGTCCAAGGACCTCCTGGCTCTGCCACAGTGGGAACAGCAAAACTGGCAGTAGGTTGGCCCTTTAAAATGGACCACACCACCCAGAAAATGCTGGGTTAACCACTGTCACTGGGGTGCTTCTGTGTTTTAAGACTGACTTGTGATTTTTAAAAATTAATGTTTTGGATACAAAGCATTCAGCTCAACTCATTCATTAGCTGAAATTCAGAAGTCTACTCATAATTTGTCTCTCTAACCTAGGTAACTTCAGAGTAGCTAGGACGAAGCGCTGGAGAATATCACAGGGAACAATCTTGCACTTGTGGAGGACTCAGAAAACCCAATAACTCTTTTCCTTCTCTATTTTGTACTGTTCTAGAGTTTTAATGACAAGCACAAAAATCCTTCAGCAGTATCAATGCCTAACCACCCAGATTAACACCTTGCAGTACAGGAGATAAAGCCAATTAGCTGATATTCTGCAACTGTCACTTCTTTTACATTACTTAGTACAAAGTTTGAGCTCATGGGAGAACAAGAAAGGAGAAATAACCCTGAAGAAATTACAAACCCATATAGTCCAGGTTGTATCACCTTCTGCCTCATGGAAATGGAAATTTGGGATCCATGTTTTCTTCTGCAGCCTAAAAACTGAACCACATCTCAGAATCTCAGGGACAAGGTGCTAAAATTCCATGCACCTGTTCTGCAAAGCAGCAGCGCTCCTGGCTTTGAAGAACAACTTTGCTTTTGCTGTCCTGAAAGAGCAACTGTATGTTCTTAGTAACATAATTTCGGTTTCTGCACTGCCAAGGAAACTCACTCCAGAAAAATAAAGTTGCTCACAACAAAAGAACAGACATCTTAAGGCACACCAAAGATACATCCATCCTGCTACCTGCATCCCACCATGGCCACCAACATCCAGGGTACGACTGAGCCAATACATGGTGATCCCTATTCTATCCTCCAGCAAACTGCAACCTTTATCTGTTCTAAGCCACAGACCCTGTCCCTTTCTTCCAGTGGTGTCTGCTAGATAATTTCTTCCACAACTAGATCTGAGCAGAGCATTCACTACAGCCTGCAGCATTTCCCATCTCATGAAACCCCTCCCCTTCCCTGGTCTGGTAACTGGAGGGACGAGGCAGAACCACAACTACAGACAACAGCCCAGCAGTGAGACCTACTAATTTATAACCTGTCATAATGAGTGTTTCTGCCACACCCTGCATTTATTTTCCCTTTGTCTGTGGCTGCACTGAAGTGTTTGTTGATGCATCTCTGTGTTTACAGAAGTATGTGCTGCCTGGTCTGAAAGAGCTACAGGAGGGTACTGAGGAATGAGAGAGGAATCACAGCAAAAAAAAAGGTACCACCCTGGATAACCAGAGGGCCAGAGCCTCCCGCTTCAGCAACATAAAGACTAAAAATAATGATACGCCTTTGTTGCTCCTTCCTCTTTTTCCTATTTCACCCAAAAGCCCCCAGTATAATCGGAACCGCTTCAGAGGCACCAGTATGTCAGTGGCACAGGCTGACAACAGCACCCTGCTCCATGGGGATTCCCACAGGGCAGGAAAGTGCTCTGACACAAGCCTTTCAGAATCTCAGAGGCTTCTCCAGAGAATTTACTGAGCCTGGCAAGCGCTGGTCGATGAGTGTCCATAGTGCACTACCACAGCAAGGCAGCAACGCTGTGATGCTGCTGTGACAGCAAAACAACCGCGGTGCAGTGTGGAACACGTAACAGCAGCTGCATCACTCAACAGGGTAACAGGCTGAATGGAAGAAGGCTTCTTCTCAGCTTTCAGACATTTGTTGTGCTCCTCCCCTGCCCCATGCTCCTATCCTGCACATTTGCTGACCTTCCCTTGGGGTAAGCCAGGCTCCCACAGCTCCTCTGGGAAACACAGTGCTGACCCTCCCAAATACAGGGCGGGATCGTTCTCCCTGCTCCTGTCAGAGGGAGACACCAGTCCTTCAAAAGAAGTCAAGACCAGGAAAAGCAAAGGGTGTCTGAATCTCACAGCTGTGTCTCAGGAAGCTCTAAGACCCTCTAAGTACTACAGGCATCAAGGCTGTACTAAGGAACTTCCTTTAATTTCTCTCTCATTCATGCCTTAATTCAAATGGAAATCCTGCCACATTTTTTTCATCCTCTCAAAAGGAACATGTGAGGAATTTATCTGTGCAAATCTTTATTATTGCCTGATTGCTCACAGCCTGAAATAATGTAAGGGGGCACAGAGCATGAAAAAGGATCACCAATAACAACATGATGCAATGAAAGATGCTGTATAAATATTGTGCAACAACTGGCAGCAAACATGGATGTATAAATAACATGGTCACATTTAAATGAAGCATCCTGAACAAGAGTTCAATTTAAAATTATACAAGTAGCCATCACTTTAGCTATCTAAACTGCTGAGGGCTACCAGCAGTACGTCCACCTGACTCAATACATTCGTAGTTCCAAATGGGTGTTGGTGAAGGTGGAATTGCACCATGGCAAACCTCCATGAAGTAGCAGAGAGGCGATGAGAGAGCAGACACCCAACTGAGGTCTGGCAAAGCCCTGTGTGCTCAAGCATCACTGCTGGTCCTACAGCCAATGCAGCAGCTCCATGCAGCACAGACAAGCACTGACCCAGAGTATTTCAGTTTAGCACCTTACTGAGAATTCCTGCTCCGTGGTTTTGGTGTAGTTGGCTTGGAAAAAATGGTCTTTGTTATTCTGGCTGGAGACATGGCTGAGAGGAGCCAGGTCTACGGATATCCAAGGGATTAACTGAGGGTGGATTTCTAATTCGAACACCAAATATTTTTTGGTAGATCGGCATTTCTAGCTGTTTTGCCACAGATCTACATAGAGCAAGATTAACCTATACAGAATCAGAAAGGCTGAGTGTAACACAGGACATGCCACTTCCAAAACTTCCAAAACTTTTAGTGTGGGCAAACCCAGCCCCACAAGACTTTGACACAACATATAAAAGCAGCCAAATATACATGATTTTAAAAAAGAGAAAAGTCAATAACTAGCAACACTATCAGGCTAGAGCAACAAGGTCTACACTTGGGTTTGAGTTAATTCTCTAAGCAGGCTTCCCAGAACTTGTTTCTCATTTTCAAATGAACTGCTCTATTAAATTCAAATTAAACAGTTAAGCACATTCAGAGGATACAATTTAAAGCATTGCTACGGTAGTAGCGCAAATATGTTTGCCAATTTCTATAGGCACAACAAAATCAGATCATTAATAAAGTCTGTTAGAACTTCACGAGCCAATTAAATCGCAAGGATACGAGAGGACAGGCTGTGCAGAAGAAGGATATCCCTGGATTTCAGGAGCACTCAGCCCTGCTTGCACTGAAACCAGGGAAAAGCCTATCTGCCCTGTGATCTGAATTACAGAGGAAGAAACCCCAGCAAGCAGCAGGTCACCGCAGCTGCACCAAGCTCCAGCATCCTTCCATCTCATCTTGCTCTCAGACTCCAGAGGTAGCTGTGGCCGGGAATAAGCATCTCCTGCTGCCCCAGACAGCAGGTCCAGACCATGGCTCTGCTCCTCCCAGGCCCAGACACCCACCAACACCGCAGACCTGTGCAGTGGACATGTCCCACCAGTTCAGGGCCAGACCTTCTGTCACCTCATGTTATCCCCAAATTATTGAACTCACTTAAGCCAAAGAGGTTTTGAAAGGATGTTATGGTCTATGCAATCGAATGAGTAACAAAACTCAAGGGAAGAGAAAGATAAGAAAGAAAAAGCTTTGATTGGTTTCTCATTCCACCCCTCAATGTATTACCATATTCCATTAAAACACTGATGTCTTAATTTCCTTCCCAGCCCAGTGACATGTGCCCAGGGACGACGTCTCTGAAAACCAGCACCGTCCATCCTTGCCAGACACTCCCCTCTGCACCCATGCACTCGTCCCCAGTGCCTGCGGCCACCCCAGCGAGTGAACCCCAGACTTCTATCATTGAACCGCAGCGCCTCCTCTCTGAGAGCAATAACTCCCCTGGGGCTCCAGCAGCCCCCCGGGTGACCCGCTCGGACGGCTCCGGAGAGGGGCTGCTGTGTGCCGCCCTGGGCGTGCTCGCACCCTCCGCCAGACCCGCAGCCCAGGACTGGCCCCGCTCGCCCCCCCGAGTGCAGCCCCGGCAGAGCTGTCCCAGGGTCTCCGGGACCCGCCGGGATCCCCCCGTGATCGGGGCAGCTCCGGGACGGCTCCGGGACACCCGTCCCGAGGCGCTGTGTGCCCGAGAACTTCACGGTGCGGACCGGCCGGAGGCGACACAGAGTGGGACGGGAGGGGCCCCTGCCTGGCGCGAGGGTCCGGAGCTGAGTGGGAAGGTAACGCAGCCCCGGCTGGGGTCTCCCGCGCCCCTTCGCGGGGGACATACAACACCTCTGTCCCAGGGTACCGCATCCTGCCCCGGTCACCCCGCATCCGTACGCGGGAGGGATCCCGCACCGTGACAGGGGTCTGGCGCTGCCCCGGCTGGCATCGTCCCTCCCCTCCGGTGCGACGCAGGACGGAACTTGTGCGAGGAACGATGCGGGACCACGCTCGTACCTGTGTATCCGCGGGGGCCGCTGCTGTCCCACCCGAGCGCGGGGGTGCGCGGCGCGTCCAGCCCGGGCGCGGTGGCTGCCGGCATGGTTCTGCCGAGCGCCGCCGAGCCCCGCCGCGCCGAGCCGCCGGGCAGGTGCACCCGCACCCTCCTCCGCCCGCCCTCCGCCGGGGCCGGGCCGGGGGGAGCAGCACGTCCCGCAGGAGCCCCCGCCAGGCGCCCGCCCCGTGGCCCCTCCGCGACACCCTCGGGGCGGGGCAGGAGGGGCAGCGGAGAGAGAGGAGGGGCCACTCGGGGCTGGCGCAGCCGGGCCGCCGCCGGAGCCTCGGGGCACCGGAAAGCGCCGTGCCCTGACAGCGCCGGGGTTCGGCCCGGCCCTTCCCCGGCCCGCGCGGCGCCCCACGAGCGGCCGGGCGGGGATGCGGCACCGCCCGCGGCGCCGGGCCGGGGCTGCCTATCCCCCCCTGCCCGCCCTGCCTGCCCTGCCCGCTGCCTGCCCCTCGCTGCTCGCCCTGCTCGCTGCCCGTCCCCCGTTGCCCACTGCCTGCTGCCCACTGCCTGCCCCTCGCTGCCTGCCCTGCCTCCTGCCTGCCGCCCGTCCACTGCCTGTCCTCCTCTACTACCTGCCGTCAGTCCCCGATGCAGCCAGGTTGGCGTTCACTGTAGAGCCTCAGGTACCCAGTCAGGTTCTCGTGGGTCTGGTCTTGCAAACACAGTCTACTGCTCTTCATGCAGTTACATTCCAGGAGCTGAATCGCATACATCCAGTTTATGGTCTACAAAGTTGTGTTTGTTTTCACTGGGATCTGCAGCTAAACCCACTGGATAGTTCCCAGATCCATCATCCTGCCCAGAGCTGGACGGCACACACAAACATGCACAGGCTACTTGGTGAAACCCAAGTGCCTTGCACACACTGCGTGTGTCATTTTCTGCTTGTCACATCCTGGCCATGTCACCCCCCTGCCACTTACTGCCCTGGCAGCATTACCACAGTGAATCTAGGTCTCAGCAGTGTTTGTTGAGATCCTTGATTTGCTGACGCTGGCAGTGGATCCAAAAAGGTGATAGGGAAAGGAAGAGAACAGGGCGAGCATCTTAAAAACATTTTGCTGGGCTGTAGCATGGAGATGCTCATAATTTTTAAGGCCCCTGGTTTCACCTTCAGCATCAGGGGAAGCCATGCAGCCTCTGCCAGATACTTGCTGCTTTTGCTTAGGGATTGTTTGATTGGATTCAATCAAACTGTTGGATTTCACTAAGCTGCCCTAAGGCATTGTCTTTCTTTTAATCCTAGTTATTAGTGCTGGCTCCAGGCATGCCAAGGGCACAAGACTGCTGAAGCGACAGTCCCAAGCAAAGCTGCCTGGGTGGCTGCAGGGCTTCCCTGGCCACAAGTAGGGACATGCTCCCAAGTCCCAGCCCGGCGACAGCAGCAGCAAGCTGATCCCTTTTCTCCTCTTCTGGCCGGCCCTGCTGCCACCAGTTTCTTCAACTGATCATCGGCCTCTCAGCCCCAGGCAGTGACTCTTGGGTTTGCCTACACTGCTCAGAGCCTCAGGCAGACCCTGTTGCTTGTTCCGTGACTCTTGAAAAAGAGAATAGTAGCTCTCAGCCTCAGCTTCTGTTTAGCCAGATCACACATGCATAGGTGTGATAGCTAAAAGCTCAGCAATTAGATTCCTGAAAGAAAAACGTGATCCTTAGAAGTTACAGGAAATGATCTGTTGGGTTGTCAGAGCTGTTCCCGTCCCCCAGGGTGCTGGGTCAGTTGTGCTGCTGCCCCAGGGAGGTGGCTTCACTCTGCCACCTGGTTTTTCCTCTCCCAGCTCTAGGTTTCACCCACACAATCACAGAACTAATTAGGTTGGAAAAGATCTTTGAGATCACTGAGTCCAGCCTATGACCTAAAACCACCGTGTCAACTAGACCATGGCACTGAGTACCACATCCAGTCTTTTCTTAAAACACCTCCAGGGATGGTGACTCCACCACCTCCCTGGGCAGCCCATTCCAATGCCCTATCACTCTGTGAGGAATTTTTTCCTAATGTTCAGCCTAAGCTTCCCCTGATGCAGCTTAAGGCTGTGTCCTCTTGTCCTCTTGCTGACTGCCTGGGAGAGGAGACCAACCTCCACCTGGCTGCACCCTCCTGCCCGGGAGGTGTAGAGAGTGATAAGGTCACCCCTGAGTCTCCTCTGCTCCAGGATAAACAACACCAGCTTCCTCAACCACTCCTCACAGGACTTGTGTTCCAGACCCTTCACCAGCCTTGTTGCCCTTCTCTGGACATGCTCCATCATCTCAACATCTTTCCTAAACTGAGGGGCACAGCACTAGAGGCAAGGGGTGGAACGAGATGGGCTTTAAGGTTACTGCCAACGCAAACCATTCTGTGATTCTGTGATAGATGTGGGAATAAAGTACTGCTTCTCTCAGCAGAGAGGAGTAATGCTCCTCAGTGTGGAAGAAACCAACCTGGTCCTGTGCCGAGGAACACTGCACACAAGGACCTGGAGAGTCCTTTCTGCCAAGGACACCATGTATGCCCACACCCAGTTCCATTTTGGCTCCTCCAGTGACTCCCCTGGGCTATCAGTGGCACAGAGTTCTGTGGTGCTCATGTAAAGATGGCTTATGGCTGATAACAAGAGACCTGCTTGCCTGCTGCAAACTCCAGTGTGTTTTCCTTTTTTCTAGTAGATGTTAGGGAGGTGGTGGATTCAGCTTGGGGCCACAGCTCAGGAGCTACTTTCATGCATTACTATTAAGTGCATTACAATGCCACAGTATAGAAAAACACAGCAGCACACAGCTACATATATCCCATCAGCGCCTGAAAATGCTAAGCTAATTTGAAGAGGGAACATTTTTGTTCCTTCTGTTACAGAAATGAGTAAATATAGTGTGACAGGCCAAGTGGCATCAGTACACATTCTGTTTGTCAGTAGCTTGGAAAAACAAACATTCTGAGAACAACCATTTGTGTCTTCAATCCAAGAAAAAATATTGCTGTGAGCACTCATGCAAGCTATCTCCTCCAGCATTGTTTGGGGCTAATCAGCATGGTTCCAGTTAAGCAGACATGGCCTTGCAAATTGATTTATTAATTTCCTTCTCCTAATGTCTACTTTTTACAAATGTCAGGATATTCATTCTATATCTGGTCATTCTCTACCAGAGATGAGCTCTATATTTCATAAGCCTAAATTAAACATAGAATGGTTAAGGGACCTTAAAGTCCATCCAGTTCCACCTCCTACCTTGGGCAGGGACACCTTCCACCATCCCAGGCTGCTCCAAGCACTGTCCAACCTGGCCTTGGACACTCCCAGGGATGGAGCAGCCACAGCTGCTCTGGGCAATCTGTGCCAGGGCCTCCCCACCCTTCTAGTAAAGAATTTTTTCCTAATATCTAGTCCTTCAGCTTACAGGTGTTTCCCCTTGTCCTATCACTCGATGCCCTTGTGAATATCAGCATCAAGTAAATTTCCCTCACTTCAGAGAAACACCACTCACTTGGTGGAATCTGCTCCGAACCTGTCCCGAACCACAGCGCCGGCGTAAGGTTTTTGTGGTGCAGTTGGCACATATGCCAAGCCCTCAGGTCAAATAAATCCTGGGGATTTGATCTGTGTAACTCGGAAGAGGATTGAGCCCATGTGATACTAGTGACTGCTTTAGGCCCTTGCATGAGATGCATATTGGATTTGTTTTTATCTCTTCAAAACAGGAAGCGATCTCTAAGGAACATAGTAAAGCATTATCGTGCTGTTCCTGAGTGATGACTTCATTACAGACTTACAGAAATGCATTATTATCCTAAGCCTAGTGCACACTTCAGAAATCAGGGAAGAGTTGCTACTATGCCAAAAATTTGACACAAAATTGATCTCTCAGGCAAAAAAAATAGCAGCTATTGGAATAATGCTGTAGTGTCAGGTTTTCTCTGTGATAGGAGAAATGGGGGAAAATTCACTGTTGAGGGAGAATATTAACTATTTGCAAGCCAAGAGCAATGCAAACCTGCTGAGCCCTTGTCTCCAAATGACTCTACATGGAGTGGAATCCTGCTCAAGTCTGCTGTGCATCTAGGGACAGCAAAAGCTGTGCTGTAAATCACTTCTTACCTAAGGCTTAGCAGGAAGCAGAAGTGCTTAAAGATCAAACAAAGCTATATGGTCAGATCCTCACCTAACTTAACAGACGGTTGTAACTAAATCCATCTATTTGTATCAGCCAAGGAGCTTCCCAGTGTCCATTCTAGCAAATAAAGATTTATTTTATTTTATTGTGGATGCTCAGTGCTTTTCACAGTTCCGCATTTCCCCTGCGCAGTTTTAAATGGATTGTTGCAATTTTATTAAGCCATTTTTATTTTAACCTTTTGCCCTTTTCAATTCACGTAATGGATTTGTCACAGTCTCTAAGTGGTGCATTCAAGTATAATTGCACAGATGCTCTGCAACATTGTCAGTCTGCTCATTTAGCAAAGGGCAGTGACTGAAGGATATGCATATACATGTCTAGCATCAACTTCAAAACAGCCTGTGCTGATAATGGTTAATATTTCTTCTTCCAGCTGGTTTAAGGGACTGAATAAGGGAAATATTGCCCACCAGCGAAGTCCTGACACATCACTGTTGTTCAAGACATCAAAGACAGTCAAAGTGGCACAAGATGCTGAAGAGGAAAAATAGCCAAATATTTTTGCCCCAGACATAAACAGTCTGGGACAGAAGTGTGAAAACAGAAGTTGCCTGCCCCAGCATCTGTCCTTGACCCACCTCATGTCCTGTGTGGTCAAAGAAAGGAGATTTAAGGAGGGGAAGAAAATGTGGTCGGAGCTACCCAGCAAGGAACAAAAAAACAGTTCAGACACTGTAGCCACAGAAAGAGACACCTGGGAAGACCCAGGAGAGTTCTGTGCAACGTCAAGGTCCTGAGGAAGGTTAAAGGGGAGCTGTTCAGTGGTGCTCCCAGGCCAGACCTAGAAGGTGCCAGCACTGCAGCTTCAAAAAAGGGAAAAATCTTTCTAGCCAAGGTGGGGTGTAGCTACAGAATTTTTTGACACAGGATATTGTGGATAGTAAAAAAAAAAATTTACAGTGAAAAAAATCATCAGCTAAGTTCTAGGACAAAAATCCTCTGAGGGGTTGTTAAAGGCCAGGTACCATCTCCAGCTCGGGATATCTGAGTGTCAGGCAGCTGGGAGTCACACATCTATACATGTTCCTTCACATCTGCTTTGGCAACGGCTGGAGACAGGTTCCTCACCTGGCTATGCTGTGTGCTCTGAGCAGGTACATGTGCTCACCTCCCAAAGCCACCAGCCTCATCTCCACATCACTGTTGGAGAAGGGAGACTGGCATACACACAGTCCCAATGTGCTCAAGCACAGTGATTACTTTGTTCCACCTGTAAGGATGTTTATAATGGACATAAAAACATATTCCTCATTTTCACTGCTTTACTGTATTTTATCTCTTTAAGCAGCTCCAGCATCAAACAAGAAACTCACAGCTTTGTCATCTTTCTCTCTGAAGCAGCTGTGAGCATCTGTCAGTGACAAGGAATTCTGTGAGCACGGAAGAAAGATCTGGGATGTACATTCCCTCCCCTGCATCACCTTTAGAAGCAGTTTTACATACAGGCAGTGGTTGTGATTGTGCTCATCTCATGGGGACTCATGGGGTTCAGATTTAATTCTTCCCTGTAAGGGTAGTGAGGCCTTGGCACAGGTTCCCAGAGAAGCTGTGGCTGCCCCATCCGTGGAAGTGTCCAAGGCCAGGTTGGACAGGGCTTAGAACACCCTGGTCTAGTGGAAGGTGTCCCTGCCAATGGCAGGAGGTGGAACAAGATGATCTTAAGGTCCCTTCCAATCCAAATGAGACTGTGATTCTATGATTTAGCAAAAGCCCTCCTTTGATCACAACAAGACATTGATATGGTGGCACTAGTTCTCCTGAAACCTCATATTCATTCTCATTTTGAAAAGCAGTCAATGAACCCTGTGTAACCCATCATAGACAACAGAGAGGCTGAAGAATGAATAAACCAAATGAGCACACTGAAATCTAGCCTTTTTATAGAAGATTAAGGTAAATAATAAATAATCCATCTGAATGAATCAGTCCCATTTGCCTCTGTGAAAACCTGGCCCCTGAGTCCCTGGTGCTGATGGTCCACGGCAGGCACAGCAGGTAAGGTCTATCCATTTCACATATTTCACAGTTCTCCTATTTCTCAGCAGATTTGTCCATGCCTACTTTTGTCCCTGATGGACCCTGCACACAATATACCTGGTTCTTTAGATACCCATGAGCAATTTGGGGCCAGAGATACTAAAAAGTCACACATCATTTAGCAAAAACACAACTTCTGCCCTGATAATTTTACATTCCTTCTTCATCATTTTAAGTGGAGACATTAATTTCAAATGAAACCTCTTCATTGACTGGTTTGATTTCCTGCAGTCTTGGTGTTGACAGTGAGTCTTGTCCAAGCTCCAAAGATCACAGTGGTAGAGCTCAGGTATTGCTTGTACAGCACCAAAGGCTCAAATATAGGTGGAGAAGATGTAGGTGGATCAACTGGATCCAGCTAATTTCTGGAATGCTGTGTCTCTCCAAGTCATAATTCTGTGTTGTTCCTCATCCTGGTTACTGCACTGCTCACCACCTGCAAAATTAGCCACCCACCAACATGCATTCCACCTCGAGGAAGGAAATAAATAATTGGAGACTGGCCCCCTCTGTCTGCTCTGTCACTGCCTTTTTCCCTTGTCCTTGCCAGCTCTTTGTATTTTGCCTTTGCCAGCTCTTCTTTCTACTGGCATAACACCACATTTTAGCAGATTAGGAAAATTAATAAAAAGGCACTCAGAATGAAAAATGTGTGGGAATGAGATTAAATACAGCTAATTGATTTGTTAATGAAATCTTCCTGAAATAGATCCAGGGTTGTTCAAAGCCTTAATCTGTGATTGTCAATTTAAAGAAAACAAAGAAAAAAATTACAGACGCTAGTTTAATTCAGGCAAGAGATTATGGGCACCTTGGAGAGAGACAGCAGCTCCTGGAGAAACAAAGGAAAGGCTTCTCCAGCTGGCAAAGGAAAGGTTAATGCAACTGTTAACGGGAAGGACTGAGCAAGCTCTCACAGATTTGTGAGGTTTAGCCCCCAAACACAGCAGAATTCTGGGATCCTGCAGTGCCTGAGGGCCCAGAGCACCACAGCTTGAATTCTGCCCCAGCCATGCTCAGGGCAGGAATGTTGTGGCTATGAGGTAGGTAGGGTCTGGTGCCTTGACCTGACAGGCAGAGTCACAAAGACCTGGTGTGTTTTACTTCATGGTTGCAAGCAGCAAACTGGAGAGAGAGGGTTTGTTGGTGCACCTCCACAGGCCACATCCCTCATGCACAGAGAGCGTTCTTGGCTTATTGCGTGATTTTTGGCATCTTTTCTGAAATGTGCTGATGTCAGGATGCCGCAACTATGGGTATTGTACTTTTAATCCCCACTTAATAAAAATTCAGTCCCCTGGTTAAACTTAACTGCTGCTGCCACAACTAAATTTTTTTCTCTGGTCTTATCATGGCCAACATATATAATTCAGCTCTATGCAGAGCTAGAAAGGGGCTATTAGTGGCTTAAATCTTATTTGTGCACTAATACGAAGGCCTAGGTAGGTCCCATGGGATGCTGAAGCCCTGTGCTAACCCTCTGCACAGAAGCGGGCTGAGCTCAGAACAACAGATTTTATGACAAAGGAAAGTCTAAAGCTTACAGCTTTAATGACAAATCGTGTCAGTGATGCCTATTTCTTCAGCTTTGGGAGCTCCCACTTCCTTCCAAATGAGAGAAGATGAGGAAGGAGAATTAAACAAAGGTCCTAACCCTCCAGCCTTTAATCTGGACAAGATTAGATCCTGCTGTAAGTTTAGGACAAGCCTTCAGAGACGTGTAGTGATTTCTCAGAGGATTTGATTCTGATTTCACAGCAGCACTGTGTCTGGGACCCTGTTGCTGGTCAATCAATGCAGACCAAGAGAGACTCTCCTACAACAGCATTCTGTAGCATTCAACAGCCTGGGTCCGTTCTGTGAGGATGCTTTGCTGTTGCATTACTGCCTGTTGTTCTGTTAATGTATTCACTAAGCACATTTCCCTTGATTTGCTTAGAATCATAGAATGATAGAATGTTAACACAAACAAACAAACAAAAACCCCACCTCCAAACCAGAAATGTTACTAAATGAGTAAATTTTCAAGGCAAGCACTCTATGTCATTATATTTTCAAGGAAGCTTGGGAGAAGAAATAACACATTGGAAAGAATTCCTTTTCATGGTAAAAGCTACTCTTCAAGCAATCTTTTCTGTGTTGGCTGTTGGGAGATGGTGGGTAGGGAGGAGAGGAAAGATGCAAGTCTCGTGAAAATTTCCCAGTAGATAATCAAATACATGGCCTCTAATTTTTTATCATCATGGACTTCAGATATATGGTTTATTACACCAATGTAAAAAGTAAACCAAACCCCAAACAAGGATAAGTCCTTTTCTGTAGGTCCAAAAAATACTCACTGATGCAGATCACTAATTTTCAACAATCAAAAAAATTCAACAATTCAAAAAAAACTCTGGTTGTATGGAGCATTTCTTCCTCTCTACCAATAGAAATTGTAGAAGGCTGAAGAGGAAACAAAAGTTAAACCAAACCATTTAAAAATACAGTACTGTGACAGATTTTATTTCATTTTGATTGATACTACATGCTTACTACCACTAGGAACAGACATACCTTTTTTTTGGTTTGTTTTGGACTTTTTATATTTTTTTTTAACCTATATTAAATGTTGACCTAAACTTTGCTGTGCCTTGGAAATCTGGCTCAGGAGTTAACTGCAGGAATTTTTATTTAAATAGATAAGCATTTACGTTTGAAAATAAGACAAAAACAAGTGAACAGGAAAATTAAATTACAAATTCAATTCATACAAGTATCTCTTATACTATGCACTAAATCCTGTTAATTAGCTGAGGTCTTTAAAAAAATTCTTAAAATACTTATGAAACATTATTTACAAATTATATAAATAAAATCTAGGCCACTTAACCAATACAACAAAAAAGTCACCTTTTTGTATGGTGTGTACTAAAAATGTTCTTGTTTATTGATCATAACCCAGTTTGCAGTATAAAATGTTTGTTCACTTACATCAAAATGGGTTCCAATAGAAGGAAGGAAGGTATTGGTTCCAAAAGAAAGCAATCAACATAATAAATGCTTAAAATCAATGAGGCTTCTTAATGTTCTATTCTGCACCATTTGCAGTCATTTATAGAAGTCCCTTCTACAGTATTTGTCATGTGAACAGGTCATCTCAAAATAGCAGAGACATAGTTTTAGCAACGGGAAAATACTCAGTACATTGCTCACACATCACAAAGACCTTACCAGGAAGGCGAGGCAGAGAATGGAATGTCAGCGGACAGCACAAGCCTTTACAACATTTAACTTAAAAGGCAGCATTTATAGAACTAATCACAGACTATACACATCCTGCACTCAACAGCAATAAAAAGGACTGGAAAATATACATTTAGGAAAACAAAAGACTGATGGTTTTCCATTACCTTTGTTAAAATTAATGCTTTGCTCCTTGTCTTTTGTTTTAAAACCAGCATTGACACCAACAACAACTATAACTACTTTTTACTTTAACATAATATATGGCAGGTAACTACTGTACGTGAAAAATTTACAATAAAAGGTGAGAAACCACTGAATTTCCTATGCAGACACATGAAAATATAAAGCCATACAGATTCCAAAGTGCCATGAATACCAAATTCAAGTGATGGTTTATAGCAAGTAGGAAAGAAACTAAATGAAACTTGCTCTATGGGTTGCCGAGCCCTTCAGCTGTATCCTCAGTCTCCCCTTTGGCAGCTTTGGTGAGAATTTCCATCCATTTCATCTGCAGCTCTTCATCTTCAGCACTGAAATAGAGAGTTTGATGGGACTGGCAAAGCTTAAAAATGTGCTTCACTTCAAACTTCTCACCAGAACCTGGCAAACTGACTTCATAGCCAGGCAGAGGGATAGGACGTGGGCTTCGTCCATCCTAAAGGAGAGAGAACAAATGTAAAAATTAGGGAACAAATGCTGTCTGAAATGGGAGGAACGGGGGTACACTGCATGGAGCCGGCAGGCACACACTGCAGGAAGCGCATGGATGCGGTCCCAGGTACAGGCGCATTCGGCTCCTTGTTTAGCACTACAGCATAGAAAGCAGGGAAGGGGCAGTATCGACTGCTCAGCTTAAAACAGCAAAAAGCAATGACTTACTGCTGCTTTATTCTTATTTCACTGATTTCCTGTCACAGTAAATGTGGCCAGGGATTTTCATATAATTTCATGTAACTTATGCAGGTGTCTTTTACAAAATTTCTTCTGCATAGGTACAGGCAGTGGGATCCAGCTGAGAAGATTTGGTGTTGTCCCTTTTGAACTTCATGGGATATTTTGTAGGATTGGTTAAGAGGAAGCAATCAAGCAAAGCTGGACGCTGAGAGACACCAAGACAACTAAAGGGCAAGGGAAAACTCTTTGAAAGAAAAGAGAACTTTTGATTTTCTGTCATTTATGATGCCTTTGAGAGTTGTCAAGGAAGCCAATGATCAAATTCTTGACCATCCTTTAAAGGCCAGATTGGCTCACAGATCTAAGGAGAGATACAGCTCTCTAACAGTCTTATCTTGAATGTCAAAACCAACTCCTCTCCTAAGCTCTCAGGAAAGACATATTTTAGCAAGGCAGGGTGTGCCATGGCCAAGCAACCTCTTCAACTGCTCCTAGAAAAAGGTTTCTAAAGATGAGTCCCCAAACTGAAGTCTGAATCACACAGGCATCAAGCATCTGTACAAAGCTGTCACCTTCTGTAGCAGCTGCTTGTGTTGCAGCCCCATATCAAAGCTAATGAAGCATCCCACAGAGAAGTGGCAAAGTCATTCTTTTGTCAGCCCACACCAAATGCAGATGACTTGGTAAATCTGGAAGAGGACCAAAACTCTGAGAACAATGGCAAAAAAAAAAGGCTACTTTTCTAATACTTTGTCTAAAGTAATTCAATCAATTGCTCACATCAGTGCAAACACATACGCTAACTAAATGGGCAAGAGATATAGTCAAAAACGTATCACAGTTTATTAAGTCAATACAGGCTTCTTGATTTGTTCCTCTCTTGCTTGTTATTGTCATGCAAAAATGCCAGAGTCCAACTGCTTGAAGACCAAGCAGTGAGATCCAAGGCAGCTTTAGGCCAAACACTAAAGTTACACTCAGCTCCCATTCAAGTGTAACTAGTTGTCCTAAATGCAGCACAGTTTCTATTCCCTGACACCACAGCCACATCCCTATAAACAGGAAGGTCTTGCCCATGCAGAAGAACTGGCACGTAGAGAGCAGCTCCTGCACACGTGGCACTGCTCAAGCAAGCAAACATGGGACTGATGAACACAGACACACAAGAGCACATGCAAGCTCAACCATGCCTGCTTCACTGGTCTTGGTTTGGAAGAGTAGACATTCAGACTTGTCACATGGAAAATTGTAGGTTGCCCATGACAATGACAAATGATGTTGTTTGTAGCCACGAAGAGCACCGTAAGAGCAAATTGATGTTTGAGTTGTATGTGTGGCACCTACCCAACATGTGCAGACACAGGCAAATTAAGCAGTCTGCCTTTGGTCTTGCATCCTCCCTTTTCTTAATATGCTGCCTTTGGCACTTTGTTTGTACCTGCCTGATCCAAAAGGAAGGGATTTACATTATCTCTGAAAAGCTGTACTACTGCCGGGTAAAGGTGAAGCACTTGGCCTTGAGGAATACCCCACCCCCACTCCAGACTTCTCTTTGGGACCAGCAACATCTGTGGATGTCCTTTGCCACTGAGCCCTTCCCTCCTACCTGAAGCCCAGCAAATCCAGGGACAAGCATGCACCCATGAGGAATTCCAGCCTTATACTGAACATGTAAATAGGATTTACAGACCTTACAAGAGAGATGAAATTAATGTTTTAGTTTTAAGAACCTACCAGATTTTGGCTGGTTGGACTGCATTTTTTAAAAGTATTTCTGCATGCAACATAGTAAGACTGCATGATATTGGTATTTCATTAAACCAAAATGCCCAGTACTGAAGGAGCTTCACCTTAGGAGTGATTACAATAATTTTCCTCAGATAGTGAGTGAGTGATATATAAAAGTTGAGTGGGTGTGTAATACTGTCAGCAATCACAAGCACTGTGCATTCATCCTGACTCTCAGCAGCGCAACACAAATGAGTTATTTATCTAGGTCATTACAGCAGCATGTATTTATTGCTGTTACAGCCATTGCAACACCCAGGGTTTAAGATTTTGGAACAGACAACTTAGTTCCACCATATAGGCTGCTCTATTTCAGGCACCCCTGCATACAGACGTGTCTTGCACTGCCCAGCCCTTTGCAGCTCTTTTAGACAACGGTGACCCACCAGTGGCACCATTGTCATTTTCCCCCTATATTTTCCCCCTCCTACCTCTGAGTGGGCTTAGAAAATCCCTGGTTGTTTCTACCCAAACTCCACTCTTTACCCACCCATGATCTAACCCCAGCGTTACACAAGTCATTGAGAGACTCCTGTGATGCAAAGACTTTCAGGTCCAAAAAAAGGGCAGGCAGAGTTTTGTGCAGGGCCAGGTAAAGCTTCTACTAAACAGGATCAACAGGCAAGCAAAAATAAAAAAATACTTCTCAAAAACCCTGAGCTCAATTTCAAACTCAGCTACTCCCTTATTTTCTGAAAGTAAATTACATTTACATGATGAATGGAAGATTTTTCTTCTTTATAAAGCAAAATTTTCTCTTGGAGCAAGCTTGATCTGATATATACATATACATATATATATATATATATATATATATATATATTAGCTCTAATTATACTAGTTTTATTCTTCATATTTCTCCAAAAACCATTACTTTCCCAGCTAGCCTGGAAGCCTTGACTTTGTACAGTTCATGTCAGAGCTTTGCAGGTAGCTGTGTATTTTACAAGGCCAACAGGGGCAGAAGCTCTAGCTGGAGCCCTTGAAAAGGCAAGACTAATTTATCTTAAAACTGCTGCTCCTTACACTTGAAGTGGTCTTTGCTTATAAGTAAACTCTTACAATTTCACTGAGATAAACACAACAAACAGCTGTACAAATTCTGACTCCATTTGAAGACAAATCAAACTGGTATGATTCCCAAATCTAAACAAGCTGGGAATCCTCATGCATAAAGCCTTATGCAAGATTTGAACTGCGAACACTCAGGGGATTGATTCATTCTCCTGGAACAAGGGTCTAAAGCAAAAGGGCAGTTTTCTTCCTATTTTAGATTTTTGAGTCATGTTTCTACCTGCACTAGCATCCCTTCTTAGGAGTGAGGGCCAGGGGTGCAGAGGAAGAAGCTTTCACTGTATCCAAAGCTCCAGATTCATCTTGGTTTGCTCCTTCTTCCCAAGAGGCAGATATTCTTTCTGTTCTTCTTAACAATAATCCCCCAATTTTCAAACTTCTACAGTTTTACTCTATGTTTCAAGACCTTTAATACTATTGTTGGCAATATTATTCCCAAAAGACACATCTCAGGCACTGAAATGCTTCTTTGCAGGCCTAAAGAGGTCTGTGAGATTCACAGAGGTGGTTGTGCAAAACAGAATTATGCCTGGGAAAAGAATATTTAAGCACATGAGTGGCTCCCAACTGATTCCAGGCATTCAGACTCCAGTAATGAAGCTCTGGAAGAGATTTTCCTCAGAAGTCTAGTGTATCCTATGTAAACCAGAACTAACAAGAATATTGGATTAACATCAAGGAATAGGACTTGCTTCTTAATTTTTTCCTGCAGTTGGATGCAAAGTGAAGTATACAAATGTGAATGGCAGGCCCTTGAAGAAGGGACTCACTTTTGTCACTTATAGTCTCATTCCTGATAGCAAATCCTGGTTTTGGAATGTAAAATAAACAACCTTGTCCTGTTGCTTTCTTAACACTTTATTGGGAGATTTATCTCACACCTGAAATAGTTGAGGACACTAACCGCTGAATTTAACTATCATAAAACTGACAATCAGTGTCAAAGGCACCCTTTTCCCCTAAAAAAATTGGATCTTACTAATAATATCAGCAGAGGCTCAAGATCAAATTTGGCAGGACATGGACAAAGTACACAGCAACTGAAGCAGAGAAGCTCCTCCAGCTTCCATCTGTGGCTTTGCATGACTCTCAGGTGGGGCTTGCAGAATCAAGCATCATTGAGTTTGCACTGGATGCAGGTGATTTATGTCCATGGATTATTATTTGTGCTGTACTGCAACAAGCGGTTGGGCAGTAGGAGAAATTCTAAATCATACTGTGTAAGGGGTGTTGCTTCCTCTCAACTTCTCACCCCTGTCACCTCCTACATGACACACGTTGTTTCTGTATGAGGGAGGCCAAAGAATTTAAACCTCTCTCCCTCTATTCCCACTCTCTTTGCCCAAGTGTGAGACAATCTGGTTTGGTTTGTGTGGATACAGGGCTTGCACTGGCCCTTGGCTGAGCCACAGTTTGCACATTATTTGAAAATTTCCACGGGTGAAGTTGTTCTCTCTGCTTGGCTTTTTAAAGCATTGTTCCTTTCCCCAGACCCTGGCTCCAGAGAGAGCCAAATACTGGATTTGTTGCCTTCATTTTAGTGCCTTGTTTGAGGCTGTTTGCTTTTTCAATGTGTAATTTCAGCGGTGCATCTCCCGCTAACTAGGAGGGAAACCAGCTCGCTGTGTGCAGGATGAATTGGAAGCTTACCCATTGTGGGGCTGGAACCACAGATGGAGCCAAGGGGGCTGGAGCTCCAAATTCAAGCTTTCAGCCTCTTTGAGCACTATGTTTAAAACATTACACAAACTTGTTTAAAGCCAGAGGTGCTCCTGCTGACAAGCTGCGAAATGAACACAGGTCTAACGACAGCGTGTAGTATTTGTTGATCAGATACAGGGTGAGCTTTACTCTGAAATGCTTTATAAAATCAAGGGGAAAATTTATTTCCTTGACTGTTCCTAGCCACAAACAGATGCTAATAAAAAGAAACCCTTCTTATCACTACAACTACAGCATTGTAATTGCTGGCTGAATTCAGATCCATTTCTTCTTCCATCCCACACGGGAGATAAAACAAAGCTGTGTATAAATGTGTCAAATGCCAAATGCAGACTGGATATGGGGAATCTCATTTCAGCATTATCATTCTTCAATGCTAAGGAAGCACAACTGATATTTCTATTTTGGATATAGATGTTTTTATCCCTTGACTTTCATCACACACAAATGCTAGTTAGCGTCAACGGCACATTTAGAGACAAAACCTCTTATCAATGTAAGTATTTCAAGTAAAGATAAAACCCCATGATGCTATGACAAGGAGCTTTACCATTTCTCAGGCTGAAGAACACCTACATTTCCACAAATTCCTTTATCCCATCAACCCAGAACTAGGTTTAAAAAACAAAAAGCTTGAACCAGCAATTGCAATATCCAGCCTCCTTTGCAGTTCTATATATTTAACAGGAAAGTGCTTTCCCTAATGACAGAGTAATAAAACCTTTGAATACATCTGTCTGAAACCTCTAAAAAGCCAAAGCATAACCTAATTTTACTTGTCTTCTCTTTTTTTTTGTTAAAAATTTGAATGGAGAAGCAATGAGCTTCAATATTTGCTCACAACTGTATCAGCAGTAAGTACAGGTAACAAGGTAACCTGAAATCCCTGAGGCTTTGCGCCTTATCCAGAATAGGAAATTAAGTTCTGTTGTTGAAACCAAGCCAAATCCTTTGACCCATTTCTCAGCTCAACATATTTAAACTTACGCTTTTCTTTTTCTGTGTGTTAACCCTCGTGAATGCCATCTTACCTGGCTGCTTCCTTGCAGATACAGAACAAGAGGTTCACTCTTGGGGATAGTCACCCACATTTTGTACCAAGTCTTCCCTTTTTCAAGGAACTGGAGGTAGCTGCTGAAGAGGCTGTTTTCAGCTGCAAGGATGCTTTGCTTCTGGATGAAGGAGGGAAAAAAAAGAAAACAGAGCTGTTTCCATTGATGTTTAAGTGTGCAAAATACTTAGAATTAAATATAAAATACTCAAGTTGTGCAGAGTCAAATAACACTTGAGGGCAAATGTTGGATAGACCATAACCAAGTAAAAAATTAATAATTATTATATACAATTAAGAAATAGCATAATTCCATGTAACTGAGGCAGATGCTGAACCACCATTCCCAGCAGACATGAAGCTAAATTCAACTTCCACCCAGTAAATTGAGAATGGTAATTAAGATGATGCAGCTCATTTCTTGCTTAGCAAAGTAGCTGTGAGATTACTTCAAATTAACGCAAAGGGTTTATTAACAGATCCTCTTGCGCATGGATGGAGCCAAATCAGGGTGCAAAAAAAAGATTGGAAGAAATTGTTGTGCTCGGATAGAAAGCAAAGAAAATCAAAATTCCTGTTTGCATTAGGATTTTCACAGAAGTCTCCTGAAGATTTCTGGCAGCTGGTAATAACATTTGTTAAGTGGCAATCTCCTCAGCTGCTACTAAGCCTGTTAAGAAAGTTTAATGTAAACAGAAGGGAAAGAAAAAGCCTGAGTCTGATCTTTTCTTTCCATACATCATTTTCTTTCTTGCATTTTACCTCATCCTTTGAAGATTTAACAAAAAACCTAGAAGACTGAGCAGAGGAGGGAAAAATGACACTTTTCTTTGGGTTTTTAAAGCTTTTTGCTGTAATCTGCTTTCTGAATTAAAGCCATGGGTCACATTTCATTGGTTTGCCTCTCAGCTTTTCAGATTAACAGTGCTCTCTCTTCCCTGTGTAGGTGCAGGTTTTCACCTGAAACTTTGCCTACTGAAACAGTGCTGTAAAATTTGTCATGAGACACCACAGACTGTATAGACACCCATGAAGAGCTCCTCATCTGTAGGCATAGCAGGAGCATATATCACAGAATGGTTTGGGTCAGAAGGGACTGTAAAGATCATCTCGTTCCAACCCCCTGTCAGAGAGGGGAATATCTGATATCGTATCTGAAGGTTTTGATGGGGTCAGGTTCCGGTTCCAGAGCTTTCTCTGGGCTCTACAGACCCATTGCCCCCCACAGGGCAATGTGGACCTGCAACTTTACCCCACTCTGTTGCTGAGATCTTGGACGTATTTGGGTATAAAGCTGACAAAGCCCCCAAGCAACAGTGTTCACTTTGGGACACCATGCTGGTGTAAGTTTGCCTGCTCAGGTACATTTAGTAGCCTGGAACAAAATACAACATGCTGGGAAGCAGAGCAGGGCAGGGTCTAAGAATCACAGAACCATAGAAACCTGAGTTGGAAGGGACGCACAAGCACAGGCTTGGTGCTGTGACCGCTTCCTTGGGCAGTCTGTCCCAGTGTCCAACCAATCAACTAAGAAAAAAATTAATTTCAACAGTATTTTGACAGGATGTGAAACAGAGAGTGCAAAAGTATCTACTACATGGAATTAAAAGTGAAAAATCAGATCTTATTTTTGGAATAGTTACTGTGCAACTCAAGATTGCACCATAATAAAAAGAAGTCAGAGTTTTTCCTTCTTTTTTGTAACTTTGAAAGCCGAAGCTTAGCTGCCAAACCTGTGTGCGTCCCTGTGTGATCAGCATCCTATGATGAATGCTCACCATCTACAAACAGCATCCAGTCTGCAGGCGTGTTCAATGCCAGTTATAGGTCAGAGGATTAAATATCATGGGGGGGGGGTAGAAAAGAAAACTAATTTGATTTGGTTTTAATAAATACACTAAAAAAAAGAGAGAGCCTCACAAAGTTTCTTAGCCAAAGACTGTACCTCTGCAGCTAGTCTTTTCTTCTGTTCTCCAACTGCTTCCACCCCAGGGCTGCACGGGCTTGCTGGAAGCTGCAGGAAACACTCTTTACACACTCGATTATGGCGGCTGTTATCTGCAAGTGACTTAAATTCAGAGCATTTTGCACAGATCACCTGTAACAGACAGATGGCGTTTAATTAGCCATGCTTAAAACACAACCCTTTATCAGAGAAATCGACTTGCAGAATGGTTGTTATTTAAGTAAAATTCTATGAAAGCTAATGTAAACTTAAGATAGAGAGACCAATAAAATATTCACTATATAACTCCATTAATAATTAACTTGTTTGTGATCCCATGCCATATACCAAATTAAAGAAAACTTATGCCTTTGGGGAAATACTGTATGACTAACATCATGAAGTTTGCTTTTCTTGTCTTTTCTTATAAGCTTTTATAAGTCAAAAAGAGCTTAAGTTGATGAAGCAATTAGTGCTTTTTAACGGTTTAGGAAGGACTGATTTTCAGAGTGAAAGTGGCTGACATTCCTCATCAATCAAGGACATCCTGGAGAACTGAGGAATCCAGAAAGAACCAACTATTTTAAGAACATAGTCCAAAATATAATCCATTAAAAATTATTTGTCTGCCTCAGCTTCCAAGAGCATGCAGTGGCACATTTCCAAGCACCAAGGAATCAGTGCTTGGAAAGAATGCTGGATCTGCAGGTCCAAAACCTGTTTTCATGCTAAAAAATTGTCTCTAACACACCTGCTCCAGGGAGAGAAACTGTCCCCAGGGTGTCAGCCTGATGGACATCCATTCTGAATTTCTGTACAATAATAACCACAAACCCACAGCATACATATATGTTGTTACATGGTTCACTGTAAGACTTTAATTACTCTATGAAGCAGGCTGTCTTAATTCAGGAAGTGTTACCCAAACAAAAGCAAGAGGGCATTTTTAACTTCTTTAATTTGAATGCTATTGCCACACCACAAGGCATTGCACAACAAACAAGGATTTAACAATAAATTATTAATGATGTAATTCTTGTTATCTCTCTGTCTCTGGGGGAAAGCCGTTATTTCATTTCTTTAGTAACACTGACTTTGCAATGGGATATTTTAAACCCCCAGAAGTGTATTTAATGATTTAAGCAATTATTAATAAAAACAAACCCAGAAGGTTGAAAATCCCAACTCTAGGGTAAAAATGCCTCCTTCACAGCAATTTAATTTCAATTGCTGAGACTGAGGTTTCTTTAAATATCTTAACTATACATTTACATCTCTCTGCAGCTGAAAATTTATTTCAAATGACTAATGTTATTTAAATAACATTACTCTGTCTTAGCTACATTAGGAACACTGAATGAGGTTTCAAGTCATCTTGCAGAAATCCATCTCATCTTGGCCATGGTTATGATTTACAAGAAAAAAAAGGGAATTCAGCTGTTGATAAATGGCACTAGGGGAGGTGGCTAAGGGCCTTCAGTAACCCAGCCTTGCCTCTGTGGGACAGATTTTCCTTGGTGTTTCAAGCAGGAGGAAACCACTTTTGCACAACTTTTCTTTAGGGGAAGAAACGCAGAATCATGGAGTATGCTGAGTTGGAAGGGACCCACAAGAATCATCAAGTCCAACCTCATGCCCCACAGAGAACATCCCCAAGAGTTTGTGTGCTTGAGAGTGTTGTCCAAATGCTCCTGGAGCTCTGGCAGGTTTGGTGCTGTGACCACTTCCCTGGGGAGCCTGTTCCAGTGCCTGACCACAATCTGGGGGAAGAACCTCTTTCTAATATCCAGCCTAAACCTCCCCTGACACAATTTCAGGCCATTCCCTCAGGTCCTGGAAAGAGATCATAGAAAGAGATCAGAGTCTGCCCCTCCTCTCCCCCTCACAAGGAAGTTGTCGACCCCAGTGAGTCTCCCCTTAGTCTCTTCTCCAGGCTGAAGAGCCCAAGTGCCCTCAGCTGCTCCTCACATGGCTTCACTTTGCCATCTTCGTTGCCCTCCTTTGGATGGTCTCCAATACCTTAATACCATTTGTAATATTGCATGTTCAGCTGTTCATTTTAGAGGAGCTGCTGTCTGGGTGAAGTGAGGCTGTCTTAAGGTCATTGCTTCTGCAAACAAACTACGACCCCCTCCCCAGATACACACCCACCCCCAGGGAAAGCAGCACCTTCCTTCCTACCCACTGAGGCACTGAATTTGCCTTTAAACCAGCACAAACTGTGACCCTTGCACCAGTTTTCTCTTTTCCCCCGATTCCCAGAGAATAAAGAAAGCGGAAAAAACTGCTCTGTCAATGACTTGCCATGAGCCAGAATATCTTTTAGTCACTGCACTGAAAAAAAAAAAAATTGTCTTCAATGGTCTCTGCAGAAGAAACTCAAGAGCTGAGCGTGCTGGGATACTTACTGCCCCACACTGCTTACAGTGGTGCCGCCTCTTCGTGATGGAGTTAAAGCTCTCACTGCAGCTCTTACAAGCCTGCTTCTCTTTGTCTCGCTTAGATTTGGAAGATTTCCTAGAGGAATCAGTCTGAAATTAAAAGCACAAGTACGTGATTAAAAAATAATAATAAAATAATGACAAAATTGTTCATAGAGTTCTACTGACAAAGATACTTTTTGGGGTTCACACCATTTTAGGAAAGAATTTGCATAACTCTGCTGCTTGCCTTAGCTGGATGGCTGGCTCAACCATCAGGGATCTCTGGGGGAGACATTATATGGTCTCAGCCCCTCTCTGCCCACTCATCTCCTTACTGCCACATAGCAATCTCCTCTCCCTGTGCATCAGTGAGGAGACAGAGGAACAGCCAAGGTGGGTGTCTCAAGAAAAGCTTCCCTTCCAGCACTCACATCTTCCTTTTTTAAGGTACATCTTGACTTTGTGAGTGCATTGTAAACTTCCCTCCCTTGGTGGGGAGGGAAGATTTTGGGGAAAATTGCTTGACTGAAGAAGCGAATGGTGTTAAGAGTGGACTTTACACCACCCAACTTCAAATACTTCATTTAGGAGTTTTCTGAGGCTCCCTCCCAGACCAAGACAAAGCATAAAGCTCCTCAGGAAGGCAGGGACACCCACACCAGGGACCTGCACTATCTAGGTGGCCAGGAAAGGTTAGCCTCTAAATCCAAGCTGGTACCTAAAGTCACTCAGCAAACCCTATTGTACAATTTTCTGATAAACTGAATAGCATTACTGGATCCAGCATAAACTGGTCTTCCCATGCCTGGAGGTGTTCAAGGCCAGGTTGGATATGGCTCTGAGCAACCCAGTCCAGTGGAAAGTGTCTCTGCTCACAGTGGGGTTGGAACAAGACGGGTCCCTTTCATCCCAAACAATTCCATGATTCTACGATTAACATGCCAAGGTGCAGATCACAAAAATACAACTTCACATGGAGCTTCAAACAGATTTTCTGTTTTGTTTTCTTTTTCAAAATAAATAAATACTATTCCTCCTCCCTAGCCAAGCTGGCTATTTGCAAGGGAGGAGCAACTTCCTGGCCGCCAGACTGGGGCACCCCCAGCCAGGCAGCATCCACACGGAGACCCAAAGGATTGGCTGCACCACATTCCTCTGGCACAGCTCTTTCATGAGAGAGGTTTGATAACTCTCTTCATTTTTGCTTGCTTGACATAATCATCTAGCAAACTACTGGGAGAATAAACTTTTCCTCTAAAACAAAAGGGTAGAGGTATTTTACATGTTTTCTGGAAATCAACTCTTCAAGATCAGGTCCTTTGTAGGACAGACAGATCATGGCTCCTTGACAACCCTCCATCCCAGGAAAATCCTGCCATTCACCCTAAGGTCTCATCTCAGTAGTCATGACTAAGGTACAGAAGCCAGTAATAGAGATTTTCAGGCCAATTAAAGAAAAGCTGTCAAATTCTATAAGCTGACACCAGTCCCATCGTTCAGCCTCCTCAAATCTGCCTTGGATTCCCTTCTTACAGAGGAAAGCATATTGTATTTCAGTAGAGCTACTAGAACCACCCTGCCTTATAATGCCGTTACACAACAAACCCACAACTAATTACCTCAATTGCATTGAATCTTTTCCCTTTTGTTATCTTTTCTATGGCTACAATAGCAATGTTTCAAACTTTTATTCAAGCACATAGGGTGTTTGGCAATTCAGGTTGGTGAAGCACAGTCACAGATTTGTTCATTCAGGAAAAATCACTATAAGCCCATAAAACACATATTAATTGCTCATCAAAACAGAATGTCTGCAAATCCAAGTCCTCCCACATTGGAGCAGAGAGCAGTATTTCACTTTTCTTGTAAAGAACCAGCTATAACCACTATGACACCAAATGAAACAATGCCTAGGATGAGTCATTGGCAAGTCTTTCCTTCCAAGGTCTATCAGATCCCTCCAAGTAAGGCAGATAATAATGCCGGTTCCAAAAGCTTTGACTGATCAGCAGCAACGTCCAGAGTAACTTTTTTATTTGTATCACACATCAGCTATTTCTCACTCTGATTTTGATGTTAATGCAATTTAATGTTTTAGAAGCCTGATTATCCTTCCACTAGGGAGGGATGGATTGCCCTTAAGTTGTCAGATCAGAGCATTCCCTCACTGGTCAGCCTTATTTTTTCTTGTCTTAATAGTGCAAATCTGCATATAGCATAACAAGGCTTTTGATTCTTATATTAACCACAATTACACTGGTGTTACTGGAATGGCAAGAGCAAAAATGAGGGCACCATTTAGCCCTGTGAGCTCTGGCTGGAAGATAATCACGACAAATGCTAAACAAAACCAGTTCTTGGCTTTCAGTAGCCACCTAAATGTAGGTACCTACATAAGAAAAAAGCTGGAGTTCCTCTACTATGAATCAAGTGGGCTGCTTTGTGTGGAAACTAGTTAATTTGGTTGTACTTCATTAGGAATACCCATCACCTCCTACATGCACGCTCCACAACACAGATAAGACTCAAGTTGAATATTTCCTCTAGCAGATCTTCTATTTGACTTCCTTCTCAGAGTGGAACAGTCTGGACAGTGTCCACTTCCAGGAATACATGACCAATATACTGGACAAAGAAGGAAGGCAGAAAGCGTAACAAATTTACTGGGCAAGATTTCTTAGGACAGTTCTGCATGAGCTTGTATTTTATACCATTATACTTTAACTTACACTGTAGCATATAACAAGCACTTAATACTAACTTTACTAATCCAAAAAGGCCCTGTATAAAGATGTCTTTAAGAGTTTGATGAATGCCAGCAGTATTTCACAGTATTTCTCAATATTGTGAGAATACAAGAGTTTGAAACATTGCCATTGTAGCTCCAGAAAAGATAATAAAAATGAAAGAGTCTTTATTACTTGGCAAATTCCAGTGAGCTATTATAGAAGAAAGACTTTTTCAATAATACATTATTTAACTGCTGACACTGAAAAAGAATTTTAAAAAGATTGCTTTCCATTCCTGTGAAAACGAGGAGACCTTCCTGCACTGGCAGTAGCCTCATCCTACCCAGTGATGGCTCAGGTGACCTTGCCACATACTCTTAACAGATCATCTGAACAGAGAGGCTTTTGTAGCAAACAAGGACATGCGTTGTAACTCACACTGTTCATTGTAGATAATTCTAATAGTCACTTTGCAACTGTGTCCTTTATTACACAAGCTACTTTATTTACTGCTGACACTTGTTAAAAGGGGTAGCTAACACAGAGCTGCCCTCACTTCAGCATCTTGATACTAATGAGCTTGAATAATTGTCATATTTCTCATCTTTCTCAGTATACTCAACTCTGTTTTGAAGCTGCTCAGTCTGACAGGAAAAAACACTCACATAAAATCTGTTCAGAGCCAGGATCTACTTCCTTCAGACTAGGCTGTTTTGACCGCTAATTTGCTTTTACTCTACTGCATTTAACTCTCTAAATCTTGACAGTTTCCTCCAATTTTAAAATTTTGGTGGAAAAATAGCATCTAACCCACCAAGAGGTACAACTCATGTGACTACAAGATGAAGGCCTGTGCCTGGCCTTCTTAGGTAAGCAGACATCTGAACTCCGTGAATTATGCAGCCCCCATGTGCTTCTGAAATGCAACGAAAAATCACTAAAAAGCTGGTTGAAAACTAGTGCGCTTAGGAGACTGCTGTTACCATTATTTATTACTTGCTATATAGTCAGAGAATCACACAGTCCCAGAATGGTTTGGGTTGGAAGTGATCTTAAAGCTCATCTCATCCACCACCCTGCCACAGGCAGGGGCACCTCCCACTATCCCAGGTTGCTCCAAGCCTCGTCCAGCCTGGCCTTGGACACTTCCAGGGATGGGGCAGCTTCTCTGTGCCAGATACTTCATTCTGTCTGGGCCAGCAGGTAAAAATTCAGCCCCTATGTTGTTCATGTAACTCACAGACACAGTCTGATGAGACTCTTACATGAGCAGACATATGAGCTACAAAGCAGTTTCAATTCTTTTCCTTCTCATTATGCTCTTACAGGTGTATTTTCCATTTATAAATTAACTACTTGAAGCAACCTACAATGGGGTAGAACATCAGCAGGTGCTTCTGGAAATGCTTACTATAGGTGAAAAATAATTTTGAGTTCTATAGTAAATTTTGTACTTTGTAATATTTTTGTTTGTTTCTCTACATGCCAACATTATACATGCAAGGTTTGCATTTCCTCCTACAGACAGAAGTCTGAGCATAAACTGCACTAGCAGTGCAGAGCAGCAAGACAATTCAGCAAAGAGGTACCATGATGCTGTAGACAAGCAGATGATCCTTCCTGCAGTAGAATTTCACGGTCTGATTATGAAAACGTGAGCACTGAAGAAAATCCCAGAAGCCTCTAGAGCAGGCTGGGGAAGCACAGGGAGGAGCTCCCAGTTTGCTGGCCACCACTACCACCAAGTGGTTTGCATGTGAATCTGTTGAGCACACGATGTGCTTGTGCTCTCACTGAGCTGTTACTAAAGGGATGACAGCACTAAAAATTCATCTTTTCTGAAGGTGCAACTAACATTTTTATTCATTATTCACATTGATATTATCCATTTTTAGCAAAATTAGAGCCCAGAATCAACATTACACAATTTCAGGTATTTTTAACTTTCTCTTTTTGATCAACTCCATTTTTATTTCTATGTCAGGAATTAAATTTTTCTTTAAATACATGATTTCAGGAAAATTACTTAACTTATCAAGATATGCTATGCAAATCCCTGACATGACTATTTATAATCAACTAAAAAGATACAACTTTTTATTTAATTACAAATAAAATTTACATTTCCCAAATATACTTAAGAGCAACCAAAAATTTTATGTGGGTTTGTTGGGTTTTTTTTTTAGTACTATAAAACACCTTTCTTTTTTTAAGTAGCTCACTCAATACAGCATCTGTAACTCAAGGCACAATGCACTAATCACAAAACTGACTATAAATAAAGGAAAAAATTTTAAGCAAAAATATGAACTGAGAACAAAAAATAATCACCAAGGAGCACACTAATCACAAACAGTTATAACCTGCTTTTTTATAGGTCAGGTTGCTGGCTCCTTTAACAGCTTTGCATTGGCACTCTGTGCACTCTACCAGAAGTCTGTGCACCCTTCCAAGCTTGGCCAGAGGTCCGGAAGAGCTGCTAAATGGCTCCTTTGTTACTAAAATCGTCATGCTAATACATAATATCCTATAGCACATCTCTACAGGTAAGGGTATTTTTGGTGGTTGTTTGTTCTTGTTGAGGCTAGTGTTCAGTAAATTCAACCAACCCTAGGCATTTCCTGAAAATCTTTTGTTCTAGAAGAGCGAGATGAAAATTGGACTTTATTAAGGACTCAAACCCTTGGGTTTGACTCAGCAGCAGTCACAGTCCTTGTACTGAGCAAAATACCTTTGAAAGTATATTTTGCTTTCATGGCAGCCAATTTTTTACAGGTCAGAGATGTACAAAAGTACTATCATCTCTTCCTCTGCACTAGCAGAAACATGGAAAGCATTCTGTGGAAGAAATGCTGCTCAAAATTTGGTTCTGGAGATGAAATCCTGAGTTACACAATGTGACAGTATTAATCAGATAGGTTTCCTGGCCTCATTTTGCCCTTCTCTCTCCAAGCAATCAGTGTAGCTCCCTATCACAATTTAAACACATGCACACAAAACCAAACAAAAAACAAACAAAAAAACCACCAAAAAACCCCACAAAAAACAACCAAAAAAAAGCCCACACAAACCTCTCCCTCTCAAACCCAGCGCTACAAATTGAAGGAACCAGCTCTGATGCACGTGCAGCATATATCTGTTACTGAATGAGTTATATTGCTTTAAGAAGTCGATGCATGCTTTGAGGAGAAACCCCCACACATCCAGTACTGTTAATAAAGTAATGTCAGCTTTTTAACCCAGCAAATTGGTTGGAGAGTCTAATTCCTGGTTTCTGTGACATATCTGAGCAAGATTCAAATTCCTGGTTTCTGTGACATATCTGAGCAAGATTCAAATTCCCTGATGCTGCAAATGGTAAGTAACTATGGGTATAACTTAGCCAGGAAGCTAATGACAGCACAGCTGCAGCCACAGATAGCAGGATATAAACCCTATAAAACCAATATTGAAATATGATTTTTTTTTTCCTGCTACAAAGCAAATGTAACCCACCTCCCAACACTGCTCTGACTAAAGTATTAGCTTCAAATTACTCACCCCTCCTAATGCACCACCACCATCTGCTCCTGGCATTGATTCCACTGAGCTGGTGCTGGCTATCTGAGGAAAAACAGAATGACACAGAACAGTTTCAACATGGACATTCTTCCTCAAATATATTAAACACTGAAAAGAAAACAGAACAAAGGAAAACAAGGGGAGGGGGAAAAAGAGAAAAGAAAAAGAGTTTACTTTCTGCCCCTCAACTCTTTGTGTGTGAGTACACTTTAATTCATATAATCAGATCACAGAATCATAGAATGAGCTGAGTTGAAAGGGACCTTAAAGCTCATCTTGTTCCAGCCCCCTGCCATGAGCAGGCACAACTTCCACTAGACCAGGTACATATGTCGCACATGTGCTCAGCCACCCTCAAATATGGGGTGAGCTCTGATGTGGATGACCTTACAGATGGCACTGAACTGCCAACCTGCCTTTGGGTGCAAACTGTGCCTGTCCCCCACATGCTGCAGAAAGGCAGTGCCATGGTTTGAAGGACACTGCTCTATCGGAGCCTGCCAGCCAAAACAGCAAAGGCTCTGTGAAGGCACTTGATTCTGAGAGGAACAAAATTTACTCCATTCAAGCACTACTCAGTTAAGTTTTTCTTCTTTGCAATACCTCTCAATCCCTAAATAAGTGCAAAGTGGCATCTCTGTTTATTCAATCATAGAGAAGTATATGTACTAAACAGACACAGATGTTTGTATATCTATATATATTCATATAGAGTTCATATATCTATATGTATGCCATACTTACATATACATTCAATAGTATTCAATACATATAGAGGGCAAATAACAAGCTTTGTACATTGAGTACCAAAATCATAGGCTACATTCTAAAAAGAAAGGAAAACCACCTTATCTGCAATTAATTTACAGGGAGTTTGCTAGTTTACACAGGGTTCTCAAACTATTAGATTCCTCATGATAAATTCTCCTCTTATTCCCATAGATCATACTTCCTTTATCAAGCAGACAACATCTCTTGAGATTATCCAAATGGCCAGTGCATTTTGGCACTCTGGCTTCATTTCATTTTAAAGCAAAAAGGTTTAATACCTCTTTAAGAGGCCAAATTGAAGAGCTATTAATTCTGATGCCTCATTGGATGTATTTATATTCTCATACAATCAATCAACTCTTTAGAACAAGGAAAGGAGCAAATGCATCCCCTGGGGCCAGGGCTGTGTCACCCTAGAGCGCTTCCTCAGGGAATGTGATTGAATTAAGGGAAGCATCACTACTCAGCTCTAATCAGCTATTTCTGCCTCTGCAAAAACCCAGCAACCCTAAGGTGGTCACATTATCTGTTCCTCAGTCCTTTGCAAAGGGGGCTCTTTTCACTGGAATTCTAATCAACCCAGGGTTTTACTTTGCGTAGTAAAAGGGCATCTGTGTGCTGTGACAAGACTTGGAAAAAGAAAAATGTGGAGAAAAAAACAGGGTTTGAAGAAGAGATTGAGAAAACCCCCAGCAAATTTAGGGAAAAGAATAAATTTCTCCAGCTGCCTATTCAGATCCCCATGTCTGTTTTTTTATTTGAAATAATGGGCTAAAAATCAAATACCCTCTACTCTTGCCTGGAAAATATTTTAAAAGGGCTTCTCCCTGTTACATTACCATTACCACTCAGTGCCTAAGATCTGGTAAGAATGGTTATTGACATGTTTGTCAGAAGCACCCCAGATCTATGGGGACAGAAACAGCAGAGGGAAATAATAACTATTCAGCATCTAACAATCATGATTTAACTAGTAGAAGCATTCTCAATCTCAAATCTTGGGGATGTCACTTCCACAGAGCTCAGCTCTCTGCAGCACTTTTCCTTGCCAGCCTTCCAAGACTGCACAAACTGGGTCCTTTGCCACACCAGAAGCCTCCAAGTCTTCTGAGGTGAAGCAGTGGTGAAAGAGGCCCTTTTCCTTGGGAACATTTTTAGATGGCTTTAAAAACACCCTTCACATAGCCCAGAAATGATGCAGGTGAAAATGGAGGAACTAAACCCCAAAGGAACCTGAAAGCTTTCTAAAAAGACTTTTTAAAAAGACTACAGCTACCATTACCCTGCCTGGCACTGATGGGCAATGACACTGAATATTCCCCTCCTGACAGGTGAGAGTCCATTAATTGATGAAGGCCTGTACAGGCATAATCTTAAGAATCAGGTCAAATTTCAGATTTCTGCACTTCCCAGAAACCACAAGTCTTCTGTAGGCAGATTTCAGGTTGACACCAACCTAAAATGCTGGTATGAGCTTATGTGAGTCAGCAAGGAAACACAAGCATGGTCAGAATTGTATGTGCTGATCAGGAACTGCAACCAGCCTAAGCACTATAACATAGTAAATGTATGGCCAAGGATGGGAGAAAAACAATTTTACTCTTTTCACAGGCTGATTTCTAGTAGCTGCTACAGATCCAGCCAGGAATCCATGAGTGCATATCTATTTCTTGACTCATGAGAGAAAAAAAGGATCACTTTTTCCTCTAAAGTTGCTGCCCAGTATTCCACACATGATATGTATGGTGGGTGCTACCCAGCGCAGCGTACTGCAGTTAAGAATGTTCTCAGTATTTGTCCAGTTTTCCTTACAGGAGCAACTTCAGCTCATTTTAACTGGCAGCAATTTCTGTCACATTTAGCTGTTACATTGGTTTTCAAAGCTGATTATCTAGAGAAGCTAATCTCCTAATATGCAGGTTAGTATTCTGGCCTTAAAGAAATTGCAGTACAGACTGCCTTAATATCACAGCCAGGGATAAACCAGACTCCTGCTCTGCTTGACTTTTATGAATAGTATAAATATGTGGCTACACCATGAACACAGAAGCAAAATCAAATTGAATTTACAAAGCAAGACAATAATAATGAAGTTGACCAGATGCTGTGTCTTAATTACATAGAAAGAAGTGTGCTGATTAGTTTGCTTATTAGCAAAAGATTTTTTTCCATCAAAGCATCCTGGCTCTGAAAGCAGCCATGAGTTAACTGAAAAATATAGGCAAGAATTGAGTATTTTCTATTTTTTTTTAAGTATTTTCAGCTGTTGAGTAGCTCAGGATAAGTAAACTATGCCACATTCTGAAAATGGCTCATTGCTGGCTGCTATCAGTAGCAGTATTCTAGACTACAGAGTGTTGAGAAGATCTTCACTGGCAATCTGATTATGCTGGGATGAAAGGCATCTCCAACATCTCTCCTGAGGCCCCTGGGAAATCAGGCGGATAAAAAATCCAGATTATTGAGTCACCAAATCAGTCCTGAACCTCCAAGGAGAGATGTCAAAAATGGTTAGGTACCAAAACAAAAAAAAAACCCAAACAGTTTAGGAGGCAGGGGAGGGGGAAGATAAAAAGCTCCCAAAGTTCAACTTCTGCAAATGGACCTTCTCTCCCTCTGCTCCAAGATCGACCATGTCTGAAGTCATAAAGTTACAGGCAGGACTGCATGATATTCCGAAATATTTTGCTCTCCCAGGCCCTATTCCTCTTTAGCTTGTAGCAAATGCCTGTGGCTAAGGTTATCACCATCATTTTCAAGTTGAATGGAGAGATACTGTCCTGATGTGAATACTTCTAAAATGGAATTCCTAGCAAACCAACACAGAGTGATACCTTACAGCTGAAGAGAAACAATAAACTTTCAAGACTATTTTGCATATTTCGTTGAAGAGTATTTTTTCTGAAATATATTTACTATTTATAAGACAGCATTTTAAGATCCTTTTAAAAATGCATAATTTTCATTCTGATTCTTTAAAATATTTTAAATAATAATAAAATATTTCTTTGATTATATAAAAGAAAAAATCCCAAAATGCATCTCTGATAAGATGGGGAAAAGTAATGAACAAAATCTCCCAGCCACAAAAACAACATTCCAAACAGCTAAGCACTCATAACATTGAGGAATTACACCTGTTCTGCTAAAAAAAGCCACCAGCCTGGAAAACATGACTGATGGGTCTCTGGCAGTGAATTGCCCTGGGTAATTTATTCCGTATCTACACAGCTGAGTAACTGCGACTGATACACATTTGAGAGCCAGAGAAATGGAGATGACTGCCCTGTAATGTCATATAAAAATCCAGAACAAGACTCCACTATTTTAAAGTTAGCTGTGCAAGCCTTAACTGCTGGTAAAACTGCTCTGGCAAAGGAGAACGTAGCACTGGTACTTACTGAGGAATCAGGAAGATGCTCCTCCTCTTGTGAAAAAGAGCTGTTGAAAGCTCTGAATGTCTCACTGTTCTGTTTGTGCTTTTCTATTGTGGCTTGAATCACCTGAGACAAAAATGTCAGCTAAGATGAGAAGCATAACCAAAAAAAATTCTCTCATAGGAAGATGGGTAGGATTATCGTTTGGTGAAAAACCCTTACACTTGTATAAATTAAAGGGAAACTTAAAAACCTTAAGTGGTGGTGTTAACCTATTATCGTTTAAGTTAAAAACTAAGACTGCCATCAGACAGTGTCTCTACAAGTCAAACTGGAAGAATATACAAGGTCTGATGCCGCAGTCTCTTCTCATACTGGGCTTGAGGAATGCCGGAAAGGGGAGCCCAGTTTGAGCTCACAGATACTTTCTGGGGCCAGCTGGTCATCATTGGGACCCTGACTGGACTCCACACTTCTCCATGAGCAGCTCTGCCAGACTGGCCCACCCAGCTTCCCTGCACAGCCACGTTAATTCAGAACCCCAAAATGATAATTTTAGATGCTGCCTGCATGGTTATTGCCCTCCTTATCATTGGTGCGTTGTACTAACATGAATCCATTCCCTCTTCTCCTCTTCTGTCCTGTTAAAACAAAAGAAAAATAGAGAAAACATCATCATTCTACTTACAGTATTTTCAGTTAATTCAATTCACAGCTTCACGGCTTTATATCCATTAGATTTTTAGCTTTGTTATCCACTATTTTATAAACATTATTAATAATTATTGACAGTAATTATTACCAAGTGTCAAAAATATTTGACTTGTTGACACAGTGGACCCTACAAGCACTACTTTAAATACTGCAAGCATTGAATAAAGGCAATCAACACACTTTGACTTAGGACCAACATTCTCTTGCATATCTAAGTTACCCACCTCTGCTGCTCACCTTGTGATTTAAAGCTCTGTCACACTCACACAGCCCATAGATCAATTTCTCCATACATATTCACAATTCTTCAAAGACAGAACAAGTACCATACCTGGCTTGTAGTTCCAATGACCTCTTTTTTCCTGTTATGGAAAATGTATGAGCCACATTTTGCTTGGCAATTTCTTGGACCTGTAAAAAGCACATCAGCTCTTTACTCATTGTCTTTCCAACATTTTTAATGACTTACAAATAGAGTCATTCTCTGAAATGCTTAGTCGAAAGGATCATTTGGAATAAAGTATAGAAGTAGAAAAAATAAGGGAGTGTTTCCACAGTTACCTGTCTTGCTACAAAATGTGTGGGTCTGTATCACCAACCAGACTCCTACAGCAGTAGGGGAAGGAAGTGGCTCCTGTGCCAGCCAGGGGACAAGGTAGGGCTCTCAATCCAAACACGTCACACACAGTCACCATTATTCTGCTCCCCTTTGAATGGTTCTCATAAAAATTTAAAAAACCCAACTGTCGGAGACTGAAATGTTGTAATTTATAGTTTAAACACTTTCATGAAGGACTTTTGCCTATTATAGCAAAACTGTACAAAAGCTGCAGAGAAAACCACCAAAACCCTGAATGGAGCCCTATGCTGCTCGTTGATGAAGATAAGATAAAGTGACTCAGGGGAGAATAATCCATTAACAGAGGGATCAAGCTTAGCACCTTCCGGGTGGAGACCACAGCCCTGGGGCTATTAGCTGCCAGGCTCGAAGAGACCCTCCCACTAAAGGGTGGGGGCAGGAGAGGTTTCGGCTGTGAAGTGGAAAAGCCTCTGGTCTGAGCAGTGAACGCCCATCGTCTGGGGTGTAGAGGTGCTCAGCTGTCAGCCTCTTCACCCTGGGAAAAGCCACATCCACAAGGACAGCAGAGTCATGGCCCATCAAAGGCTCCCCCAAAGGGGTCCCCAGACTCTGCACCAGAGCACTGCAACGTGATGCAACAGATCCACAGTGTTGCAAGGGACAGTGTCAAACTAGCTCTCCACAGGGCAGGCCTTCCCACCTGCATTAATCCACTGGATTCTATACTTTTTGGCATGGTGGTGACAGCAGGGGACCCTCACCACCAAGAAGACCAGATGGAGGGGAGCAATGAGACATCGTTGGGACCCCCGGGAGGGTGATCTATTTCTACCTAACCCCTGTCACTCTCTCTCTGTCCCCCCCACCCATGCACACCTCTTCTCTATTTCTTTCTTTCCTTCTTTTCTTTCTTTCTCTATGCCTCTTTTCCTATTAAATAAAATGCATCACTTTTTTTGGCACCAAGATCTAAACTCATTTGGTTTTAATCAAGATTTGGGGTATATTTTGAACCTCTCTGCGTTCGATCCGTTTTATTCACAGAAGCTTATTTTCTTTGGTCTTCTGTGTTAAACTGGTTTGTAACACCAACCAACCAAAAAAACCAAAAAGAGATACAATCATAGAATCGTTAAGGTTGGAAAAGACTTTTAAGATCATCAAGTCCAAGCGTCAAAACAGCACCATCACATTCACCACAAAACCATGTTTTCAAGTGCCACATCCACATGTTTTTTGAACACTGCCAGAGATGGTGACTTCACCATTTCCCTGGGCAGCCTGTGCCAGGGCTGGACAACCATTTCAGTGAAGAAATATTCCCTAATATCCAACTTAAACTTCCCTTGGTGCAACTTGAGGCTGCTTCCTCTCATCCTGTCACCTGTAAGAAGACGCCAGCCCTCACCTGGCTACACCCACATTTCAGGCAGTTGTAGAAAGCAAGAAGGTCTCGCTCCTTATCTCCAGACAGAATCCACCCCAGCTCTCTCATCAGACTTGTGCTCCAGACCCTTCCCCAGCTCTGTTGTGCTTCTCTGGACACACTCCAGCACCTTAAGGTCTTCCTCGTAGTGGAAAAGCTGCATTGATCCAAAGTGATCCAAAGCTGGATTTTAGAATTGTATTATATTTTTACATTCATGTAATGTTATGTGTTTGGATTCAGCAGGGATCTGAAGCTATCAAGAAGCTATCAAAAAAAAAGGGAAAAGAAGAGATGCAAACCTGCAGTCCTGCAATGTCCATCTTCTCTCGGACACTGAACTTCTGGCCGATCAGCCTCAGTTTTGGCACACAGTACAGAACCATGCTGTTAAACTGCAATAAGGCAAGAGTTTAACTCAGGGGATTACATGCTGGACACAGCCTGCATTGTGAAAGTTTAGGGCTCTGGTGTGTTTTACTCCAAGACATAGTTCTCAAGAAGAGATTTAAGGTGAAAGTGAGGCTGATGGATCATCACCGAAAGAAGTGGGCAGACAGAAACGTGTCAGCCAGTCACTTCTCCCTTCTGCCCCTCCCTCTGAATTTGACTGCCTTGGAAGCATGAGAGCTCTTCTCCCAGTGCCAGCAAGAGCTGGCCATCTCCTCCAGCAAGGTCGTTTGGCTGGAAAGCACCTCCTGTGGCACTCTGCAAAAACCCAGCCTCTCAGGAGGGAGATGCCCCTTTGGGCATGTCAAGGCATCAGCAAAGGCACAGCATGGAAGAAAGAAGGAAATCCTTGAGGAAAATGCTTCAAGAGAAAACTGCTGCTCAGAAGGAGTAGCTGGGCTCAGCTGATGAATGCTTTTTGTCTTTGAGCTTAGGAAGATGGAAAAGTACCACAGAACCATAGATTCAAAGGGTGGTTTGGGTTGAAAGGGACCTTAAAGCCTATCTCATTCCAGCCCTGCCATGAGAAGGGCCCGCTTCCACTAGATCAGTTTGCTCTAAGGCCCATCCAACCAGAGCACAACCCTGAAAATAAAAGAGCAACTAAAATACTCACCAGGAATAAATACCTATCCTGTGCTGTGCCATTCTTTGCTGAAAGTTTCTGAATGTGTCCTTCTTTAATGAGTTCGTTAGCTGGGTTAACAATATCCTCTTCACCACCCAGGCGCTCATAGACTTCCAAAAGCTTGTGCATCTTTTCCTGCAGGTAAAACCCCCAGCAATTTAAATTTTAAAAAATTATTCCATGTGGTCTATTGCCCACTCTATCATTTCTGTGGTAAATGCATGTCAGTTGAATGAAAACAGTCTTTCACTTCTGCTATAGCTTTGCATTTATATTACAATCTGTTTCATACTCTTCAGTACTATTCCCCACTCTGGAGTAGTTGTACTGGATTAGTTATACTTAGATTGTACTATTTAATGACATTTTGAGATCAGTTTATTTTATATTTTTAGACTATTATTATTCAACAATAAATATGTATCACAGAATCATAAAGGTTGAAATAGATCTCTAAGATCATCAAGTCCAAATATTAATCTTTGGAACTTTAGAAGAAATGTCCAATAAAATCAATAGCCAATTTGGAGACGTGTACGTTACCAAATAATTTCCAAGTTTTAATTTATTAAACCAGTTTCCACCCCATGTTTCAGACTAAGATTTCTGCCACAATATGATAATTCTTCAACTTCTGAGAAGTGTCACCTCTTGTGTTCGTTGCTGATACAATTGGAGGTAGGTTTCCATCAGGAAGCACGGTCACATTCCACAGCTCTAAGCTAAGTCTAAAACCTCAGCTGTCTGGGGAATGCTGCAGTCCTATGCAGGGCCTCCATGGCCAAAAGTACCTCTGAAATAGGCCGGCCAAAACGCTTGAAATATACTTTTAATGTCATAAAGACATCCTTATATCTTGGTCAAAATTCTTTATGAAGGGATTACTATTTCCTTTTCAGCAAACCACTGTTTCTACTTTACATTAAGACATCTAAATATTAAAGTCCCTCTACACAATATTCAAATGGATAAAGGTGACTCATTGACCCACTTGCAGCTGCCTTATTAAGCAGTGCACAAGCTTTAGCAAGTCAAAATAAGGAAGGTATGTACATCTTGCTCCTGAATTACAGCCTTTGGAAAGGTCAGGAATTGAGGACCAAGATCAGTCTAATTACACCCAAATATAGATAGGACTGAACACATCTCTAAATCAAATGTCTGCCTACCTATAGGTTAAGCTGGAATTCCAGGTCTTTACACTCTTTGTTTACCTCCGTAAGACTTGAGAATTCTCACAACAAATACACATCACACCAGTTCCTGTCCTAATCAGTTCTTCTGACCAACAATTAAAGAAATGAACAGCAGAAAAAAAAAAAAAAAAACACCAAAAAAGAAACAAAAACTCAAACCATTAAAATGAACATACTGCAAACAAAATGGAAGGTGGGGGCTGTGGACTAAAACAAGTAAGTAAATCATCTAATCCCCAAAAGGCAGCAGATTTTTTCCACCAAACGGGATGATGAGCAAGAGATTCCACTAATTTTACTAACAAACAAACAAAAAGCAAACAAACAACAGTGACCTTATCAAACTATATATTTTTTAAAGGAGAAACTAGAACACAAAAATAGATCCAAAACCTGAGGAATATTTGCACTTTTAGGAAAATTCAGCTTTGGAAGCATGATTTATTTCTTCTACTGCACGACGACAGGAGAAAGCAGCCAACAATTAATTCAACCCTCCAGTAACTTTTGGAGGTTTTGCTACAGCACTCGCTTTCCTTTCAGTTTGGCTTGGACCTCATGCAGCAAAATTATTATAGCAGCCTTTTCCAATGGATTCTTGTGTACTGACAGAAAAAGCAACTGACACAAAAACCAATGAGCCGGTTGTTTCATATTCCTGATGTCTGCAGAGATACTGTACACAGCCCTCCAGAAAAGAGTTGTTAGAGGCCCCAAACCAGAAAATTTTCCACCAAAATATATCCTTATCACGAGTACATGCTAGACTCAAATAGAAACAGATGGTTTCCTAACTGTTTTCAGACATACTGACAATATACAGACATCAGCTGGTTACTTCCCCATAGCAGCCACAGGAAACGTGGTCTCACAGTGTCCCCACCAGCTGGGAGAGGAAGTAATGGTCTGATAGGGAAGGGTATAAACTTTGCACCCCCAAATGGCCAGAGGGTGCTAAGACAGATACAGAGCATTTCAGGTCTGTTAGATACAAAATGTCCTGGGACACCTGGGTGCACATCTGCAGCTATAAAGCCCTTTTACTTTAATAGTAATGCACTGGCTCTTCTATATGTAAAACATGTGCTCATGTCTGAAATCTCCACAGTCTGACTGCCCAGCTTTTGAAGCACAGCTTTCCAAAGCTACCGATGCATGCAAAATGCACATTCTGTGCACTTAAGACGAGCTAAAATCAAATGAAAGCGACCTTCATTCTGTTGAAGACCTGTAGGACTAAAAAACTAGTGTGAAAATCTGCAAGGACACCTTGTGAATGGACCTAATTGGAATACTTTCAACATTTTTCAAGGAAAAGCAAATAATGAGTTTTATGAAGACTTCCTTTCCCAACTCATTGGGTCCTTAAGAATGAGGGAAGTGGAATTTAAGACAAACAATGCACAGAAACTGCATTTACAGTAAAAAGAGCTCAGACATCCAACACATGCTTAAAGTCTGACTGACAGTCAGGTATCCTCCCCAGTCTACCATACTGAGCCTGTTGCAGCAGGAGGCCCTCAGTTTAGCCAAGTGTTTCAGTCAGATCACGATTCCATTCTGGAATTGCTACTCACCATCTTCCGGATGGCTGCATTGGAATGGTTCGCTGCTGTCGATATCAGCTCCAGTGACTCTGCAATAAAGGTGTGAACAGTTATGCATTCTCTAGATTATACCTTGTAATGGCACCTTGGGGGATGGGTTCACCTCTCTGATTATTGTTTTTCCTTCCTTATGATGTTACATAAGCAATTATAGACACAATCACTTCTGCATATTCAGCTGATCTATGTCTCATCTTTCTCTCCTAAAAATCTAGATGAGCCAAAGCACAGTGATAAAAAACCCTCGCCGTCTAGGAATCACCTACTAAAAGTTAAGTCTCACTTAAGTCTACCCAAGCATATTTTTAAGACTGTTTTCCTAAAACAGGGCTTGCCTGCTTATGGTAATATGGACCCTCTTTTGGTTGAGATCAAAAACTCCTCGTAATCAAGAGAAGTCCATTTCCCCTGTTTCACCATATAAACAGAGTCTAACAGGCTTTCTTGCCAAGAAATACACAGTTAAATACAATACAAATTTAAAACAATTCTTCCTTTCTTCCTCTGGCTATTGCAAGGATGTCCTCCTGTCTTTGTCCTTGGCAACACAATGGATTAAACAAAAATGTCAGATGTTCTATATGAGCAAACGTCAACATATTGTCACCGTTTATTTGCCAAAGCTGCTTTCATTCTTAGAGCTGGCATTCCAACCCTTTTCTTCTCAACTCCAGAAGCACTCAAAATCCTTTTGCTTGGCCGTAATTTAATTAATTCAAATCTCCATTTCTAACATAGTCCTGGTTATAAATATCTGAACATGTGAAGAAAAAACTGCCCAAGATTTCACTGAGCTTTTAGACAGAAAGGAGTTTACGTGTACTTTCAGCATCTTTCCTGTCTGGAGATTCTTCCGGAAGTTTCTTTAAATAGTCCTTCAGAAGAAGCTCATAACGAGGAATCCTTTGCACTGGTTCAAGCATGTGATGTTGCAAAGTCAGGTTCCCACATACCTCCTGTTTCTGTAATGGAGAGAAAACAAGAACAGGAGGTTTTGGGTTTGTTCCTGCCTTTGGTGTTTAACAGCAAGGAAAAATGACCATTCACATACAGCTAGAGGAACGTACAGGAACTTCTCAAGCCCTCATGGATCAACAGACTCATTAGGTTGGAAAAGACCCTTGAGATGATCAAGTCCAAACATAAACCTAACACCGCCAAGGCCACCACTAAACCAAGTCCACAACTGCCACATCTGCATATCTTTTAAATCCCTTCAGGGATGGTGATTCCATCACTGCCCTGGGCAGCCTGTGCCAGGGCTGGACAACCCTTTCCATGAAGAAATTTTCCCTAATATCCAGTCTAAACCGTCCCCTGGCCCAGCTTGAGACCATTCCCTCTTGTCCTGTCCCTTGTTCCCTGGAAGCAGAGCCCGACCACCCCTGGCTGCCCCCTCCTGTCAGGGAGTTGTAGATAGCGAGAAGGTTCCCCCAAGCCTCCTTTTCTCCAGGTGGAGCCCCCCCAACTCCCTCAGCTCCTTCCCAGCTCCGTTCCCTCCTCTGGACATGCTCCAGCCCCTCAAGGTCATTCTTGTTGTGAGGAGCCCAAAACTGACCCCAGGAGCTGAGGTGGGGCTTCACCAGTGCCCAGCACAGGGGATGGGCACTGCCCTGGTCCTGCTGCCCCACCATGGCTGGAACAGGCCTGGGTGCCCTGGTCCTTCTTGCCCACCTGGGCTCCTGTTCAGCTGCTGCCACCAGCACCCCCAGGGCCTTTCCAGCCCCTCTGGCTCAGCCTGGAGCTGCAGGGGCTGTTGTGACCCAAGGACAGGACCCAGCACTTGGCCTTGCTGAACCTCAGACCACTGGCCTCGGATCCAGCCTCTCCAGATACAACCATGGAGCCTTCCTGCCCAACAGCAGATATCAGAGCTGACAGGTTTTATGTGAATCTTCGTTTCATGTCTGGCTTTTTCTGCCAATATGCAACTCTCTTCTTTCAGAAGGCTCAGAAAAGCTCTTCCCATCCATGGCCCTGTGCAGCACTGTTCCCCCAACATGAAATCAGAATGCCCCCAGGGATATATATTGCTTGCCAGAGCTCACTGTATGAGCAGCAGACACACTGCTCACACACCAGCTTTGAAAGGCAGAGCACTCTCAAATTCTACTTTTTTTTCACTTGGCCAAAAAGGGGAGGAGGTTTGAGCCTGATTACACTAAATATCACTCAATAAGGCACTGATGTGCTCTGCATGCAATGGCACCAAGTATTGCAGTGTACCTGTTTTCATAGGATCCTGTGAAGCAAAAGAGTATTTCTATTTAAAAGAGGAGAGATGAGAATCTCAGTAAGAACCAGTAACTTGCTTTAAAGCATACAGGAAGTTTCTGCTGGCGATGTAATCTGACTCCACAGCAACATGTTAACCACAGACACACACAAGCTCTTCTACACAGCATTATTTTTACATCAGCCCACTAATGTTGTCTGTTCTAGTGTAAGCAGCCTCTCTACAACCATATTAATTTCACTGTGCGTTTCTCAGAGAAAGGAACTTGTTTCAAGTATCTGCAATTTCCTCATAAATATTCCAGCCCACACCACGCTGCTGACTCGCTCCATTCTCACAGCAAGGCTGGAGATAATAGGATGAATGTCTGAGAGAAAAATATTAGCTGTCCTTCCAGAAATTCAAAGGACTAAACTCGGTTTCAAGAATATCTTGTCACAGTGTAAAAGGGAGAGCAATATTTCTGTTTAGTGGAGCTGAAATGAATTTATTACCTCTCAGAGTTTTACGGCACCAGAAAACACAGCTGTGAAGGACAGAATCAGAGAATCCAGGGCACAGAACTTCATGCTACTAGCACTTGGATTTTATTCCCAAATCCACTTACTATAACCTTCTTCATGTCCCTTTATTTCTGCAATAGGATGAACCTGAACATGGGACAGCATTAGGAAAGCAGAGGAGGAAGTCATTTCAAGACCCACTTCAGCTGCATTCACATGCAAATATACCTCTTTGAAAAGGCAACAGTGACAAAGCAAACTTCCAAACAGGAAAAGTTTTGTGCCATGTGATGTTTAAAGTTTACTGAGTTTGCAGTAGGATTCCTTACTAGATAAATGTTTATTCTGTATTTAATTCGTGTAAGAATCCAAAACACATAAATACATATAATAGATAAAAATATAAATATATATATAAATAATATATAATTATTTATTATATGTAGTATATACATCACAGTATACTTCCATGATGGCATAAGGAGCAAGTTGACAAACCAAGTCATAATAAACTCACCAGCTATTAAGTTTTGGCCCCAGCAAGTAGATGTGAACAGAACAGAAAGTATTTTTATCTTCAAGGTCAGCTAATGTGAACTGGATAAATCACAGTCATCATCTTACTAATAGCATATGATTTTTGTTTTCTGCTTTCCCTAATTTGACGTAATTAGTAACAGTGAATGCCTTAAGCTGTATAGTATACATATACTATTCCATTAGCAGCTTAGGTAGACAGTGCATCCCCGAAGGATCACAGCACACTTCAGCTGGTATGTTGATAACTCTCAGGGGCTTTTGATAGTGCACAGATATGTCAGATGAGTGGACTAAGCATTCTGGGTCCAGTCTCTGCCTCCTGCAGCTATGATCGTTGAGCAACGGAGCAAAAGGTGCTGCGCAGGTGTGACTGAATAACTTACAGTGCAATTCTGTCATCAGCAGGCTTCCGAGCTGCACCTCCTACCTGCATTGCCAGTGCCCACACTGCCTGGCAAGAGTTCTGCTCATAGTCTGGAACAGGTGCAGATCAACAGGTAATACACATCATTTGTGTTGGAAGCTTGGTGGTGGGAAGAGACAGGTGAATTTTAGGGAAGAGAATTGCCTGTGCTGTAGGGAAAACAGTCCCAAATGGATTTACCCGGCAGAAAGTCATGGCTTGCCACAGGCTGGGGACAGCAAAACACAGTGCTGCTGCACATGCCCTTAGTGGGAGCAGGATGGGCGCAGGCAGAAAAAGGGTAAGAAAAGGCCATGTGGAGCAGCAGCGTGGCAGGAAAGGACCTCCCCCAGTCCTTGCTTCTCCAAACTTTTGTCTGAGTCTCTGACACAACCCTAAACCTCCACACAGGGCCTCTCCTCTCCCAGCTTGCTCGGGGATTACTTGATTCCTGACAGCTGGCCCAGCCACAATCCTCCCATTTAGGGCAGGCAGCTGCGCTCCCTGCTCAAGCTTAACCCACTCCTTGCCAGCCCTCCCCTCCCAAAGGACGGTATCTCCTTTCCCAGGAGTGCCGCAGGGATGCTCATGAGCGTGCTGGAGCCTGCATCTCTTCAGCTGGCCCAGGGGTCGAGCAGGATAGAGCAGTTTTATGGATACATCACATAACCGGAGCTCTTTCCCTCTCCCTGAGCAGCTTTTCGTGCAATTATGAGAAAACACATGAAAATCCGTGTTAAGCATCCTCCTGTGGAGCTATGATCCCACAAGCTGTGTGCCATTTTGGAAGCCTCGGGAAAACCAGACAAACAGGAGATGCTGTCAGTGACATGTCCAAACTCAAACCCACCCACCTCAAAATGAAAATGTATTAATTAAAAAAAAAAAAAAATTAGAAATGAGGGAGACAAATCCAAAAGAGTCAGAATTACTGGGCCAAGGGTGAAGTTTCATTCTGTGACTTCTGATACTCCTCTTAAACCACAGAATCTTGGAATGGTTTGGGTTGGAAGGGACCTTGAAGACCATCCAGTCCAACCCGTGTCCACTATCCCAGGTTGCTGCAAGCCCCATCCAGCCTGGTCTTGAACACTTCCAGGGATGGGGCAGCCACAGCTTTTCTGGGCAGCGTGTGCCAGGGTCTCACCCCCCTCCCAGGGAAGAGTTACTTTCCAATATCCCATCTAACCCTGCCCTCTGTCAGTTTAAAGCCATATTAAAAAAAAATGTAAAAAATAAAAGCTTGAGTGGAAAGAAGCTGTGTGTGAAATCTTTGAACCAGCAAAAGAGAATAAAGGAATGCCACTAAAATAGTGTATTTTTAGTATTAGTGTCTTATTATCTTGACAATGTGTGTCATGAACTGGGAAACAAACACACTGAATTAAGTGAGGATCTCTCATTCCTGGTTCTGGCCAGCACAGAGTTAATTTTTTGCAGTCAACAGTAGGGGGTGTGCCCAGGACCCCAATGTTATTGGATAACACCTCAGGTCATTGCCAGGCTGGAAGAGAGGCTCTCACTTCAGAGGAGAAGCTTCCTTATGGTGCAGCAAATGTGACCCACAGAGCAGTTTGGGTGATGCTGGTCCTGACCAGAGAGAGTGGTTTGGGTGACGTGGCTGCGGTGGGATTGAGCACTGCACTTTTTCTTTAGTACACTTTTATTATTAATATTTTTGTTCTTACTGTTCATTTTCTTATCTCATTGGCCTTTCCAGTAAATTGTTCTTACCCCAACCCATGATCTTTGCCTTTTGTGCCTCCAGCTCTCCTCTTCAGCCACTGCAGGGGGAGGGGGAGGGAAAAAGGGCAGAGGGGGGAAGTAAGGGAGAGGCAGTGTGGTTTTGGAGACTCTAAATTGGGGAGCATCACTCCTAAACCACAACAATCTCCGAGTCCTATTATGCCAATTAACAATTAACATACCTGTATATTCTGCACAACATCTTTGAAGGGAGAGGACCGCTGCATACATGTGTTCACTATGTCCATTGCCCTGTCAAAGTTCTTTACATATTCTCCATACATTTTCAGAAAAGGAGCAAGTTTCTGCAGGATATCTCCTAGCCGTGGGTTGACGCTCCTATGGCAAAGAGACAGGTAAGTACTGAAACCTCTGGAATCAATAGTATCTTCAGACAGAAAACACAGCTGTAAGATTTCCACAGTTGTCTCCCACATGCACAAGCACTTAAACATATGTGCAATCAAGACAGGCTAAGTTTAGTTTAAGGTAATCTATACAATACCCGAGATGAAACTTCAAAGATGAATCCTCATGTACAAGGGACAATATTTCTGCCCTACTGTTTTAAGTAAAGAGCAGACTGGCTACACATCATTAAAGGAACATCTATATATCTCTTCTGCCCAGCACAAAACCTTGTGGGAAACTTTTACATATTAAAAATAACCTTTTCCACCACAGCCAAACATCTGAAGTGGTTTTAATGCAAAGAGATAGTTCAGTTCAGCTGAATCCCTAGGGGCCAGCAACCCCAGGCTGGAGCAGCAGTAGCCACACATCTCTCTCCTCCAAAGTCAGGGCCAGGCAGAGAGCCAGCCATTCTTCCCCACTCTGCCCAGGCAAGACCCTCTTTAGCCAGTTAAGAAGCTTGCAGGACACTGTGCAGCCAATGTGTCCCCTCAAATCTGGTTTCCTAGGTTAATTTACAATTAACCCTTCTACCTATCACTGCATTTCTGACTTATCTACAACCTACAGAATCATAGAATCATTAAGATTGGAAAAGACCTCCAAAATCAGCAAGTCCCACCTTCAACTTATTATAGTAGCCAAATTTTAATTGGTATTTGAAAATCTTTATTTCAGCTATGGGGTCAAAACAAACAATTTCATTCCTTCCTAGTACTGCAATTTCGTAGTACTGCAATAACAGGAGAGTGGGAATGCAGTAAGGAAAATAGCCCTGGCAATACTTTGAACTGAAAAAATGCTCACAATGTATTCTGGAAATTTTGAGTGCTCAGGCCTATTCTTTAAGTCAGAAATGTTTGAGAGACTTCATATTAACATATTAAATAACTACTGTAACTACTGCATTAAACAATAAAAAATTCTGAAGTAGACTAGGCCTTATGGTTGCTTTAGTTTCTTGAAAAAGTATTTTTTACAGAATTATAATGACAGCTACCTACCATTCTTGTGTAATTCTTGTTTTGAGCTCAGGAAGAAGAAATTGTCCATGGAAACAATAGATGGAAGAAATATTTGAGAAGATGCCTGTTATCACTTCAGATGAAATCCCTGCTTCGGACAATTTAGTGCAAAAAACCTGCAGAAGGCAACAAGACAGTACCAACATTTCTTTATGAAAATCAGTCCTAGACATGCTGATTTTAGATTGCAATTTTGCAAAGCTGACTGCTTAGAACAGAGCTACAGGATCTGATCCCTGGTAGCCAGTCCCTGGAGTTTTCAGGAGGTTCACAAAACTTAAGCCCACTGTCACGCAGGGTTAGATATATCACTATAGGCCATAAAAAAACTAGGAAAATCTGAGCTGTAATTAAAAAAAGATTGAAATTACTGAGATCAGACATCTCATATTTGGGAGTGCAAGCTGCAAAGAACATTCAGTCCCTGAAAAGCATTTACTGCTATTTACACAAAGCAAAATAAACCATGTGCTTGGGTTTTTCTCAGTAGGAAAAATTACACTGTACCAAACAAAAGGGAAAGACATTTCCTAGATTTCTGTGGTCTAGAAACAGTCTCTGCTCATCTAATACAAACACTGCAAGTCTTCCATAGAGCTCCAAGAGTTGGAGGGTGAAGGGCTCTCCAAGTTACAGCTTCTAACAATATTGCTAGCCAGGCCAGTTTTCTAATTTTTTTTTCCTTCTACTCATTTTTAAAAAGCACTTGGCTAGCAATGTGTCTCATCCTCATTTTTATTTCCTTCCTGCACATTCATGGGTTTTTTTCTTTGAGATAATTATAGAAATGCCTGAATTGTGTAGCATCAGCTCAAAGTCTATGGGGAAGAAAGTTCAGACTCATCACACCAGTTTTACTTCTTCCCCATGTGTAAACATGATGGACAACAATTACAAAACACAGTGGTAAAAAAATAGTTCATTGTAAGCGTGGGGCTGACACGTGTGGCCTGATTTTAGTAAAACTTCAACTTCTTGCACATCAAAGAGCAATCACAGATTTCATCACTTCTTAGTGCCTTCATTGTCCCTGTAGTTTCCTCCCCCATACACACAGGGAGGAACCAAATGCTGGCAGTGTCTGTGTCTTGGGCTGCTGCTCTCCCATTCCCCTTTCTGTCATCCCGATCCTCTGGTTCCTTCTCAGAGAACCTTCTTGCCCAAAGCTTGCCTCTGGGACCCATGGCACACAGCCTGGCAAGCAAACTCCATCTTCCACCTACACACAGCATTTGCACTATATTGAGTTATAGCTTAGGCAATGGACAGGCGACATCATTGCTGCTCACTGAAAAGAATGGAGAGTTAATTCAAAATGGAATTACCTGGTCCAAGAGGTGGAGTCTTTTAACATACGCTTCTTCTGTATGGAGCAGCTCATTGGCAATGTTGAATAGCTGTTGGGGCTCTGTGCACTGAAAAAACAGTTACAAATTACACAATCCATCTGCACCTACACACTTAAGTTCCACCAACTGTTCTCTTTTCCATTTTGTCAGTGGCCAAAACCCCTACCAGCAGAGGAGCCTGGAGTGAAAGAGGTTAACACATTTCAGAATCTGCTCCACATCCCTCAAAAGATCACTTTGCTCCAGAGACATTTTTAATGCTGTTTTCTGAAAGAGCAATTAGTAATGCAATCAGTGGCTGGTCAGAACATCACTTGAGCTCAGTATGGTTTTATAAAAAGAACAGAAACATCCTCTAAACCTGGAAATAAGTCTAGTCTATTTGAAAAACATGGCAACAGACTGTAAACCAACTGTTCTCCTTTTTGGACTCAAGTCCTGTAACTAAAACAAAAACTAGAAACCAGGCTGTTTGGCCAGATTTCTAACTTGACCAACACAGCATTACTCTCTATGGCACATTTCTAAGATTTTTGTGCAGCTTTAAACACGGGCCAATTCCCTGGAAAGAATTTTCATCAAGGTAACCCAAATCACTCAGTGAAGCCATTCATTAAGCTCATTTTAAAAAGTAGAATGAGAAATGACTACTTAAAAACCCTAAATACAGTTATAAAGCACCCACTTTAGGCACAGTTTAGCCAAAAGCTACATAGACCCTTTGCTCGCTACGTGCTTAAAAATACCTGAATTACTAGAATACAGGCTTGAGCTTCCCAACACTCTTTTAAAGTGTTAGACTTTAAACATCATGCCTACATCTGATGAAACCAGTCCAGAACAGAGCTTGTGTTCAGGAATACAAACATGGAAAATGGGCAGCAAGGATGATCAAATGCAGGGAAACTATACTGGGCTGGATCCAGAAAAAAAGACAAATGCAATGAAGGTAAGAGGTGCATTGATGATTCCTGGAATGGAGAACCACCAACTGTGCACAATTAATCACTATTTCTATGGGAAAACCGAAAGGCATCAAATAAAATCACCAAGGTGCTGCTTCAGGAGCTGCTTCCTCAAGCAACACAACACTGCCGGCAATAACCTTCACACAGGTTCACAAAAGAACCAGAAATATCCATAGAGTCAAAATTCAGCTGAATTAAACACATGAGGCAATCTCCAGTTCAGGAAGCACCTGGGCCTGTCACCAGCAGCAGTGCTCCATCCCAAATGCCTGTGTCTCGTGCTCACATTTGGGGCAAGGACTTCTAGACATAACCCTGTGGGCCACCATCAGATTGTTGGAAAATATCAAATAAAGGCTCTCTTTAAGCTTCTTCAACACCTTATTTTGTTTCCAAATAAAGTTGATGAGAAAAATTTAAACCCTCCCATCCCCCACACACACTCAGAAAAACTGCAGTACAACTGAAAGCCTCAAAGGCTTTTCAAAGAGAGCCATGAACTCAAACAAATCAGATCCACAGTTATCCTACATGGAATGAGCTGTCACTTGGCATGAAGTACCCACAAATCCATGATGTAAGTATTATTGAAGGAAAGTGAATAGCTTTTCTTTATTTGAAGAAACATCAGACTTCCTTTGAAGCAATCCCTCTTTTTTAGGCACAAATCTGGAGACAGGCAAACATGACATGAGTGAAGTTTTGACATGGGCTTAGTCTGCCCTGCCACTCAAGTTATTCCAAGTCAATTCAAATATTCTTTTAAGATCTTTCAACATGCTACACAACATCCTGGTCTGTTCAATATGTATTAATATTTAAGGGAAGAGAAAAAAAATCGCAGCACAATAAGTTTTGAAATTGTTCCAAGCAAATACATCTTATTACAGTTTACACTGAAGTGCACTGCTGGCCAGTCAAACCCAGTAACTACAAGGATCACTCACTGATAAAGAATTTATCTGCTGGTTTTGCTGGGCACAAAGAAGCGCTCAAATGAAAGGCACTGATGTAACCAGCTAGCATGCCAACCACCAAGAGCATCCTTTGAGTTGTTTGAATTCAGAATTGGAAAAATACTTATTTCCAACCAAATACATTTGTACTCAGAAGTAAATCTTTATATAGTGCACACACATTTTAACCTCCTGACCTTCACCATCTGTAATACAGTTTATATTTCAAAAAAACTTGCGGACATCTGCTTAAATACCACACAAGTGTTGAATAGACTCAGCTTGAGCTCAGTTTTACAGAGTGACTCTATCTTCAGTTGCTCTCTCTGCTAGGCAGAGAGGTAGATAGGCACATTTCTCAGACAAATTTGCAACATATTTGCCTTTTATTGGGCATAATGTTTTAAATTAAATTGTAGATTAATTAAATGTGAGGCAGTCCCATTCTTCTAACTTCATTTTTTGCCATGGCAGGGCAGCTTTAGCAAAGCCTGAGCCATCATTCATTTCACTAGGAACAGCATATTTCATGGTCCATGTTTCTGAAGGAAATGTAAAATAGATTTGCAAACTGAGATTATGCTCTGCTTTGCGCAGTGCTCTTGCTGGCTGACTGCTTGTCACTGCCACAGTATCTCCTGTGCAGTCATACACTAGAACCTTACATCTACTGCAGAGGCTGGATGGAACAGTTGAGCTGGTGGGGTGACAAGAAAGATGAGAAAACCAAAGAGGGAGGTGTTGACTTCACAACACAGAAAGTTCACTGCAGTGCTCAAAGCAGGATGATGCTCTTCCATTTCTTTGTGGAAGATTCAAGAATCCATTTTCAGCTGCAACTGTCCATAAAACATTTTAAATAAAAGGAAACAACAGCCTGAAAACAAACAGAACCAGCTTCTCATGAAGGTCAGATTCACGCTTGGAATACATTTGCAGCTCAAATACCCCAGTCACAGGCACAGATTGGCACACACTGGTCTGCTTTGTGCAATTAAGTGGCCACAATCCAGCTGGGTGCCCAGGGGTGTGGCTGAGCCAAGGATTCATGGAGGCAAACACTGACCTGGCTGTCACAAAAAAAGCAAATTTGAAACTAAAATTTTAAGTACATACAAAGCTTAACACAAGAAAACTTGGGCAATGTCCTGCCGCAACCATTTTTCATACAACGGGTGTGTGCAACTATATTCAGACAGCATGTCTCTCACACAGGGCTTTCAGCAAATCTTGCAAGATAACTGCTGGGATAGAGCTTAAATCACACACGGTTTTGCTTGAAAACCCCACCAGTCAGCCCTACAAAGAACACAAAAAGTCTCAGAAAGATTATAGACCACTTCCTACTCAGCAATGCTGAAAACAATATGGAAAAGCTATGATATGCTTGGTTGTCTTTGTTGCACTGAGATCTCATTTTCCTTAAGATATTTAAACCAAATATCATGATGATGACAATGGCATATCTGAATTTTTTCAACCAGCATTATGACTAAAACATTGACCTATAGACCTTTTTTCCAGAATATACATGGAGATAATCTCACCCAAAGGTCTGAGTAGCAGGACTGCAGGCCAAATTTTACAACACACACTGGACAATGAAATTAGAAGTGAAACTCCAGCCACGTACAGGCAGAATGGAAGTATGTGTCAGTGAATGCATGAGACCCATATAATACTCTGTTGTTAACATTTACACAGCAGGACAGATGGAGAAAATATTTTTTTGGTGATTAAAAATGAGCATATATTACTCTTGGTGAAAAAATACCTAAATAAAAAGCTATGAACCACTGATAGCCCTCCCAGAAGCATTACGCAGTCTCTCAGGCTTCTCAGCAGAAGTCTTGGGACTTTGGAGCATGACAGTCCCTCAGTCTCACTTTCCTGTCACTTCTTTTCTTTGTAACCATCAAGGTTAATGGGCATCACTTCCTGACATTTTCTAAGACTTTATCAAAACTAATAAACTCCCCTTGTTCATTTTCATTTTGATAAAAGATAACTGGAAATCCCAGTAAGTCACTCCCAAGATTTTACAACATAATTTGTGCTAATAGTGAGCCCTGTTAGACTGCTGCAGACTCCTAAGGGATGTCACATCACTGCAGAGCTAAACCTAGACTAAATAAAAAATACCAAGCACATGTCAGGCAAGGGTACCTTCCCCAGCCATGGGTTGTGTGAAAGCTTGGGTGGAAGATGGAGATATATCTGAAGTAGAAAAGAATAGTTGTTCATGAGCTTCACTTACCCTGATATCCTAGGAGTTACTGAGCCATCATTAAAGCACTCTGCAGCTGTACTAATGCATCCTCCTCCAACTATAACAACTTGCATATTTAATGAGACCACTGATTACCTTCATGGTGCAGCTGCAAAGCCTGGTACTAGGGGTACGAGGGGGAATGCAGGAAAAAGACTCTCCCAACTTAAGGCTTTCTGAAGGAGATGAGGTCTCTCCCCAGCTCCCAAGTCAGCAGCTGGTGCCAACTGAACTCTCCTCTCTTCCTTCAAGCAGGAAAATTATCAATTTTGCCAAGGGTGATGTGAAATTCCAGCCTAAGAATAACCATGGAACAAGTCAACTTTGAATCACATTAGCTCTGCTTGCTGGAAGCTATGGCCCTTCACGCTAACCCTGAGTCTGTAGTGCCCCAAATCTGCAATGGAATCAAAGGGGGGAGCAGGAAATGACCTCAAGTTGTGCCAGGGAAGGTTTAGATTGAATATCAGGAAAAAGTCTCTTGGGCATTGGAAGAAGCTGCCCAGGGAGTCACCACCCCTGTAAGTGTTCAAAAAACAGGAAAATGTGGTGCTTAGGGACACAGTGTAGTGACGGATCTGTCAGTGTTAGGGTAGTGGCTGGGCTCAATGATCTTGGAGATCTTTTCCAACCTTAGTGATTCTGTGATTTTATGTTGACACTTGACACAGAAATTGGCTTCACCCAATATGTCCCCAGAAGAGGGCACAATCTTTACACTGAAGAAGAGGCAGCTGCTCTCTCAGCCTTCCTCCTCTATGCGGCTGCAAAAGCAAGGTGAGTTAGTGTACCTTGGTCATCCTCAAAACTGCCTTTTGGAAGGGGAAATCAACTCAAATTGCAAGGGGAAAACCTGCAGTGTATCATATAAATGCACCTCAGGAAGAAGGGTAATACAAAAAACCAAAACAAACGAGCTTCTTCTGGAGATACCTCTCTCACAAATTCAACAGGTGAGCTCCAGAGAATTACAACCTCATAACTTTGTGTTTTGTCATCCTTATTTCCTACTATGTGGACACTTAACCTAAGGAACAAGACTTAAAACCAGCCACCAAATCATCAATATCTTACAAAATATTGGTATTTGTCAACAAAGCACTTCTCAATCATGTTCAGCTTGGGGTTGTCACAGTTGGTTTGATACAGTATTCCTAGTCCAAACTGTAAATTTAATTACCAGATTAAAGATTTTTTAATGTAATATATTGTTTTCCAGGAGTTGGACTTTGATGATCCTTATGGGTTCCTTCCAACTCAGGATATTCTACGATTCTATGGCTTCTTGCTGGCCTGTTACAACTAACAACATATCCTTTAAATAATATTTCAGTTGCACACATGCATATACATACACTTTATGACTATAAAACAAAGACTGTTACAGTGTGTGTATGTATGTATAAACACACTCTTGTCAAGCTCTGAGGTACAGAACTTTGTGCACACCGCTTACCGCATGCCATTTTCATCATTCTTTTATAGTCACCAGCTGATTGACCTAGAAACTAGGAAATGCATTCTAATGTCCACATTTCCCGAGGGACAAGCTCTTGGCAGCCACAAATCATTATATACTTGGTGATTTCAACAGAACCACCCTATTTGTACAAACTGAGGTATGGACGCTGCACTTCACTTGCTATAGCGCTAGTGCACTTCACTAGCTATTAGCTGCAGCTGCTCATCATATTCTTTAAAACACAAAAATCCCATCTATTAACTTTACTGTCATCATAGCTTGGGGGGAAAATAACCAAACAAACCCAAACACCCCCAAATACAAACAAAAAGACCCACCAAAGAAAAACTGCAAAAAGTGGAACATTTTGCAGATATTTTACAATATTCCATTTTGTTTTTCTGGAAAAATCTAATCCATTTTAACAGCACTGTTTCTAAAAATAACTGTCTTGATAAACTGATAACAAAGGAATCTGTCAGTAATCTTGCATAGCTGTTGCAAATACACAATGGCCTGGACTACATTAGTCTAGAATCAAAGAAATCCCTCTTTTCTAGCTACAGTTTCCTGAAGAGTAATTTGACATTGAAACAACTTCTTTGCACTCAAGAAGTGGTCACACCAACAAAAGCACAGGTTTTTGTAAAAAACACTCTAAATTTTGTGTGAGACAAGACTCTGATCGTGCCTGTTCTACTCAGATGCAAGGTCCTGACCCTGCAGGATGCGCTATTCAATTAGCTCTCTGAATAACACAAAGCCCCACGGAAAACAACGTGCTCTAACAAGCTGAACCTAGACAAACCCAAACAACAAATACGAGGTGGGAGTCTTGACCTACAAAAGTATATGAATTTTAGCAGCTTACCTCTGGCTGTGATGGATTCTCTTATATGAGACCTTTCAAAGCAAGATGGGAACATTTCTAAAAAAACTATCTAGGTCAGGAGCAAGTTAGGGCCTTCATAAAGCAGGAAATGATACTGACTATCATGATCCTTTGATGAAAAACCAATCAAACAAATAATCCAAACAACGTATGAAAAGGACGCAAGAGACCTCTTGCAAGTGTCAGGAACTGGTTTCCGAGCACTTGATAGCAATGAACCAACTCCCTTACCTTGTTTACATCCAAATACTCTAACTTTGGCACTTCTGCTATCTCTTGCTCCTCACTGCTTCCTTCATCAATGTCACTGTCCTCATCCTGTGTGGAGTCTCTCTTCTGCTCCGCAGAGGAAGGCTTGGTGCCCTTTCTGTCAGGTTCTGCCTCTCCTGGGTTCCCAGCCATGCTGGGCTTCTTCTGCTCTGCCCCTTCTTCACTGGGGAACGTTTCCCCGGCCACGCTACAAGAAGGACTGTCAATGCCACTGTCTCTGTTGGGAATTTTACCATTCCCGTTCAGTTCTGCAGTTGAGTCTTTGTTGCCAAGCTCCTCTTCAGGCTCTTTGCTCACAGCCACAGCAGTACAGTCTTCATGGCTTTTGTTATCACCTATGCTCAGCTCTTTAATTTTCATTATGTCTGTGTTAGTTAGATCCATGCTGCATGGTATGTTGGGCTCAGCTTCATCCAGTTCAGTTTTGTCATTTGTGGAAGAGCCACTGGAAGCCGCTGTGTCACAGTCACATGAGCTTGTCTGCTTGGATGAGTCCAGGACAGGCTCCATCTTAAGAGCTAAATTTAGCTGGTTTCTTTGAAGAACATGAACAGGTTGCCTGTGGGTGAAGAGAAAGCACCACAGTCATATTAACACTCAGGTTTCATGAGTGCCCTGAAAGAGAGGGTCTGACTGTCATTTGATTCAAGTTGTATTTCTTGCACCCCACAGACAACCCCAGGAGGCAAGAGTGTGCACACATTGCAATAATAATGATCACCCAACAGCATCGAACAAAAAAAATCACCCATACAGTCTACTGAAATGGTACCACCAGAATCCTGGGCCTTTAGTGCTTCCCATGTCACCTTGAAGAACAGTCTGGTTTGAGGGTTTGGAGAAGAAGGAATAGCCTTTAAAAAGAAGGAGCTGGTTCTGGGCCTGTTTAAACAGGAACTCTCACTATTCAACAGAACCAAGCCTTTGGGACAAGGTATTTTCTGTCAGAGAGGGTGTACTGAAGCATGGGAAGGCACTACTTTTCCTCTTTGAAAGACACCAGGTTCACCCAGGTGATAACACACTCCAAGGCACAGTATGGTGCCCGTCTCCATCTCCCTCTTTGTGGACAAAACAACAAACAACCCATCACTTAGCTCCATCTGGCAGATTTATTCTTCAGGGAAAGTTTTCACGTGTTTGTAAAATGAGCTGGTTTTACAGCAAAATACATATATTTTATCCAGTTTAGGGTCTTTCATATACAAAGTTTCAGAACAGCTGCTGTTCTACACAACACTGTTTCACAGTACACTATGCCCTTCTCTGCCTCCAAGAAGCAAGATCTGATGTTTATTATGTCTTAGACAGAAAACTCAATTATTTCATACAACTATCAAGTTCCTATGATGCAATTCCCACATCAAACTAGCTTACAGAAAGCAGACTGTGGGTTACTTGCCTCTTTTAGAATCTTACCAAATTTAGCAGGTCTTAAGCTCCTTAAGCACAACTGTATTCAACAAACTAAAATTCACAGCTTTTAGAAAGACACTTTGTCCTCAGTGAAGCTTTGCACTTCCAGTAGAAAACATCCCAAGAGGATTTTCTATGTGATCATTACAGTTAATGTTTTCTACTATTATATTCTAAGTTAAAAATGCAGGAAAGGGAGATGAGACCAAATCTCACAAAGCCATATTTACCTAATACTTTCAAATTTCTCAATGAGCGTGTTGACTCCTGCTGATACTGGTATTTCTTCCTCTCCAGGTGCTAAGCTCCTTGAAGACTTGGGATCAGCTGGCAAAGGCCGAGACGGTGCAGGAGGAATTCTTTCCTGACCAGGTTTGAGATGGACAGGCTTAGGAGGTACTAATGAAAGAGAAGGGAAAAAACAGGAGGATAAATCTCCATCTTCTTTATTCTAAACTGGAAAAAAAATCCAGACCAAGAGATATGCATTCTTTCCCCATTTTTTATAAACAGCACAGGTGCAGTCCTGAAGGATTGCTTACAGCAAAGCAAGCTGCTAAAGAAAAACGACACGTTTCTATTTTGTGTTTCTACAGCTGGCTTAGCTGTGCTAACAAACCGAGCAGCTTGCAGCACTGCACCGCTTCCTCGTTACTAAACAGGATGCACAGCTTACACTTCAGTTTGCAAGTTTGCTTGCCATCTCAATCACACTAATGAGTTTCCCCTTCCATGACTTCTCAAAATGCTGGTGCCCCATTGAATCTCTTATACTGGGGAAAAAAAAGGTAGAGGAATGAACCACATCCCAAAACAAACCATCAAAACCCAACCCAGCATGCATTTCAGTGCCTTATGTTTGCTTGGTCAAAAACGCCACAGGCAGAACATAACAGCTTTTCTTCCTCTCATTCACCCTCCCCCCTCTCTTCTGTGGTGTAGCAGTCTTCACGAATTTCCTTCCTCTTTTGGTCCTATGCTGCATTGCATATGATATAAATAAAACAAGTATTGTAAGAACACTCACATTCCGCTTCAGGACTCACAAGGAGGCCAAGGTACAAAGTTTAACACAGTATTTAGAAAAAACGGCATTAAAATGTAATGTCTTTTAAAAAAATTTATTCAGATCTTCCATTGATTGCAGAGTAAATGATTTATCATACACAGGCAGTAACTCATGCAACTCCCATAGGCAGAAATGACACTGGAAGGCAGGAAAACCAATTGTGGGATTGTTCCCAAAGCACACACTGCTTGGAGTAGCACTGCCAGTCTAGACTATCCAATGAGTTGACATGCTAAATGAGGAAATTCTAACTACACGTTGTATTAAAAAACATTTTCGAGAACAGTTTCTTTCAACCATTTCTGACTTTGATAATCCATTTTGCACATGTGATCAGCATTGTAATGGGGCTTGAGTTAGCAACTGTTCTGAATGTAATTCCAGGGTTACTTGCTTTAGGAGGATAAACAGAGGCGTAAGCACCCAAAAAGTCAACTCCAATTGTCCCTTCCTTGCAGAAGGCTCTGCATCTCTTCTAAGATCCACATCAGCCCAGATGTCTGCCCTGCTCCAGCAGATGGGCAGCTGCCATAGTCGTCCATAGACAGACATTTCCTGAGGTCAGTGATGAAGAGCTGTTAAAGCATTTTGGATTTCTGAGTATAGGTCAGATTTTAAACTCCCTACATTACTGAGTTTATTTCAATGTGAAAGAATAAAATCAATTTTTCTAAGGATCTGAGCTTTAAGAGGACACTTCCTATGAGAGGATAGATTTACCTAGTCTCCAAAACCATCTGAAATTCCTATCTTAAAATAAAGGTGTTAAAGTCCAATTTTGAAAAGACCTCTAACAAGCCCCATCTTATGCAGGAATAACAGGGAAGCAGGAAAAGAAAATCTTCTTGCATATAAATGGGCTGGTGGAGATCTATGTTTTGTTCACCAGGTTTTCATGTGCACACCATGTGACCAGTGAGTGTCTGGCCATGTTTCTCCTTGTAAAAATAAAAAATAACCTAAAAACAAGTATCCACAAAGCCATCCGGCTCATCTAGCCAAAGACAAGCTCTGTGCTCCTTACAGAAGGTGCATAGTGCAGCAGGCAGACATGTCAGAACCTACCCCACATACCCCATCAGACCTTCAGAGTTGGCCCTGGTCCATAACACCTAAAGGTTTTACAATAATATCAAAGCATTTACACTGGGTGTCACTGCTGTCCATGTAAACATTTGATGTCTTTCCTGTTAGTGGATTCATCTGAATCACCTCAGACAACACACTCTGCACTGGACCAAAGGGAAGCAGGAAAATATTTTTATTAATTCTGAATTTTTACTTACTGAAGTAATGTTGAGAAATAGAGACATCAGCATGGAGGCAAACACCATTCAAGGAACAACCACTAATTAAACTTGAGCTACCAAGACCTCGAGGTGAAAGCTCCATAAAGGTACAGACCTTGTGAGATGTTTCAAGCATGAAGTAGTATATTAATTTAATGTTTAAGGTTTACTTCCAGAAGCAGAAAATACAATGCTTTCTTTGTTGTTGTTTAAGGTTGAATTGCTTTTGTACAGATACTATAATTGGGAGGGGGTGGTGGTGCAACATCTCAGTGTGTACAACACTAAAATACCTTCTTTTTCAGATGACAATGACCATCTATCACATGGACCCATATCTTCTAAACATTTCAATTTATGAACTTAGTATCTTCTTGATAATAAGCTTCTGGATCTTCTTAGCTTTTTTTGTTCCAAAAACCTCTCAAACTCCATGCTTTTTGCATCCCCAAATCCCTTGAGGCAAGCACCCATTACATACATAAGTGTAATCAATTCTACAAAGCACAGGGTGGTGAGCGTAGGGCATTTGGCCAACTGGCATTACAGAGACCACATGTGATTTCACTGATGAAGAAACATGAAAACAATTTATACTCTTTCAAGAAATTTGCTGCAGTCTTTTCTGTAGAATTCAGAAGCCTGGGGAGACCAGAAGAACATCTGGAGACCAGCTGGAACATGCTTCTTCCTGGCTCCTCTTCCATCATACTTTGGGATTGCCACCTGTTTGACTATTAGCTGGCAGCTCTCTGGAAGTACCACAGCCTACACATGATTGGTTTAGCTTCTATTTCATATTTTCAAAATACATTTGTTCCATTTAGGCATTTCCTGTTGCCATACATAGTTCTTACAACGTATGGAAAACAGACCAGGTTTAAACAATAAGATATTATTACCTAAATTACTTTTTTAAAAAATTATCAACAATGTAAACAATATTGTTAAATCCAACTTACACTTCACAGCTGCATGAGGTATAATGACAGGACAGGCAATATAAAGTGACATGTAATTGGTTATTGCTGAATCAATTTCTTCTGGAAGGCTTCTCTAAGTGGCTATCTAACATTGGAAAATGAAGATAATAAAACCTTACCAGCTATACATTACAATGTAAAAGTAACTATTTTGCTGTGACTCAAATTGAAACAGTAATTTTAAAATATTACACTTTCTGTGCGATAGAAGCCTGTACAATTTCTAGGAGGACAAAGCCACTTGCCTTGGGGTTTCTGCAGAGGATGCATTTTGGCCAGTGCAGTTTTGGTTTTGGGTTTCCTTCCAGCCTGATGGAGACATTGCGCTGAGCTGATGTGCTGCAGTTCCCCACATGCTTCCAACACTGGACTGGCATCAATGTTACATTTGATTTGGAAAGGAGAGCACGGGCAACCTGAGGGAAGGAGGGAAAGAAGTTAGTATTTATCTTGTTCTATTGATCCTGAAGAAAATTTGTGCTACTTCTGGAGGTATGTCACCCATTAAAGTTCCTGAGGAAGGGAAGGGGGGTATAAGAGGGGTGAGCCATTCACAGTTATTACTCAAAACCAGCCACTCACAAGTGATTACAACCAATATATCCAGCCTTAATAATCCTGTTAAACTGCCTGACTGGTAAGATAGGCAGAATTTCAGCCATTCTGTCTTCAACTAATTATTTACTTCTTTACTACAGACACCCAAAATAAAAGAGCAAATATAAAAGTTAAAAACCACTTCAAGAGGGTTTCTCCAAACAGAGACACAAGTGCTATAGCATATAACATCGTGTTACCTGGTAAAGTACAACTAAATTAGGGTGATTTAGAAACGTGTTCCATGTGGTGGGGATGGTTCAAGTGCCATTTCTTTGGATTTAATCACTCAAGTTGTATTTTATCCCTATTTATTACTCCTCCTTATATAAAATATTAACATGCCTGCAAAACACTCTGGTCTAGAAGACGCCATTAAGATACAATCTAGTGTCAACACAAAGAAAGAAGTGATTAATAATGATTGTTGGTCTTTAGTTTAACATTGTTGATTCACTTCTGTGGGGACTCAGAAAACAAACTATCACGGATCCTGCAGTATTTGATTTGGAGTTTTTTTGGACTTGTGGCAAGCCTACATGAAACCCTCACATCAGCTTTACTAGTATGTCATGAGAAGGTTAAAAAAAGAGTTTAAAAAGGAATGTGGTTTAAAATTGCTGTATATGAGCATAAGAATATATAGGCTTCTGGTAGCACTCAGAAATGAAAAACACAACAAATTTAGAAATTTGAACATAAATGCACTAAAAAAGGGCAAAGAAAACATGACAAACATTCTTTCCCTATTACTGTCTTAAAATGGACTAGCTGAATTTATCAGAATCTCACTAGAGTGGAGGGTAGCCTGCATCACATAGAAAGGATTCACCTAAAGGTGAAAAACCAGTCTTTGCCTTTCTGTGATGTCTTCAAAAACATGGCTTTAGCTTCAAAAGTGCAACCTACTTTCAGCCAGATTCCTATCAAGATCAAAAACCTGAAATGAAAAGCACTCTCATTCACATCAACTAAATTATCCTGGATTTGTATTAATGGTATTAAATCAGGATGTGACCTTTTGAATAAAGCCCCTGGAGTCTGAGCCATGCAGACTGCAGATTTTGTTGTCAAAATAGATTCAGATAGCACAAATCTACTTACTGATCTCTGCCACCCAAATATACAATCCCTGAATTCCCCATATATGGCTGCCAGTTGCTGCTGGTTGAAGCTTCATTAGCATTTCTACCACAAAAATCTTCTTTTCAGCAGATTTGAGACCAGCTATTAAAACATCCTTCCAGCTAAAAACAGGAAATTATAAGTACTAGGTTCTATTCAAATATAATTTCACTGACCAGAAAAATGCTGTGAAAACAGAAAAGATTGTTAGAGCAGATTAATAGATTATTGCAAATACATCATGACTGATAGAATTTGCACTGATGGCTTGACTCTGGGTGCCAAAACCTCCCTGTGACAGCAGCAGTGCTGCCACAGGCCAGATTTTAAGGGGAAGGACTAGGACTTCTTCCTTATGAACAGTAGCTCAACACAGCCAGAAATTAAAAGAGTGCACAAGGGAAAAGCCTGAATTTGAGAAAATTAAAAGGGCAGCATGCAGAAAACAGAGCTCAATATTTCAGCAGGTATTCACCATCGTGTGACTGGAATGCAATCTAGCAATGTTGTATTTTCTCAAAAATTGTTTCAGTGATCCAATTCCTCAGTGGACAAATCTCTGCACCTACCACAGCTCTAGAAAGTATTAGAAGACCCCTCTAACCCATGCTATGTTGTTTGATGACACAAGCATGGCAGCAGTGTCAGCTCTGGCAAAGCACTGAAGTCCTGGTAGATGCCAGACATGTCCACAGTCCCCCACAGCAGCTGAAGGAGGAGAGCCACAGCTTCTCCTGCCCTCAAGCACCACATTCCTGGCGGATCCCTAGCTGATCATCTTAAGCTACCCTGTGCTGACTTTGGGTAAGGTACCAGTTACCCTAAGAATTCCCCATTCTTCTTCAACCACTGCCACAAAAAAGGACTAGCCTGTTGGTATAGTTTTGTGAAGTTTCAAAAGGAATTAAAACCCAATTCCTTTTTCTTTCCTCCTGGGATTCATCGTTGTGAATGCAGGCCCAACCACCTTACTTTTTTTACTGAAAACAAGAGCTAGTGGCTCCTTCATTAGTTTCAAATGTGTGGTCCCACCAGACACCTCTTTTGTCTAGGTTAAAACCTCTAACAAGCTACTTACAGTACTGCAAATAAGAGTGTTTTGACCTTTATTTTATAAATTCAGACATTAATTTTTTTCTTCTACTGCGTAATTCTGTCAAACAATCATGGCACAGGATCCTCCACTAGTAATTACTCAACCAACACATCCATCTTGCCCAAAATTTGGCTCTGAATGTTTTAGGACTTGTGCTCAGAGGCATTTGCAGAGCAAATACTTCATGAGGTCTTATGCTACTTCCCATTAACCAAGAGGATCCAAAGTATCCAAAGGGCGCAAGGCAGAAAATAAAATTGATAAGCACCAGGAAAGAAGAGGAACTTGGAAAGACACAAGTGCCTTACACATCAAGTGTAGTGCTGGCCCTAAATCAAGAATAATATGCAGGGGTGAAGCACAGAAGTGGCTTCCATTCTTTTTATTTAATTTAAACCAAGCTGGTTCTCTCTCTTCATCTTTGATGTGGCCCTTAAGGACTGCTTTTGCGCAGAAGTCAAAAATTCCTTACATATTTTTAAAGTCCTATAAAATGACTTGTGAAAACAAGATTTACTGGATTATTTCACATGAAACTATCTGAAAGTAAAACCCAGTTTGCCAAGTGCATTACAGGTGCTACTGGGAATGGGAAATGAGAGGGACAGCATAAGTAAGATCCAGGTAATCACTCCCAAGACATCTGGTTCTGCCACATGTTTCCAGAAGTGGGAGCAGGTGATGGGCCCCCATTGCCTGCTCTCTGGCACCCACCAAACCTGCAGGACTCAACAAAGAACTGCCTCCTCCTTGAGTTTTGGTCCAGTGTTGGAGAAGGAAAACTCTTCCTAGACCAGTGTCCTGGCTGCGGCCAGGACAGGGTTAATGGTTGCAGTAGCCAGGAGGGGCATGGCCGAGACCTGGAGGCTATTCCATACCGAGGGGAAGAGGCCACTTTCAGTTCGGGTACCCTGGTGGGTGGTTGGGGTTTTGCCAGTTTCCACAGGGCGAGTGCTCGTGCATGAATCATTCACCTCTCTTGTACCCTCTGTTATTAATATTCTTGCCGTTACTCTTTGTTTCTTATTTCATTGCTGTTTCTAGTAAGCTGCTCTTATCTCAACTCCTGATCTTTACTTTTTTTCCTCCAATTCTCCTCTCCAGCCACCAAAGGGGAGGGAGAGGGGGACGGTAGAGTGAGCAAGCGACACATGGAGTGTTTCAGTGGAACACTAAAATGGGGAAGACCAGTCCTATACCACAGCAGCCTTATTTGCCCAAAGTGAGGCACAAAGAGTTAACAACAGAGCTGCCCAGAGTGGGTTGGAAACGAGTTTGATGTTAGCATTTGTTGTATTACGTATGGACCCACTGGTCACAGTATTGTGGAGTGTGCCAGTACCTCCCAGGTGCTCACAGCAGGCACTCCAAAAACCTGAGCATGCACTTCCAAACTCATAAAATCCTGCCCTAAGATTCAGGTTTACTCTGTGCACTCCTTGTGCTTCTAATATATTTAAACTCAAGTATTTCATGTCTGGCTTGTAATTCTACTCACATGAACAATGATGCTTATAACTCCTCTGTTCAAAACCAATCCAAGCAAAGAGGACCCAGATTATTCTTTTCAGAGGTAATTTTTTTGTATTATTTTAATAAAATAATAGGTATTTTAGGCTTTAGCTAAGGCAAAACTTAAACAAAACTTCTGAAATGCCTCAGTTGAGCTACAATTTGTATTTTCACTAAATTGGAAAAGTAACGTCAGTTTTTCTAACAGAATTCAAAGCCACCAGGAACATCATGGCACAGAGAACTTTCTTGAGTGTCTCCTCTTATCCTCACTAACTGCACCCAGAAGAAAGTCTGTATTTTTGAAATATTTCCCTTAGACGCAGTCACAAACTTGAAGGCTACAAATACATTTTTCTAGTAGACTAAGATAAAATACAAGGATTTTGGGTGCTCCACTAAGTTTAGCAGTAAAGAGACCAGTTGAGCCCAAGTGGTTAAACTCCAGATCTCAGGGTTTTCTACCAACACACAAGCCAGGTAAGGATCTTGTATTTGGCACTCAGTCCCTATGTAGCTATGTTCAAAAATAACCCCAGTTTAAAATAAAAAAATACCTTTTAGGTCTGTGATAGCAGCAAGAACCTGAAATGTTATTACAGTCCCTGGGTTTGGCACATCCTACATTAGCCAACCCACAGGACTTCTCCTCTAGCCCTCTGTTAGAGGAAGAGATTTTGCAGTATTCCCCTGAAACAAAGCAAGCCTACAGCTCCTTTGGCTGTTTCACACCTTGCCCTACCCTAGACTAGCTCCCAGCCCGCTCTTTCTGCTCAGCAAGGAGCACAAAGCCTTTCCCACTCTGCTACCAGGTATACCCTATTTCTTCCTCTTGTGCTGCTTTATTAACTCCAGTATTTTCCTCAAACCCACTTAAAGCTCACCTCTTCCTCCTGTCCATGGCCCAGCTGAGACCTCGGCAGGGGTGTAAGGCAGTGTGTGGTGGGGCTGTACAGCCCTGCTATAAAACCCAGCTCAGTGACACTGACAACAATTAGCTTACATTTTTCTGGCCTTCCAAAACATTACATTCAGCAAAAAAAGAGTGACAGCAAAGCCATCGCCATAAGCTTTAAGAAACAGATGCAATCAAGCAAACATTATGTTTCAAAGCAAGCAAGAATCTGGCATGGACTGCGATTCCCCACCAAAAGAGAGGCGTATCACTTACTTGTGCTTGAGCAGTTCACATATTTTTTCTTACTTGCTTATGATCTAAGACAACCAAAAAGAAGGAAGAACAGCTCCTGCTGCAGCTTTCATTTCATGGGTTAAACGCCATGTTCACAGGAACTGACCTCCCCCAGTTCACTTCCGACCACCACTGCGGTTGGTGAGTCAAAGCATATAAACGTGGCAAATGCCAGTGGAGGAGCTGTGCTAAGCACAAGTCACAGGAGATTACTGCTGGGTTTGAGTTTCAAACCATCTGAACGGCAATACAAAGGATGTGGATGGTTTAGAAGCCTGACTCTTTCTGAAATAGAAAAGAGAAAGCTAGATCATGGAATCATAGATTCTCTGAATGGTTTGGAGTAGAAGGAACCTTAGACAAACACCATCTTCTTCCAACCTCCTTCCACTAGACCAGGTTGCTCAGAGTCCCATCCAACCTGGTCTTGGAAACTTCCAGGGATGGAACAGCCAGAGCTTCTCCAGGCAGCCTGTGCCAGGACTTCACCAACCTCACAGAGAAGAATTTCTTCCTAATATCCAACCTAAATCTGAGCGCTTTTAGTTCAAAGCCATTCCCCCTTGTTCTATCACTACATACCTTTGTAAAAAGTCCCTCTCCAGCTCTCTTGTAGGCCTCCTTCATATTTTTATAGAGCTTTTTGCTTAGATACAGTTCGATATTAATGCAAGAACAGTCAGTAACAGCAGTAACGTCACGGAAACCAACAAAAACACAGTTCTCAGCACGCAAACTCTCAGTCTGCTTCACAGTCTGAGAAGGGAAATGAGAAACCATAAAAGTGACAATAAATGCAACTCCACCAGCAAGGGATGGAGTTTGTTAAAAGTTTTACATCAAATGTCTTGAAAATGTTCAAAGCTGCTTCTTCCCCTATCCTGGTCTCCTATCAGAATCTCCATGGGAAACGATAAAGGACAAAGCAAAATCTAAAATTTTTGTATAAACGCTGCATTTCAGGGCAGACTCCATCTCTGAGGATCCACAGAGGAGCTGCTGCTTTGGGTTCTTACAAAAAAACACAATGCTGGCAAACCATGCCAAATCGCTCAGTCTGAGCAGGGCTGCCAGAAATTTGGTATATTCCGTCCACCTCATTCCACCACAGAAATACAGACACAAAAAAAAGAGTTTTTCACAGAAAGAACCACATAGCTAAAATTAAAAAAAAATGTGCATATAAAGCACAAGAAGGACCAATAGATTCCCTATAACAGTAGGATTTGGGATTTTGGGATTTGGTGTACTTTTATCCTGTTCTGACTAATTTTAAATGCCTTAGATGAGGATGCTTTCGGTAACAGATGTTTCTGTAGCATCTTGAGTGTCACTACTGAACATCATTAACATTGTATCTTCCATAAACCTGCATCAAGATACCCTACCTTTATTCTCATTAGATTCTCCTAAGGTACACACCTGCAAGGTAATCCTAATAAAGGCTGTGCTTTACCAGCACTGACAAACACCTCACGTCTCTCATCATCTGAATCACAACAGACATATCCTGGAGAAAGGAGTTTTCAGCTCTGACTTCTGTTCTTCTCGAGCAGGTTTTTACATACAATTAGTAAACACCTCTTTTACACACTCATTTCAGTGCAGTTTCTGTATGTGTCATTGCAATCTTATTTTTATTGCCCTATGTGGAACAGCACCTAATTCAGGTAACTGTGCAATGCTATTCCAACACTCCTCTGCCTCTGGGACATTTCACATTTGATCCTGCAGCCAGGGATTTCCCCACAACTGCTTTAAAGATATCATTACAGAATTTTAATTACTCATTTAATCTGGTATACTTTCATTTAAAGAATTAGCTTTTCAACAGACCTACATCAGCCCTTCCCTCACAACAATAAAACACTCCTTGTCCCACTCAATGCTCCCCAGACAGGGTACTACAGCACAGTCCTCATTTTCTATCCTGCATGTAAATGAAAAAACCTCACACTCCAGACCCACATTTGTCCAGCCAGAAGCACTGCTGGCACAGTTAGTTCTACATGAAGCAGGAATGCATTGTCAGAACAGGCTCTCTGACCCCCTACCATTGCAGGGGCAGCTTGGGCACTAGGGCCTTTCCCTTAGACACAGGTTAGCTGGCAAACTGCTATTAAAACTGGCTATAAAAGTGATTCTTAAATGTTTACTCTATATTTATATAATTACAGTGGTCAGGAGAAGATTTCTGAGTGACAGAAATGAGGAGCTTCAACACCTAATTCTGTATTACAGCACTACTTAACACAGATGTGTAAACCAAATCCCTGCCAAGATCTTCATACTTACCCAAAGACAAGGTAAAGAAAAGGCAAAAATGCAAGCATGTCTCAGAAATCCTACCGGTCAAAAGTCATTACATACAACCTTACACTGGGGCAAGGAAAAAAAAACAGACAAAAAAATCAAGCAGGCATTCACTTCTAGTTTCAGGCTTTTTATGTTGCCCTGAGTACAGCTGGCCACCACATCCCCCACAGACAGCACAAAGCAAGGATCCTTCCAAGGCCAGTCAAATATGCCGCTTCCACCAAAGTGGCAATGGTAACATCTGTTGAGATGTAATACAGGATCAACTCAACATGCCACTAACAGAGAAAATTTAAACTCCCTTCCAGGACAAAAAACCAGAATCTGTCATTAACTGTATGAAAGGTCATCTTTCCCTAGCAAAGAAGAAAAGTGGTATTTCTTATTTTGTTTTTATTTCAAATATTTGGCAAATTCTTGCCAAAAATGAATCAAGGGGAAAAACACATCAGCTGAATGGGAAGAAGGACCAGCTTCCAACCCTGGTGATTCCAAGGAGGCCTGAGGAGTGGAAGAAACAACCAGAAAAGCCATACTGAGAACAGAATAAATTCACTCAAAAGGAAAATGAGAAAAAACAAAGTAAAGCACCACAGAATATATTCTCCCCCAGGACTAACATCAGGCACAATAAAGCCCCAAAACAAAAATTTTTTTTTCCTGTATGAAACAGGATGTGGTACTGCAGTTAGCAAGCACTTACCTTCAGCTCCTGAGGTTGTTAGTACAAAGTTAAACAAAAAGCTCTTGTGTTTCTACTGTGTTTTAACTGAGCCCTCTGTTAGCATCCACATGGACACTGAGGACACGCTGTCTGCTGCACAGCCCCAGCTCCCTTCAGCCACAGGAGTCAGCCCCACACTGTAGGGTTGTACTGAAACCTCTTTGTAGGAAGGCACCCAGCTCAACCAGGCTGACAGTCCAGGGACAAGTCCAGGCTTACCACCTCCTGCAGAGAAGGAGGGACTGGGGGGGAAGCAGCTCCTTGCTGTGCATCACTGTTATCAAAGCACTGGACAGATGCAAATCCCAAGAGTGGAAAACTCCACATATAATTATTTCCTTGCTAATAACTTCTAAGTGCTTATAATTTGAACTCTGCTGAAGTATGGATGAGGACTGATGGATTTTGGGGGGCTTGGGGGATTTTTTTAAGTAGTCATATACGTTCTCTCATGTGTTTTAACACAAATATTGTAATTTCTAGATCTGTGTCTGTAGTGCTGCTATGATAACGAACTACACAGATAACGAACTACAATGTCCTGAACCAATATCAAGGTTGTGTGCTTCTCCACAGTATCACAGAATCATAGAATGGTTAAGATTGGAAAAGATCTCTAATATCACCAGGTTGAACCATCAATCCCCTCACCACCTGCATGTTCACCACAAACCATGTCCCCCAGGTGTCACCTCCACACATTTTTGAACACTCGACCACTGTCCTGGGCAGCCTGTGCCAGGCTTGACCACCTTTTCAGTGAGGAAATTTTCCCTAATATCCAACCTAAACCTCCCCTGGCACAATTTGAGGCTGTTTCATCTCATCCTGTCACTTGCTACCTGGGAGAAGAGACTGACACCCACCTAAGTGGTAACTCTCAAGTTCTTTCATGCTGTTCTGTGACAAACTTGTACCAAAGTTATTCTTTTTTATTTTGTTCATATTTGTATCCCTCTGGAGAGTACCAGTCTGGCCTTAGATTTCATCTCTCAGTTTACTTGGACACAGGTGCCCACCAGTAACTTTTGCATTAGCATTTCTATCATACCTCAGAATTCGGGCATATCTTACAGATCCGGTCCCAAACTTTGGCATTATGATTTCAAGCCTCTGGTGACATTCCCACAAGGCACCCAGGAAACAGGTTTCCAATTTGAAAAAACATGTTTAATCTCTCCATCTAGTGCTGAAGACTGTTCTTTGGTAAGCAAATTCCTGCATTTAGCTATAGTCTTCTCAATATTTACACTTGGCCTGCTTTTCATATTGACATACAGAGAATAAACATTAAGGGATAGTGAAAATCAAATCCCCATAAACAGAAGGCAGTCACAAACTTTTATGATTTAACAAAGTGTAACAAACAGGCTCTGAAAATCTCATTCTTCTGGAGGAAGTATTTAGCTGACTTTTCTCCCCAAATGGCACAGTTTAATTAGGCTAAACTAATCAGCACAGTAACTTTCTGTGACACCAAGATCAAAGGTAAAAGAGAAAAACCCCTGAGACTCTTCCACCCAGTAAGAAAAGCAGGTTAGATGACATGAAAAGGCTGAGGCATAAAGAGTGACAAAGTAAAGGAGAAGGAGCCTGGGGCAGATGTCAGCCAGCCTGACATTGCAGGTGACAAAAGCCCTGCCAGAACACTGCTCACAGCACACATCAGGAGATTCAACCATCACACAAGGCTGTCAAATGCTGTTCATAGAGAACTAGAGAAAAGAAGGTAAGAAGGGATGCGCAGCCAGACTCATCTCTTTGGTGCATACAAGTCTTGTCCTACTTTTGCGTGCTGAAATGCACAGCAACTAGTTTAACTTCAGCAGTAGATTTCAAGACTTAATTCCTGCATTGGCCAAGGTGCAGATACCAAGGTCCAGACATCAAAGTCCATCTTAAGTTGTTGCAGGTACCTAATTTAGAAGGGGAAAGGAGAATTAGGTTTTCATTCATGTACTTCATTACAACTAACATGAAACCCAGAACCCATGAATTAGTAAGACTGTGTTTTGCTTTGCTTTTCTCTTTTGCAAAAGGATTCATTGCAGATAGAAGATAATGGGCCTTTCTCCCTAATTTTTTCTTGAGTTCAGGATTGAGTACTGGGCAGATAACATGCCCAGAGTAAAAATTAAGGTAAGCACTTGAAACAGACTAAACACTTTCTAAGGAAATTTTAGTTATAGCCAAGTATTTCTCATAATTTTACCCTCATCCTTCTCATTTTAGCTAGGTCAGCAGAAGCAATGGCATTTCTCTGATGCACAGGACAAGTCCCACACACCACCACTGTGGGGTCCTTCAGCACAGTAGCAGCATTTCAACACCTT